>NC_092712.1:203776021-204079274 GCF_047496885.1 Scyliorhinus torazame | reverse complement strand
CCGCCCAGTTCCATATGCACTACATCTGTAAGTGGATGCTGAGCTCATCCGGTTGGAGTTTGGGCATCATCTGCCTGTACCGTTCGCGGATTGGACAGCGCCAGTCGTACCCATGCTAAAACCCAATGGCACTGTATGGCTTTACGGGGATTACAAAATGACGGTCAACCGAGTTTCCTGGTTGAACCGTTACCCAGTACCACGGATAGACGACCTTTATGCAAAACTCAGCGAAGGTGATTCCTCCAGGAAGCTCGACCTGAGCCACGCTTATCTCCAGTTGATTTTGGACCCCGGGCCCAGGAAATACGTGACAGTAAATACACATTGGGTTTGTATGAATATACCAGATTGCCTTTCGGGGTATCATCGGCCTGCGCGATATTCCAGCGGGTAATGGAAAATCTACAGCAGGATTTACCTGTCTAAGCGTCACTGTCTACCTTGACCACGCGCTGATAACAGGGACGCCGGACCAGGAACATTTGAGGAATCTCAATGAGATGCTCCGTTGTTTCTCAGCCATTGAGTTTAGACTCCGTAGGGAGAAGTCCGTGTTCCGTGCTCGGGAGGTTACGTACCTCGGTTACCGCGTGAACTGAAGCAGCCCAGTAGTCAAAGACAAGGGGCTGGACTCTCCATCCCGCCACATTTCCGTTTCACCCCGCTGGCGGGATGCTCCGTTACGCTGGCAAGTCAATGGGGTTTCCCATTGTGGGGCAGCCCCACAGCGTCGGAAAACCCCCGGGCTGCCGGCAAAACAGAGCATCCCACCGGCGGAGAATCCAGCCCAATTCGACAGGGCCCCGTTCTGGACGGCCCCACGGAACTCTGGTCATTCTTTGGACTCATACAGTATTACGGGAAGTTCATCCCGAACTTTGCAACCCTGTTGGCCCCCCCGCCCTGCGCCATTTGCTGAAGGGCCAGATATGGACATGGAGTCGGCCGTAACAGGTAAAGAAATAGCTCTCGTCTTCAAGACTGCTTACGCACTTCGACCCTGCCAAACCTCTGTTCTGCCTCACCGAATGGACGGCAAGGATTCGTCTCTCGATCTCTTGCCGTGCCCAAGCAGGAGGGTTTGGCCGTAGTGTTTGTGGTTAATACATTTATCGGCATGTTTTCACGGTATTGACGGATCACAAACCCTTGATGGGGCTGTTCAAAGAGGAGTGGGCCGTCCCTCCTGTCTTGTCCGCGCTGATCCAGCGATGGGGCTTTACGGTTGTCGGCTTACGAATATGTGCTGGAACACCGCCTTGGGACGAATATCCCTCATGTGGGCGCTCTGAGTCAGCCTCCCCAACCTACCAGGCCGTCGGCACCCACTTGCCCCGATGAGGTCGTCACAGCTTTACATTTTACGGACACATTGCCCATCACAGTATCCCAAATCCATGCTTGGACACAGAAGGACCGCCAGCAAGCCCTTGTCTGGCACATCATTTTGTACAGGCCCCAACACCGTGCATTGCCCGATGACCTGAAAGCCTTCACGACAAAGATCATGGAGCTCAGTACAGAAGACAGTATTCTTCTATGGAGGATGCATTTCTTCATCGCGACGAAGGGCCGAGCCCCCATTTTGCAGGATCTCCATAACGGTCACCCCAAGTGTCTAAAATGAAAATGCTGGCCCGCAGCGACATATGGTGGCCAGGCATCGACACCAATATAGAGAAGCTCGGCCAGCAGTGCAGGCTGGGCCAGGAATACCAGAAACTTCCCCTCCACCCTTGGGAATGGCCAGGGCGACCTTGGTCTCAGCTTCACATCGAATTTTGCTGACCCTTTCCGGGGATCAATGTTCCTGACCCTAGTCGACGCCCACTCAAAATGGATGGATGTTCACCGAGTGCTTTCGACGACCTCCAAGACCACGATCAAACGGTTCCCACAGACGTTTTGCATGCACGGCATACCAGAGGTCCTCATCTTGGAAAAGCAGCCGGCGTTCAACAGCACAGACTTTGGGACATTTCTACGGACATTGGGATTCGCCACGACTGCACCGCACTATACCACCCGGCATCAAACGGGTTGGCTGAGGGGCGATCCAGACATTCATGTGGGGCTGCAGAAACAGACTAGAGGTTCTGTTGAGGCATACCTGGCCAGTTTCCCCTTCGGTAATAGGACTACACATGCCACCACTGGGGTGGCTCCATCAGAGTTGCTCCTGGGGCAGCGCCGAAGCACATGCCGGAGCCTCGTGTTGGATATTGGTGGGAAGGTCCACAGCGGGCAGAAATGGTCCGAATTGGATTCAGGCAAGCATATGACCCTTCGGAGTTTTTCGCCAGGCGACATCTGCACACCCAAAATTTTGGCGACAGAGTCTTGTGGGTCACAGGCGTCGTGCTTAAGCAGTCAGGCCCGGTGTCAGACATGGTATTGGCGCAGGGTCGAGAATCAAATCGGCACGTGAATCACCTCCACAGCCATGCTCCGTGCTGGGCAGCGTTGTTGCCATCTCCATCACCATTGGCATCAGAGCCACCACCACAGGTCCAAGAACCCCAGGATGCTGAGATGTTGGATGCGGAGGACTCAGATTCCATATGGAGACGCAACCACCTGCGGCTGCCAAGGTCCAGGACATGGATACCGGTGCATTGGAGATGGCGTAGTTTAGGCGCTCGGCTTTAAAATGACGATTCCCTCGTCTGCTACACGCTGCCAGGACCCGCACCGACGCCGCCCGAGTGCCAACTCAGGGCAAAGAGGGCCAGAGATCCTGCCTGACAACCCATTGTGGCCGTTCCGGTCTTTGGGCGAGGGGGGAAAAACGAATGTCGGAACCCTCATGAGGGTCACGGGGTGTGGACTGTCAGGTTCCCCATGACCTTGGATGATAATAAGAGCTTTCCCATTAAAGGGGCAGGGTTTCCCTTAATAAGGGAAGCCAAGCGGACATACAGACCCTGACCTGGATATGGGTCGACGCAGGAGACCCTTCGGGGAGTGGAACTGTATATCGTAGTTTATTGTGTAATTAAAATTTTGTTGCTTTCATCATCGCTTCCCTGTGGTCGCTGTCTGGATCTAACAGGAGATTGTAAGATTGTGGCCAGCATCTCTGCAATTTCCACCTTTTCTTCCCTCATCAACCTAGAATACATGCCATCCTAACGTGGTGACTTACCTGCCTCAAGTAATACCGGTCTTTCCAGTATATACTCCTCAATTTTTATCCACTCAGTATCTCAACTACCGCCTTTTCCTGAGGCTTTCGCAGTACTCTCTAAGACAGGTACAAAGTAGTCATCAGGTACCTCGACTATGCCCGCTTCCTCCATGTGTTGGCTTCCTTTTTGGTGCTTACTTGGACCACACCTGTTGCTACCCAGCCATAATATATCTACCTACACAAAACTTTTGGATCCTCTTTTACAGTGGCTGCTATTCTATTATGATACTCTCCCTTTCTTCCCATTTCATTTCTCGCTCAGAACTTAACAATTCAACCTGGTTCTCACTGATATTATCAACCTGGAATCTGTGGTATGTTCACTTTTACTGCTTCATCTTACTCTCTATCTCTTTTGGCATCCAGAGTATTGTGATTTTGGTTGCCTTCCCAATCCCCCTTAATGGAATATAAAATGATTGTATCTAATCCAACTCCTCTTTAAAAGCAGCCAGTTGTTCAATTGCATTTTTTCCTGCCAACCTTTTGTTTCAATTTACATACAAACATGAAGCAGGAGTAGGTTGGGTTCAGTCCCTCGAGCCTGTTCCGGTAATTAATAAGATCATGGCTGAAACTGATAGTAACCTCAAATCTGCATCCCATCTATTACCCCCATGCTTACCAACAATACATCCACCTCTGCCTTGAAAGTATTGAAAGGCTCTGCTTCCACTACCTTTTCAGGAAGAGGGTTCCAAAGAGTCAATAGCCTCTTGAGAGAAATTATTTCACCTCATCTGTTTTTTAAACAGTGACCTCTAGTTCTAGATCCTCTTCACATCCACCTTGTCAAGACCCCTCAGGATCTCATGTTTCAATCAAATCTCCTCTTGCGCTTCGAAGCTCCAGCGGTTACAAGTCTAGACTGTCCAATCTTTCCTCATAAGACAATCTGCCCATTCCAGCTATTAGTCTGGTAAACCTTATCTGAACTGCTTCCAACGCATTTATATCCATCCTTAAATAAGGAGACCAATATTGTCCACAGTATTCTAAATGTGGTCTTTGAGTGTCCCGTACAACTGAAGTATAGTCTCTCTACTTTTTTATTCTATTCCCCTCGCAATACATTGTTAGATTTTCTAATTATTTGCTGTGCCTTTTGTGATACATGCACGAGGGGACCCAGATCCCTCTTTAAAGACACTAGGATGAATTTTTCAGGACCCAGGAACTGGTCAGCCCGTAACCCCAACGTTTTACTCCGTACCACTTCCCTGGTGACTATAATTTTCCTGAGTTCCTCCCTCCCTTCCATTTCCTGGTTTATTGCTGCTTCTGGTATGTTACTTGCATCCTCTATAATGAAGTCTTATGCAAAATACCTGTTCATTATTAATCTGCCATCTCCATGTTTTCCATTAACCAATCTCTAAACTCATTTTCCACAAGACTATTGCTCACTTTGTTAACTCTTTTCTTTTTAAAATATTCTTTAAAAAATCTTTACTATTTGTTCTTATATTTAAGACTAGTTTTCTCTCATAAGCTAATCTTTCCCTCCTTATTAAACTTGTAGTCCTTTGCTGTTCCTTATATTCTGTTCAATCTTCTGACCCTGTCTTTGCATGATTATGTTTTTTCTTTAAGTTTAATATTATCAAAGTTAAACACGGATGGCGGGTCTATCCCTTGAACATTTCTTTGCGCATTGGAATGTATCTCTTCTGTGTATTCTGAAATATCCCCTTTAATGCTTGCCACTGCATTTCTATTGACCTATCTCTTAACCTAATTAGCCAATTCACTCAGCTTGCATGCCCTCATAATTGCCCTTATTTAAGTTTAGAAACATAGTTTCAGACCCACTTCTCTCTCCCTCAAACGGAATATAAATTCAATAATTATGGTTGCTAGGACACCTTCACTATGAGATCATTAATTACTTAATTGTGTTACACAATACAAGGTCCAGTATAGCCAGCTCTCTGGTTGGCTCCAGAACGTGCTGTTCTAAGAAACTATCCCAGAAACATTCTCTGAACTCCTCATCTACTCTACCTTTGCCCATCTGACTTTTCCAGTCTATATGTAAATTATAATTTCCTATGATTATCGCTGTTCCTTTCTGACAAGTTCCAATTATTTCTTCCTTTATGCTCCACCCTACAATATGGTTAGTGTTAGAAGGCCTATACACCATACCTATAAGACTTTTTGCCGTTACCATTTCTTATCTATACACAAACGGTTTCACATCCTGATTTCCTGAAATTAGACCATCCCTCTCTATTATGTTAATATTACAATTATCTAAAAGAGCCATCCCTCACCTTTTCCTGTCCCCTTCCTAAATATCCTATACCCAGACTTCCGGTGGCGGCCATGGAGTGAGTGGTCGCACACATGATGGCTCCTGCTTGAAGGCATTGGTTTTGTACCCTTTTACCCGAACTTTGGCAGAAAGGTTGCGCGGAGAGTGGAGAGGGGTCAGTTCTCACCTGGGTGGGCATGTCTGCGGGTTATCAAACTCGACAGAAGACAGTGAGCCCTGGCCAAAGAGTTGGAAGAGACTCGTGGCGCAGTATCATTGGAAAAATGGCAGAGGGGGCAGGGTCGGCGTCGACTGGAGAGCTGCCAATGGAGTTGATAAGCTTCATTAAGGACGGATTTCAGCAGCAGCCTAAATAAATGCAGAGTGATTGGTCAAAGGTGATTGAGGGGACAGTGGTACCTCTTCGCTGGACACTGGAACGGGTGGAGAAGTGCCTGGAGGTGCAGGGGGCGACGATCCAAGAAGTGGAGCCAGTGGTGTCCGACCAGAGTGACCGGACTGTGAAGCTGGAAGCGGAGATTACGATCCTGGTGGACATGTGTAAGACACTGCAAGCAAAGGTAGAGGATCAGGAAAACAGGTCTAGCCGGCAGAATCTTCAGATTGTGGGCCTACCGGAGAGAGTAGAAGGAACGAGTGCAACAGGCTAAATGGTGACGATACTTTGACAAGGGGTCATATGAACTCGAAACATTAGCTGTTTTCTCTCACTGCAGATGCTGTCAGACTTTCTGAGATTTTCCAGCATTTTCTTTTTTGGTGAGGATACTAGCCAGGTTGGTGGACAAGAAGGTGCTGGACAAGGCTCCGGAGGTAGATCTGGCTCACAGGTCCCTGAGGCAGAAGCCAAGAGCCCGGGAGCTGCCGGGAGCGGTGATTGTGCGTATCCACAAGTTCCAGGACAAGGAAAAGATCCTGAGCTGGGCCAGATCGCAGCGGGATTGCGATTGGGAAGGAAACCAAATCCAGCTTTATCAGGACGTTGCCGCGAGTTGGCCAAGGGGCAGCGGGGTTCAAGCAGTGTTGTACTGATGCCAAAGTCGGTTTGGGGTGTTTTACCTGGCCAAACTTTGGGTCACTTTCGAGGGCCGAGAGTATAACTTTGGGACACCGGCAGAGACAAATTACTTTATTAAGGAACAGAAGTTGGGGGTGGGCTGAAAGTGAAAGGTGGGTGGGTGGTAGTTTTGTCTCTGTTAAATTTTGTTACATCTTTGTGTTTGCCGATTGGGAAAGGTTGTTATGGGGGAGAATGGTTGCACAACCCTCTTTTTTGTATTGAAGTTAAGTTGCTATTTTCGGAGGGGGCCCCTTCAGTGCTGCGAGTATAATGTTTAATTGCATTGCACAGTTTCTTATGCTCTGTACAGTGCATGAGGGGTTGTTGTGGGTTGGGGTGGGGCGGTTTGAGAATGTTCTGTATGGGGGGGACCATTTTGGGTTTCTTGCATTGGGTTGGGTGCGGGGTACTGGGGGGGGACTGGGGATGAGGATGGGAGAGAAGCAATGCGGGGTGCAGGAGAGATTGATTTTGATTTGATTTGATTTATTATTGTCACATGTATTAGTATACAGTGAAAAGTATTATTTCTTGCATGCTGTACAAACAATGCATACCGTACATAGGGAAGGAAGGAGAGACTGCAGAATATAATGTTACAGTTATCGCAAGGTGTAGAGAAAATATCAACTTAATACGAGGTAGGTTTATTCAAACGTCTGATGGCAGTAGGGAAGAAGCTGTTCTTGAGTCGGTTGGTACGTGACCTCAAACTTTGGTATCTTTTTCCTGACGGAAGAAGGTGGAAGAGAGTATGTCCAGGGTGCGTGGGGTCCTTAATTATGCTAGCTGCCTTTCCGAGGCAGCGGGAATTGTAGACAGAGTCGATGGATGGGTGGCTGGTTTGCGTGATGGACTGGGCTACATTTACAACCTTTTGTAGTTTCCTGCAGTCTTGGGCAGAGCAGGCTCCATACCAAGCTGTGATACAACCAGAAAGAATGCTTCTATGATGCATCTGTAGAAGTTGGTGAGAGTCGTAGCTGGCATGCCAAATTTCCTTTGTCTTCTGAGAAAGTAGAGTCGTTGGTGGGCTTTCTTAACTATAATGTCGGCACGGGGGGACCAGGACAGGTTGTTGGTGATCTGGACACCTAAAAACTTGAAGCTCTCGATCCTTTCTACTTCGTTCCCATTGATGTAGACAGGGGCATGTTCTCCACTACATTTCCTGAAGTTGATGACAATCTCCTACGTTTTGTTGACATTGAGGGAGAGATTATTGTCGTTGCACCAGTTCACCAGATTCTCTATTTCATTCCTATACTCTGTCTCATCATTGTTTGAAATCCGACCCACCACTGTGGTGTCATCAGCAAATTTGAAAATCGAGTTGATGGGGAATTTGGCTACACAGTCATAGGTGTACAAGAAGTATAGTAGGGGGCTGAAGACACAGCCTTGTGGGGCACCGGTGTTGAGGACGATCGTGGAGGAGGTGTTGTTGCCTATCCTTACTGATTGTGGCCTGTGGGTTAGAAAATTCAGGATCCATTTGCAGAGGGAGGAGCCGAGGCCAAGGCCACCGAATTTGGAGATGAGTTTCGTAGGAATGATGGTGTTGAAGGCTGAGCTGTAGTCGATAAATAGGAGTCTGACATAGGTGTCTTTGTTATCTAAGTGTTCCAGGGTAGAGTGCAGGGCCATGGAGATGGCGTCTGCTGTGGACCTGTTGCAGCGGTAGGCAAACTGTACTAGATCAAGGCAATCGGGGAGGCTGGAGTTGATTCGTGCCATGCCGAACCTTTCAAAGCACTTCATGATGATGGATGTCAGAGCCACTGGACGATAGTCATTAAGGCACGCTGCTTGGCTTTTTTTGGTACAGGGATGATGATCGTCTTCTTGAAGCAGATAGGGACCTCAGATTGTTGTAAAGAGAGGTTGAAGATGTCTGCAAATACCCCCGCCAGCTGATCCTCGCAAGACCTGAGTGCCCGTCCCGGTACCATATCCGGGCCAGTGGCTTTCCAAGGGTTCACCTTCAAGAAGGCTGCTCTGATGTCTGCAATGGTGATCTCAGCTACAAGTTCATCCGAAACTTCTGGGGTGGAGGGCTTGCTCTCGCTGACCTCTTGTTCAAAGCGTGCAAAGAATGCGTTGAGCTCATCAGGGAAGGGTGCATTGGAGCCGAGAACGCGGGTTCAATCCCGGCCCCCAGTCACTGTCCATGTGGAGTTTGCACATTCTCCCCATATCTGGTGGGTCTCACCCCCACAACCCAAAGATATGCATGGTAGGTGGATTGGCCACACTAAATTGCCCATTAATTGGAAATACATAATTGGATACTCTAAATTTATTTTAAAAAAACAAAACATTAGCACACTAATAGACATTACTGCAGAGCAGCACGATGAAGGAGGATTGAAGGTTTCAGGGAAAAAGGAAAGAGGATAGTTGGGAGTACAGGAGGAAGGCAGGGAAGAGGAAAGAGATCAGGGCAGAAAGACGGTACCAGAGTGGAAAGTGATTCATAGAATAGAGACTGATTTGGTGTTGAAGCATTATGATGCACTTTGTATCTCACAGCTGTGGATCCCCTCAATGCCAACTCATGGTCACCCAGAAATAGTGTTGGGGTAAGTAAGCCATCTCGACGGAGAAAAGGACGAAAGAAAAAACCTGAATTAATGCCCTCACAAAAGTGACTTTTTAGTTACATAATCAGGAATTACAGTAGGTAAGTGGTTACATTATTGGACTGGTTATCAAGAATAATGACTGCAGACTCACCACCAGGAAAGATGGGGAACTAAAATTTAGTTAATTAAATAAATCTGGAAAAAATGTTGACCAGTTTTACAAAAACTACCAGATTGGTCTTTGAAGTGAATCCTTATTCAGTCTGGCCTACATATGACTCCAGATCTACAACAACAAATTTAATTTATGCAACACCTTGAAAGTAATAAAACATCCCAAAGCATTTCACAGAAGTATTATAAGACAATATGTGGCATTAAGCCACTTGGGAGATATTAGGGCTGAAGACCAAAAGCGTAGTTAGAGAGGTTTAAGGAGTGTTCTAAAGGAAGACAGCAAGGTATAGAGACAGGGAGGTTAATGAAGGGAATTCTTGAACTCAAGGCCTAGGCAGCTGAAGATACAACATGCAATTAAATTCAGGGATGCTCCAGAGGCCTGAATTAGAGGAGTGTAGGTATATTGAAGGATTGAACGGCTGGAAGAGAATATGGAGGTAGGGAGGGGGCCAGGCTACGAAGGGATTGGAAAACAAGGATGAGAATTTTAAAATTGAGACATTGCTTATTGGGGGGAACCACTTCAGGTCAGCGATTACAGAGTGATGGGTGTATATGACTAATTTGAGTTAAGATAAGGTTATGAGTTTTGGATGACCTCAAGTTACATAGAACATACAGTGCAGGAGGCCATTCAGCCCATCGAGTCTGCACCAACCCACTTAAGTCTTCACTTTCACCCTATCCCTGCAACCCAATAACCCCTCCTAACCTTTTTGGTCACTAAGGGCAATTTATCATGGCCAATCCACCAAACCTGCATGTCTTTGGACTGAGGGAGGAAACCGGAGCACCAGGAGGAAACCTCGCAGACACGGGGAAGTGTCACAGACAGTGACCCAGCGGGGAATCGAACCAGGGACCCTGGCACTGTGAAGCCACAGCGCTATCCACTTGTGCTACCATGCTGCCCAAGTTCACGGAGAGGATAATGTACAGGACCAGCATGGAATGTATTAGAATAGTCAAGCCCTGCACTTAACAGCAGCAGATGAGTTGAGGCAGGTGGTGGAGATGGACAATGTTAGGGAGGTCTTAGAGGCAGTGCAGAATATTTGGTTGAAAGCTCATCTTGGTGTCAAATATGACATTACGGTTTCTAACAGCCTAGTTCAGCTCAGATAATTGTCAGGGACACGAACAGAATCAGCAACGAGGGAGCAGTTTTTGGCAAGGGCCAAAGACAATAGTTTCAGTTTTCCCAATCATTATTTAGAGGAAATTTTTACTCAGCCAATACTGGGTGTCAGACAATCAATTTGACTATAGGTGAGGGTAAAGGTAAAATTGTCACAATCCCAGACGACCAAAGGCTACTTTTCCCTTTGAGGGGGAGAGCTGACTGGTGGTGGTTTAACCCGAGGATCACCACACCTCAGGCGAAGGGCAATCTGACTAGACAGAAACGGTGGAGGGGTGAGAGACAGTGCTGTGGCAGAACTGGGTGTCGTCAGCATAATTGTGAAAACACATGCTGTGCTTTCAGATAATGTTGGCAAGGAGCTATGTGTAAATGAGAAATAGGAAGCGGTCAAGGATAGGTCCTTGGTGGAGACCAGAGGTAATAGTGCCAGAATGGGAAGAGAAGCCATTGATGGCAATTCTCAGGCTTCAATTAGATTGTAAGATATGGAATCAGGCTAATGTAGTCCCACCCAGCAGGATGATGAAAGAGAGACATTAGAGGAGAATGGTGTGGTCGTCCACCTCAAAGGAGCTGAAGGCTGAGTTTGCCTTTGTCACAGTTGTCATCTATAACGTCAATAAAAGCCAGTCAGTACTGTGCCGGGAAAGAAGCCTGATAGGAGAAAGTCAAACATGGAGTTCAGGGAAAGATCGGTACAAATTTGGAAAGCAATGACATTTTTTTTTTAAACAAACATTTTATTGAGGTACTTTTGGTATTGTAACAACAAAATAAACAATGTACATGTAACTATAAACATAGTGCAAAAGCCATCTCCCTTCCTTACAGGTCCCACTTTTATTAACCCCCTACTCTAAGCTAAACTAACCCCCCCCCCCCCTTCTGCTGACGATTAAATTTCCGCGAAGAAGTCAACGAACGGTTGCCACCTCCGGGCGAACCAGAACAGTGACCCTCTCAAGGCGAACTTGATTTTCTCCAAACAGAGAAAGCTCGCCATGTCCGATAGCCAGGTCTCCGACTTTGGGGGCTTTGAGTTCCTCCAAGCTAATAGTATCCGTCTCCGGGCTACCAGGGAAACAAAGGCTAGAACATTTGCTTCTTTCTTTTCCTGGATTCCCGGGTCTTCCGACACCCTGAAAATAACCACCTCTGGACTCAATGCCACTCTTGTTTTTAACACCGTGGACATGACATCTGCAAACCCCTGCCCAAATCCCCTAAACTTCTGACATGTCCAGAATATGTGGACATGGTTCGCTGATCCTCCCGCACATTTTGCACACCTGTCTTCCACCCCAAAGAATCTGCTCATCCAGGCCACTGTCATGTGAGCCCAATGAACGACCTTGAATTGTATCAGGCTGAGCCTGGCACATGCTGCGGACGAGTTGACTCTACGCAACGCGTCCGCCCATAGACCATCCTCTATCTCTCCTCCCAGCTCCTCGGTCTGCGTCTCCTCTGACCCCATAGGTTCCCTGTAAATGTCAGAGATGCTCCCTTCTCCGATGCACCCTCTGGAAACTACCCTGTCCTGTATCCCCCTTAGAGGTAGGAGCAGGAAGGTTGACACCTGTTTACTGCAGATACCTGAATTTGTTTCCCCTCACCAACCCAAACTTCTCCTCCAGTGCTCCTCCAGACTGCATATAGAGGGGAAAGCTCCCCTCTATAAACCTGTCCCCCATCCTCTCAATCTCTGCTCTCCGCCATATCCGGAATCCCCCATCCATACTTCCCGGGGCAAACCGTTGAATATTACAGATTGGGGACCAGACCGATGCTCCGTCTGCTCTCACATGTCTCCTCCATTGCCCCCAGACTCTCAGGTCGCCACCACCACGGGGCTGGTGGATTACCGTGCCGGCGGGAACGGCAGTTACCAACGCCCCCAGACTGGTGCCCTTGCATGAAGCCGCCTTCATACACTCCCATGCCGACCCCTCCCCCATCACCCACTTCCTGAACATGGCTATATTCGCCGCCCAGTAATAGTTACTAAAATTTGGCAGCGCCAACACACCCTCTCCCCGACTCCGCTCAAGCATTCCCTTCCTTATTCGCAGGGTCTTGCCTGCCCAAACGAAGCCAGTGATCACTTTGTTGGCCCGTTTAAAAAAGGACCGCGGGATAAAGATGGGGAGACACTGAAATACAAACAGGAATCTCGGGAGGATCGTCATCTTCACCGTCTGCACCCTCTCAGCCAGTGACAACGGAAGCGTCTCCCATCTCCGAAAATCGTCCTCCATTTGGTCCACTAGCCGGGCCAGATTTAATTTATGCAGCCGGTCCCATTCCCGCGCCACTTGAATGCCTTGGTACCTAAAGCTTCCCCCTACTAATCTAAACCGCAGCTCCCCCAGTCGCCTCTCCTGTCCCCTCGCCTGGACCGCAAACATCGCACTTTTCCCCATATTTAGCTTATACCCCGAAAACCGGACAAATTCCCCTAGAATCCTCATGATTTCTTCCATCCCCTCTATTGGGTGTGATACATACAGAAGCAGGTCGTCTGCACAGAGCGAGACTCTGTGCTCCATCACCCTCCCGGAACAGTCCCTTAAGACCCTCAGAACAATTGACAACGGCTCTATAGCTGGCGCGAACAACAGTGGGGAGAGGGGGCATCCCTGTCTCATCCCCCAGTGCAGTCTAAAATAGCCAGATGTTGTCATTTTTGTCCGTACGGTTGCCACAGGAGCCTGATACAGCAAACTGACCCAGTCAATAAAGCCCCGCCCATATCCGAACCATCCCAGTACCTCCCACAAATAATCCCATTCTACCCGATCAAAAGCCTTTTCTGCATCCATTGCGATCACTACCTCCACCTCCCTACCTTCCGGGGGCATCATGATCACGTTTAACAGCCTTCTTACATTGGCCACCAACTGCCGACCCTTAACAAACCCAGTCTTGTCCTCCCCAATAACATCCGGAACGCAATCCTCAATCCTGGAGGACAAAATTTTGGCCAGCAGTTTGGCGTCCACATTCAACAGGCATATCAACCTGTAAAACCCATACAGCTCCGGGTTCTTGTCCCGCTTCAGAATCAGCGAAATCATGGCCTCTGACATCGTCGGGGCAGCACCCCTCTTTCTCTTGCCTCACTGAACATCCTCATCAACACCGGCCCCAATATCCCTAGGAACTTTTTATAAAACTCCACTGGGTACCCGTCTGGCCCCAGGACTTTACCCGACTGCATGGCCTTCAGACCCTCCACTATCTCTTCCAACCAGATCGGGCCCTAAGCCCTTCTACCAGCTCCCCGTCCACCTTTGAGAAATTCGGCCCCTCCAAGAAGTGCCTCACCCCCTCCGGCCCCATAGGGGGTTCCGACCTGTACAGCCTACTGTAGAAATCCCTAAATGCCTTATTCACCCCTGCTGAATCCCCAACCAGTTCCCATCTCCGTCATTTACTTTCCCTATCTCTCTGGCTCCCTCCCTCTTTCTAAGCTGCTGTGCAAGCATTCTTCTGGCCTTCTATCCATGCTCATAGATCGCCCCCCTCGCCTTTCTCAGCTGCTCCACCGCCTTCCCTGTGGTTAACAAGCCGAACTCCGCCTGTTGCCTCCGCCGTTCCCTTAAAAGCCCTGCCTCTGGGGTCTCCGCATACCTCCTATCGATCTGTAGTATCTCCTTTACCAGTCGGTCCGTCTCTGCCCTGTCCACCTTCTCCCTATGGGCCCGTATCGAGATCAGCTCCCGTCTGACCACCGCCTTCAGTGCTTCCCAGACCACCGCTGCTGAAATTTCCCCCATGTCGTTGAACTGCAGGTAGTTCTGACTACATTTCCTCAGCCACTCGCACACCCCTTCGTCAGCCAAAAGTCCCACATCTAACCTCCATTGCGGGCGCTGGTTACTGTCTATACTAACCTGCAGGTCAACCCAGTGCGGAGTTTGGTCTGAGATTGTGATCGCCAAGAACCCCGTGTCCACCACCCCTGCCAGTAAGGCCCTGCTCAATATAAAGAAATCAATCCGGGAGTACACTTTATGCACGTATGAGTAGAAGGAGCACTCCTTCACCCTGGCTGCCCAAATCTCCATGGCTTCCACCCCCCCGCCCCATCTGCTCCATGAATCCTTTTAGTTCCTTTGCCATTGCTGGCACCCTGCCCGTTTTCGAGCTTGACCTGTCCAAGCCAGGGTCAATAACTGTGTTGAAGTCCCCTCCCATGACCAACCTGTGCGAGTTAAGGTCCGGTATCTTCCCCAGCATCCTCTTTATAACCTCCACATCATCTCAATTTGGCGCATACACTTTTACTAATACCACCTGCACCCCCTCCAGTTTCCCACTGACCATAATGTACCGACCTCCCACATCCGAGACTATTCTACTCGCTTCAAACACCACCTCCTTATTGATCAGGATCGCGACCCCTCTAGTCTTTGAGTCTAGTCCCAAGTGAAAGACCTGACTGACCCAGCTTTCCTCAATCTAATCTGGTCAGTTACTCTAAAGTGCGTCTCCTGCAACATCACCACGTCCGCCTTCAGTCCCCTAAGATGCGCGAACACACGTGTCCTCTTGACCGGCCCATTTAACCCTCGAACATTCCAGGTGATCAGCCTAGTTGGGGGCTCATTGCTCCCCCCCCCCACTTTGCCGTTCAGCCATCCCCTTTTTGAGGCCCGTCTCCAGCCCATGCTCCGCGCCTCCACCAGTCTGCCCCCAGGCAGCCTCCGTCCCCAATCTCCTCTCTGTTCCTTAGCCCAAGTCCCTCCCTCGTCAGCAGAACATTTGCCCCCTCCCCCCTAGTAACAACACTCTGTAACCCAACCCCTTTAATAAACCGAACATATGCACACCCCCCCACTGCGCTTCCGTGAGCTAGCCCGCCCAGCTATCTTGGTGGCCCCCATCCCTGGTGCCGGATAGTCTCCCACCTATTGTTCCCTCCCCACCCGCTCATACAAACATACTCCAACATCAAACAATCCCCACACAATTGCCCGACAGAAAAACACCCAGGTCTAAACAAGCACACTTCCATCCCCCAACAGTGCAAATGAAAACCTTAACTCACTCAGCTCTACCGCTGGCCCCAAATAAATACAGAAGGCATTACAAACAGCTTCAACAAAACAAAAAACGAGAAACTTTTTTTTTAAAAGAACAGCAAAAAAAACAAGAACGTTGCAGCAAAGTTCTAAAGTTCTCAGTCCACCACCAGTCCGTTCCTTTTTGCGAAGTCCAGCGCGTCCTCAGGCGACTCAAAATAAAAGTGCTGTTCCTCGTGCGTGACCCAGAGACGGGCCGGATACAACAGTCCGAACTTCACCTTTTTCTTAAAAAGGATCGACCTAATCTGGTTGAGGCCTGCTCTTCTCCTGGCCACCTCCACACTCAGGTCTTGGTAAACCCGCAGGATACTGTTGTCCCACTTACAGCTCCGTGTCTGCTTGGCCCACTGTAGAATGCGCTCCTCATCCAAGTACCTGTGGAATCTCACCACCATTGCCCTCGGGGAGTCTCCCATTCACGGCTTCCTCGCGATCTGTGAGCCCTGTCCACCTCATAGGGTCGGGAGAATGTCCCTTCCCCCAGCAGCTTCTCAAAATTATGTATACCCCAGCTTCCGCTCCTTCGGACCCCTCTGGGAGCCGAACGATTCCCACGTTCTGCCGGCGGGACATATTCTCTAGGTCCTCCACCTTCTCCAGCAGCCTTTTCTGCTGGTCTCTCAGCATCCCCACCTCCAACTCCACCGCAGTTTGATGTTCCTCCTGCTCAGCCAGCGCCTTCTCTACTTTCTGGATCGCCCGGTCTTGGGCGTCTAATCTAAGCTCCAGCCGCTCAATTGACTCTTTTATATCAGGTCCAAGCAGTCCCGTTTCTGCTTAGCAAAGCCTTCCTGAATAACTTGCACCAGCTGCTCCGTTGACCGCTGGGTCGACAAACCAGAGGTCCAGTCCTCTGCCATGCTGTCTCCTGCTGCAGCTTCAGTCCAAGCCTTCTCTGTCTTTCTGTTTCTGCCTTTATGAGAACTTCTAGTCCTTCTCTCGATGCACCGTGTGGGAATTCAGTACACAATTGCCTCGGTCATCAGTTTTACAATTCAAGTCCGGTAGAAAATCGGGGGAAAAGGTCCAAAAGTCCGACCAGAGCAGGAGCCACCAAATGTGCAACTTACTCCTCCATAGCCGCCACCGGAAGTCCTCAGCAATGACATATTCAAGGACTAGAGATGATAGCGAGATAGTTTACAGGGACAGAGACGTTATGAGGTGGTTTTTCAGGAGAGGTGATAACTGCAGCTTTATGACATGACTCTTAACTGCCCTCTGGCTGGCATAATGATTAGCACTGCTGCCTCACAGCACCAGGGACCTGGGTTCAATTCCAACCTTGGACGACTGTGTGGAGTTTGCACCTTCTCCCCGTGCCTGCACGGGTTTCCTCCGGATGCTCCGGTTTGCTCCCACTATCCAAAGATGTGTGGATTGGCTATGATAAATTGTCCCTTCGTGTACAAAAGGTTAAGTGGGGTTACAGAGTTATGGAGATAGGACGGGGGGGCTAGATAAGGTGCTCTTTTGAAGGGTTGGTGCAGACTCGATGTGCCAAATAGCCTCTTTCCGCACTGTAGGGATTCTATGATTTCAATGAAATATCCAGCAAGCCTCTCTGTTGTATCAGAAATTATGTTGGACTACAGCAGCAAGCCACCTTCTTATGGGAAATTAACGTACGCAATAACCTCTGGCCTTGCCCGTGTCACCCACATATCGGCAGTGAATAAGTAAAAAATAATTGGTTGCAATGAGACACCATAAAATTTTACAGTATGAAGAAAACACTGGCCCACATTTTCCAGTCTGCAGCAAAGTAGCGGCTGCTGATCTTGATGAAACCTGCCCACAAAGATCTAGCACTCTCAGTGGCACAGATTTCACCTCTGCCAATCTTAATTTGACTCTTGAGCCAAATTAGGGGATCTCCAGGCACCTAGTAAGCGATGTCATCAAGTAGGATTAGCAACCAATTACATTGAAGAATTCTCAGACTCCAAACCAGGAAAAAATGCACAGGCTGTCCTACACGTTTTAATAATCTTGGAATGAAATAAACCTGGGGTATACAAGATTAAGGAAAAAGCTAACTGTAAAAGGATATTAAAAATTTATGGAACTTTTATCATAATGGAGGAATTTAATATTCCAGAAATATGTTTTAGGGCCAGAGAGCCTGTCCAAAGGTAATTATGACTTATAAATCATTAAAAAGCCAGTACTCCTCATTAGCAAGGTGTAACATTTTGGGGGCATTTGGCCAGATTGAAGCATAAAGTGAAAGTTCATGACAAATCATGCAATTTCAGAAGTCTTCCATCTGCAAGGACCACTATATTCTGAAGAGGAGTGGGGAATCACTGCCAGCAACTTCTGTGTACCAGAAGTAGTTGTCAGTTTCAAAGTTGTAATGAACCAAACACTGACTGTTTTGCCATCATGACTATCACAAAATCCAGGCCATTTCTCATCCACTGTGTACAAAAATGAACACAGCCAACACGGTCAAATCTGCCAAAATTATATCTTCTTGGGAGTTTATTTCAAACTGTTTATGATAACTATGGAAAATAATTTTAGTCTTCATCTAAAAGTATAAAGTAGAATATGATTTAAAACAACAAGGGCGGCCCAGTGGTTAGAACTGCTGCCTCACATGGCACAGTGGTTAGCACAGCTGCATCACGGCACCGAGATCCCAGGTTCGATCCCAGCTCTGGGTCATTGTCCGTGTGGAGTTTGTACATTCTCCCCGTGTTTGCATGGGATTTGCCCCCACAACCCAACAATGTGCGGGGTAGGTGGATTGGCCACGCTAAATTGCCCCTTCGTTGGAAAAAATTAATTGGATAATCTAAATTTATTTTTAAAACTGCTGCCTCACAACGCCAGGGACCTGGGTTAAATTTTCCCCATGTCCGTGTGGGTTTCTTCCAGGTGCTCCGGTTTCCTCCCACAGTCCAAAGATGTGCAAATTAGGTGGTTAGGCATGCTAAATTTCTCCTTAGGGCACAAAGATGTGCAGGTTAGATGGAGTTATGGAGAGGGCAGGGGAGTGGTCCGAGGTAGGGTGCTCTTCAGGAGGATTGGTGCAGACTCGACGGGCCGAATGGCCTCCTTCTGCACTTTGGGAATTCTATGTTCTATCACAGCAGTGGATTCATTTTCATTTCAAAATTTAAAATCCACTGTCCAATTAACAAAATGGCCCACGGTGTAGATTTTTAATCATTCAGCTTTGTCGAATGTAAAGTGATTTAAACAGACAAAATACTTCCGCTACCATCATAATTTGACGCCTGTGGTCTTTCAGCACTTTAACCAACTCTGCTGATGACTTGCTAACCTAAACTTAATCCACCACTATAACAATTTATTTGCTACAAAGGGATTAAAAGCCCTAAAGCGGTTGAAGTCGGCGGCTCACAACTAGCTTCTCAGAAGTGCACTAAATAAACAACCAAATCGTGTGAATTTTTAAAAATACCTTACAGAAAACTGGAGCAATGAATCCCACGAATTAGGGGGTAGAATTTGTCCAACATGTTTTTTAAAAAATCTAAGTTCGAAAACATGTTATTTATTCAACATTGTCGCAGGTCCCACCGCTTTAAACGGTATCTCTTTTATTTAAGGTGCATGTGTACGTGAGGTTATCAACCCACCACTTCGCCAACTGCCCCCCTCCCCCTGCTCTCCGCTGGTTCTGCGGGCAGGTTTTGTTAGCTGCGCTTTGCTACTTGGTCGCTTTCCCGGGCGGCGCTTTTGTAGCCTTTTGGCAGGAGGGAGCACGTGCTCGGGCGGGGGGGGCCCCACCTGGCGGCAGAAACTAGGTCACATAAACACGGGGGTTGCTCCGGGTCACGTGCAGCCGCCGCGAGCCTCGGGAGGATGTTCCATTATGTGATTGTGACGTCAGGCGGGCCCGGCTCAGCCAATGGCGGGCCGCGCTCGGGTAGCGTAAACACCAGGCGCACGTGGGACAGCCGAGTCGGTCCATGTGAGGAGCTTGCAGGGCTGGAGCAGCCGGAAGGGGCGAAACATTCACGACTGACCTTTGTAAGGGGGGGGGGGGAGGAAGAGAGGACGGATCCAGAGGAAAAAAAAACTTATTTTGCAAAGGGCCTCCAAAATGAAACCAAATCCTAGGAGAGGGAAGGTCAAAAAGAAACATTTCTGAACGTCTCTCAATTTCCAGATGCAGTGAATCCGAGCTGCTTGCCTGCAAAAAAACCTCCAATAACTACTACTTCGCTTGTCCAACTGATGATCGGACACCTTTCACCCCCCCCCCCCCAGCATTTTTGAATTTGGGTTCTGAACGGAGCAAACCGAAACGTCCGCTGCAACCATGTTTCATCATTCTGTTTGGGGTTATTCGAACCGCGGTAGTGGGGGGGGGCACCATGCGGAAAATAAATATCTTACCTGCACCGTTGCCATCCATCGCATTAAGTATCGGAAACCTCCGCTTTCCGCGCAATCTTAGTAACAGGTTCTTTTTAAAACAATAGATTCGTTCCCCAGCCCCACTTTTCAGTCGAGATTTCCTCCCTTTTCGCAACCCCCATATGTGTCGCCGTCGATGACTTTCTAAATCTTCTATTCTCCTCTCCTGCTGTGGCAATGTATTTATTATTTTCAATGAAGTCCAGTCAGTTGCCTTTGCTTGTATTTCAATCCGGGCTCATGTAGCAATGACTCAGTGTCTCAGTGCTTTGCTGCTACAGTTGCCCACGTGACCCCCTTTGTATTGGCCCCGCCCCCGCTGCTGGTCTCCCCCTTTGCCCCAGTGACACACTTTCCAAAACAAGTTCAGACTTGGGCAGGCTGCAGGCTTCCTATTTTACGAAAACAAGACAGTCGCGGAAACCGCAGAGCATTTTAACTGGCCGAAATAATCTGCCGACAGTCTAATTACAGTGCACAGAAACATACATAGAAAATAGAGTACGAAGTCTTACAGCACCAGGTTAAAGTCCAACAGGTTTGTTTCGATGTCACTAGCTTTCGCGCGACAACGCAGAATCGCTGAGCAGAAACTTATAGCCAAGTTCCGCACACATGAGTGCGGCCTCAACCGGGACCTGGGATTCATGTCGCATTACATTCATCCCCCACCATCTGGCCTGCAAAATCCTATCAACTGTCCTGGCTTGGTACAATTCACACCTCTTTAACCTGGGGTTACCCCATCTCTGGATCTGTAAAGATTTAATCACCTGCTAATGCTCGCATTCCTAGCATTGTTTGGCATCTTTGAATTTGTCTATATATGTGTTTCTGGAACAGACCTCTTCATTCACCTAAGGAGCAGCGCTCCGAAAGCTAGTGACATCGAAACAAACCTGTTGGACTTTAACCTGGTGTTGTAAGACTTCGTACTGTGCTCACCCCAGTCCAACGCCGGCATCTCCACATCATAGAAAATAGAAGCAGGAGGAGGCCATTCGGCCCTTTGAGTCTGCTCCGCCATTCATTATGATCATGGCTGAGCGTCAAATTAAATACCCTGATCCCACCTTCCTCCCCCTCCTCCCATATCCTTAGATCCCTTTAGCCCCAAGATCTATATCGAATTACTTCTTGAAATCACACAATGTTTTGGCCTCAACTACTTGCTGTGCTGAAGAAATTTCTCCTCGCCTCAGTCATAAAAGGTTTACCCCTTATCCTCAAACTATGACCCTTAGTCCTGGACTCCCCCACCCTTGGGAACATTCAGAATCTACCCTGTCTAATCCTGTTGGAATTTTATAAGTTTCTATGAGTCCCCTTGCTCTCCTAAACCTAACAGATTTACTCTCTCCTCATGATAGTACTGCCATCCCAGGAATCAGCCAGGTAAACCTTCACTCCCTCCACAGCAAGAACATCCTCTGATAAGGACACTAAAACTACACAATACTTCAGGTGTGGCCTCTCCAAAGCACTATACAACTGCAGGAAAGCTTCCTTATTCCTTTAGTCAAATCCTCTTGATATGAACACCAACATACTATTTGCCTTCTTTGTTGCCTGCTGAACCCACACACTTCCAGCGATTGATGCACAAGGACACCAAGGTCTCGCTGAGTATCCACTTTTCTCAATTTACACCCATTCAAATAATAACCTGACTTCCTGTTTTTGCTACTGAAGTGGATGATCTCACATTTAACCACATTATACTGCACCTGCCATGCATATGCCCACTCAGCCTGCCAAAGCACACTTAAACATCTCTGCATCCTCCTCACAGCTCATCCTCCCAGCCAGCTTTGTATCATCTGCAAATTTGAAGATAATACATTTAGTTCCCTTGTCCAAATCATTAATATATATAATGGACAGTTTGCGTCCGAGCACAGATCCCTGCCATACCCCACTAATCACTGCCTGCCGACTGGAAAAATACCCATTTACTCCAACTCTTTGATTCCTGTCTGCCAACCAGCTTTTATCCATCTCAAGACACTCCCCTCAATTCCATGCACTTCAACTTTACATAGTAATCTGCTATGTCAGACCTTGTTGAAAGCCTTCTGAAAGTCTAAATAAACCACATCTACTGGTGCTCTCTGGTCAACTCAACTAGTTACATCTTCAAAGAATTCCAATAAATTTGTCAAGCATGATATCCTATTCGTAAATCCACGCTGACTTTGTCTGATTACACCACTGCTTTCCAAATGCTGTGCTATGCAAATAAAAAAAAATCAAATCAAATTAACAGTGGACTCTAGCAACTTTCGAACTACTGAAGTTAGGCTCACTGGTCTATAGTTCCCTGTTTTATCTCTATCTCCCTTTTACAGTAGCCAGCTTATATTAGCTGCCCTCCAATCTGTAAAAACCATTCCAGAGTGCAAAGAATTTTGAAAAATGACCAAGCACTCATAGACAGTGTGTGGTGGTATGTATTAGGGGTAGTACAGTACCTGTGAAGCCGAGAGGCTAGTGGCTGACAGGTCCCGGGTCCTGGTTGGATCTGCTGCCTGCTGGCTCCGCTCAGAAAGGCGGAGTATAAGAGCCCGGGTTCTCCCAGCAGCCGCATTCTGTAACTGAGCTGCTGGGGAACAAGTCTTGCTTAATAAAGCCTCGATTGACTTCATCACTTCTCGACTTGAGTGAGTAATTGTTGCGCTACAATTTATTAAGCAAGCTTAAAAGACTATGGAGCTCCGGATCGCCCCGGAGTGTCTGCGAATCAGCCCCCATGCAGCAAACGCGGCTGCCGTGTTTAAACACTGGCTAGCATGTTTCTAAGGTTACCTTCGAACGGCCCCCGGCCGGACCATGGAAGATCAGAAAATGCAGGTCCTGCATTCCAGAATGACCCCGGAGATCTACACGCTCATCGAAGACACGGAGGATTTCCCGACAGCGCTCACCATGCTGAAAGGAGTCTACATTCGGCCCATAAACCAGGTCTACGCATGCCACTAACTCGCGACGAGACGGCAAATCCCCGGAGAATCGCTCGACGAGGGGTTGGGGAGGTGAGAGACCCCCAGTTAGGACAGTCACGTGTAACGTGAGGGGGTTAGGAGGTCCGGTCAAGAGGTCAAGGGTGCTTGCGCATCTTAAAAGTTTGAAAGCCGATGTAGCAATGCTGCAGGAGGCTCTCTTAAGGGTGAAAGACCAGATGAGACTTAAAAAGGGCTGGGTTAGTCAGGTGTTTCACTCTGGATTTGACAGAAGGGCTCGAGGGGTAGCGGTAATGGTCAGCAAAAGAGTACGCTTCCAGGTGGAGAAGGTGGTGGCAGATCAGGGGGGTAGATAAGTGATTGTGGCAGGGGCACTGGAGGGGAGGTTAGTGGCGCTGTTAAGTGTATACGGTCCCAATTGGGACGATGTCACAAAGAAGCCGTTTGGGGCCATCCCCGACTTGGACACACACAAAGTGATAGTGGGGGGGCACTGGAACCTGGTGCAGGAGTCAAGGTTGGACAGGTCACGGCCGCGCTCGCTGGTCCCATCAGGGGGGGGGTGCAAAGGGATTGGCTGGGCTAATGGTGGAAATGGGAGGGGTGGATTCTTGGAGGTTTCTGCACCCGAGGGAACGGGAGTACTCGTTTTTCTCGGCAGTCCATAAGGTATACTAGCGGATCAACTTTTTCGTGATGGGGAAGGCTTTGCTGGCTGGGATTAAGGGGTCGGAATACTTGGCAATTGCAGTATCAGGGGGGCAGCATAGAGGCCGGGGTGGAAATTAGATGTGGGACTTTTGGGGGACCAGGGTTCTGTAACAAAGGTTTCAACTGGGTGAGGTGTCGAAGGCAGTTGTCTGGGAGGCTCTAAAGGCAGTGGTGAGGTGATCTTGTTTAAGGCTAGGGTGGACAAAGAGGAGAAGTTGGAGAGGCAGAGAGTAATAGATGAGATGTTGGAGGTAGATAGGAGTTATGCAGAAGATGGGGACCCAGCGAAGTTGGAAAAGAGGAAGGAGCTACAGGCGAGCTTTGACCGACTATCTACCAGGAAGGTGGTGCGCCAACTGAGGCGAGCAAGGGGTGCAGTTTACGAGCATGGAGATAAGGCTTATGTTAGCAGGTCAGCTTCGGAGGGAGGCAGCTGTAAGGGAAAATATTCAGGTGAGGGACAGGGCAGGGAAGTTGGTGTGGCTCCGGATCTGATTTACAAGGTCTTTGAGGAATTTTCTGAGAGGTTGTACAGGTCAGAGTCACCTGGGGGAGACCGGGAGATGCAGGAATTTCTAGATAGGTTGGAGTACCCAAGGTTAGGGAAGGGGGACAGGGCTACATTGGAAGCAGTGATAGTGGAGCAGGAGATAAAAGATGCGATTGGGAGGATGCAGTCGGGGAAGGTGTCAGGGCCGGATGGGTTTCCAGTGGAATATTATAAAAAATTCAAGGATAAGCTGGCACGCCTGATGGTGGGGATGTTTGAAGAGGCGATAGGGAAGGGGGTGTTGTCACAAACTTTGGGGCAGGCATCGATTTCACTGGTGCTAAAAAAAAATAAGGACCCAAAGGAGTGTGGGTCGTATAGGCCCATATCACTTTTGAATGTGCACGCAAAAGTATTGGCGAAGGTACTGGCTGGAGGAGTGCCTCCTGAAGGTGACAGGTGAAGATCAGACGGGGTTCGTGAGAGGGAGGCAGCTCTTTTCAAAGGTTAGAAGGGTATTGAACGTGGTTATGGCACCGGCGGAGGGGAAGGAAACAGAGGTAGTTGTGACTTTGGACTCTGAGAAGGCGTTTGACCGGGTAGAATGGGGGTACCTGATGGCAGTTCTGGAGCAGTTTGGGATTGGACCAAGATTTGTGAACTGGGTAAAGCTATTATATAAGGAGCCGAGGGAGAGTGTCCGCACAAACAACATCAGCTCGAGATACTTTTCTCTCCACCGTGGGACTAGGCAGGGATGTCCTATGTCCCCCCTGCTGTTTGCACTCGCGAATGAGCTGTTGGCCAACGCATTAAGAAGTTCGGGGGTATGGAAAGGAATAGTGCGGAGGGGGGATAGAGCATAGGGTGTCCTTATATGCCGATGACTTGCTGTTATACGTGTCGGAACCGAGTGTGTCGATAGGGGGAATATTGGAGCTGCTTCGGATGTTTGGGTCTTTCTCAGGGTACAAACTAAATCTAGACAAGAGTGAGTATTTTGTGGTGTCTCGGCCGGGGGTGGGGGCAGGGTTGGGGGGCTGCCATTCCGTAGGGCAGGGACTCACTTTAGGTACCTGGGGGTGCAGGTTGTCCGGGAGTGGGGGGAGGGGGGGGGGGCGGGGGGGGCTCCGCAGGTACAACATTTCTAGTTTGGTGGGGAGAGTGAAAGCTGATCTGGCATGGTGGGACGGTCTCCCTCTGTCACTGGAGGGTTGGGTACAGGCGGTTAAAATGATCGTGTTGCCACAATTTCTGTTCATTTTCCAATGCCTGCCGATTTTCCTGCCAAAGGCTTTTTTCAGAGAGATTGAGGGAAGGATTACTTTGTTCATATGGGGAGGGAAGGTGGTCAGAGTTAGAAAGATGCTGCTACAGAGGGGAAGGCAGGCAGGGGGTTTGGGTCTTCCGAACCTGATGTATTACTACTGGGCGGCGAATGTGGAGAAGGTGCGGAGCTGGGTCAAAGGGGTTGATTCCCAGTGGGTCAGAACGGAGGTAAGTTTGTGCAGGGGGTCGGGATTGAAAGCACTAGCAACAGCGCCGCTCCCGATAGCCCCGGGGAAATACTCAGGGAGTCTGGTAATAATAGCTTCATTGAGAATTTGGAGGCAGTTTCGCCAACATTTCGGGTTGGGGGCATGGTCAAGGGAAATGCCGATTCGGGGGAACCACAGATTTGAGCCAGGGGACTGGGATGGAAATTTTCGGAAATGGGAGGAGAAGGGGATAAAGACACTAAAAGATTTGTTTCTTAGGGGTCAATTTGCAGGATTGAAGGAGCTGGAAGCGAAGTATGGGCTGGAAGTTTAGATACATGCAGGTTCGAGATTTTGCCAGAAAGGAGATACAGAGCTTCATGGTGGAGTCATCCTCCACATTGCTGGAGGAGGTGCTGACAACAGGGGGACTGGAGAAGGGGGTAGTGTCGGCCATTTACGGAGCTATTTCGGAAGAGGAGAAGGCACCACTGGAAGGGATCAAAGCAAAGTGGGAGGAGGAGTTGGGAGAGGATATGGAGGAGGGGTTCTGGTGTGAGGCGCTCTGGAGAGTGAACACCTCCACCTCGTGCGCGAGGTTGGGGCTGATACAGCTGAAGGTGCTATACAGAGCACACCTCACGAGGGCGAGGATGAGCCGATTCTTTGAAGGAGTCAAAGATCTGTGAGATCTTTTCGGCTGGAATTCAGCTGTTGGAGTGGGCGGAGCTACAGAGTTGAGCGGTGAGTATTTAAACTAGCTGCTTCGCTGCTTAAACAGCTGCCACAGGGTCTTTGGGGATAAATTTGAAGAGTGACATCACAGCAAAGCAGCGACGTGATTGGCTAGTGAGGAAAGTGCTCCAATTAGCAGCAGCTGGGAGAAATTTAACTCTTCGTGTGTTGGTAAGTATTGTGATTGGTAAGTAAAATCTTTATTCCTTTCACTTATTTGATATTATATTTGTAATCAGTTACGGTAAAGTGTAAAAATGGCAGGAGATCTCAGACCCGTGTTATGCTCCTCATGCTCAATGGGAGTTCAGGGACACGGCCAATGCCCCTGACTCCTTCATGTGCGGGAAGTGTGTCCAGCTGCAGCTCCTGTTAGACCGCATGATGGCTCTGGAGCTGCGGATGGACTCACTTTGGAACATCCGTGATGCTGAGGAGGTCGTGGATAGCACGTTCAGTGAGTTGGTCAATCCGCAGATTAGGATTGTTGAGGGAGACAGGGAATGGGTGACCAAAAGGCAGAGAAAGAGCAGGAAGGCAGTGCAGGTGTCCCCTGCGGTCATCTCCCTCCAAAACAGGTATACTATTTTGGATACTGTTGGGGGAGATGACTCACCAGGGGAAGGCAGTAGTAGCCAGGTTCATGGCACCGTGGCTGGCTCTGCTGCACAGAAGGGTGGGAAAATGACTGGCAGGGCTATAGTCATTGGGGATTCAATCGTAAGGGGAGTAGACAGGCGTTTCTGTGGTCGAAAACGAGACTCCCGAATGGTATGTTGTCTCCCGGGTGCACAGGTCAGGGATGTCTCAGATCGGCTGCAGGACATACTGAAGGGGGAGGGTGAACAGCCAGTTGTCGTGGTGCATATAGGCACCAACGATATGGGTTAAAAACGGGATGAGATCCTACAATCAGAATTTAGAGAGTTAGGAGATAAGTTAAAAAGTAGGACGTCAAAGGTAGTAATCTCAGGATTGCTACCAGTGCCACGAGACAGTCAGAGTAGAAATTCAAGAATAGTCAGAATGAATATGTGGCTTGAGAGAAGGTGCAGGAGGGAGGGGTTCAGATTTTTGGGACATTGGAACCGGTTCTGGGGGCGATGGGACCATTACAAATCGGATGGTCTACACCTGGGCAGGACTGGAACAAATGTCCTCGGAAGTGCTTTTGCTAACACTGTTGGGGAGGTTTTAAACTAATGTGGCAGGGGGATGGGAACCAGATTAGGAAGTTAGAGGTCAGTAAAGAGGCAGCAACTAAAACCAATAATGTACTAGATAATAAACTCATTGTGACTAAGGGGAAGAGTAGACAGGGAAGAGATGATGAACGCAAAGGGACAGGTGGTCTGAGGTGCATTTGTTTTAATGCGAGAAGTGTAGCAGGTAAGGCAGATGAACTTAGGGCTTGGATTAGTACCTGGGAATATGATGTTATTGGTATTACTGAGACTTGGTTGAGGGAAGGGCAAGATTGGTAACCAAATATCCCAGGGTATAGATGCTTCAGGAGGGATAGAGAGGGAGGTAAAAGGGGTGGAGGCGTTGCATTACTGGTCAGAGTTGATATCACAGCTGTGATTAAGGAGGGCACGATGGAGGATTCGAGCACTGAGGCAATATGGGCAGAGCTAAGAAATAGGAAGGGAGCAGTAACATTGTTGGGACTTTACTACAGGCCTCCCAAAAGCGAGTGTGAGTAGAGGTCCAAATATGTAGACAGATTATAGAAAAATGTAGGAGCAATTGGGTGGTCATGTTGGGAGATTTTATCTTCCCCAACATTGAATGGGACTCAGGTAGAGTTGGAGGCGTAGATGGAGCAGAATTTGTAAGGAGCATCCAGGAGAGTTTTTTAGAGCAGTATGTATAAAGTCCAACTCGGGAAGGGGCCATACTGGACCTGGTATTGGGAGATGATCCCAGCCAGGTGGTTGAAGTTTCAGTCGGTGATTACTTTGGGAATAGCGAACACAATTCTGTAAGTTTTAGAATACTCATAGACAAAGACGAGAGTGGTCCTAAAGGAAGAGTGCTAAATTGGGGAAAGGCCAAGTATAACAAAATTCGTCAGGAGCTAGGGAATGTGGATTGGGAGCAGCTGTTTAAGGGTAAATCCACATTTGAAATGTGGGAGTCTTTTAAGGAAAGGTTGATTCGAGTGCAGGACAGACATGTCCCTGTGAAAATGAGGGATAGAAATGGCAAGATTAGGAAACCATGGATGACGGGTGGAATTGTGAGTCTAGCTAAGATGAAAAAGGAAGCATACTTAAGATCTAGGCGACTTAAAACTAGGCGACTGGAGGAATATCGAGAAAGTAGGACAAATCTCAAACGCGCAATAAAGAGGGCTAAAAGGGGTCATGAAATATCTTTGGCTAACAGGGTTAAGGAATATCCCAAAGCCTTTTATTTGTATATAAGGAGCAAGAGAGTAACTAGAGAAAGGATTGGCCCACTCAAAGACAAAAGAGGGAATTTATGCGCAGAGTCAGAGGAAATGGGTGAGATTCTTAATGAGTACTTTGCATCGGTATTCACCAAGGAGAGGGACGTGACGGATGTTGAGGTTAGGGATGGATGTTTAAATATTCTAAGTCAAGTCGGCATAAGGAAGGGGGAAGTTTTGGGTATTCTAAACGGCATTAAGGTGGACAAGTCCCCAGGTCTGGGTGGGAGCATGGCTTTGTGCAGGGAAGGTCATGTCTTACAAACCTAATAGAATTCTTTGAGGAAGTGACAAGTTAATTGATGAGGAGAAGGGTGACTAGTGGTGTCCCACAGGGATCCGTGCTCGGACCACTGTTGTTTGTGATATACATAAATGATCTGGACGAAGGTATAGGTGGACTGATTAGCAAGTGTGCAGATGATACTAAGATTGGTGGAGTTGCAGATAGCGAGGGGGACTGTCACAGAATACAGGAAAATATAGATAGATTGGAGAGTTGGGCAGAGAAATGGCAGATGGAGTTCAATCCAGGCAAATGCGAGGTGATGCATTTTGGAAGATCCAATTCAAGAGCGGACTATACGGTCAATGGAAGAGTCCTAG
The DNA here is from genome assembly GCF_047496885.1 of Scyliorhinus torazame. Lineage (NCBI taxonomy): Eukaryota > Metazoa > Chordata > Chondrichthyes > Carcharhiniformes > Scyliorhinidae > Scyliorhinus > Scyliorhinus torazame. Next base: position 204,049,911 of record NC_092712.1, on the reverse strand, counting down.
GGAAAATTGATGTACAGAGAGATCGGGGAGTTCAGGTCCATTGTACCCTGAAGGTGGCAACGCGGGTCGATAGAGTGGTCAAGAAGGCATACAGCATGCTTGCCTTCATTGGACGGGGTATTGAGTACAAGAGTCGGCAGGTCATGTTACAGTTGTATAGGACTTTGGTTAGGCCACATTGGGAATACTGCGTGAGGTTCTGGTCACCACATTACCAGAAGGATGTGGATGCTTTAGAGAGGGTGCAGAGGAGGTTCACCAGGATGTTGCCTGGTATGGAGGGTGCTAGCTATGAAGAAAGATTGAGTAGATAAGGATTGTTTTCGTTGGAAAGACAGAGGTTGAGGGGGGACCTGATTGAGGTGTACAAAATTATGAGAGGTATGGACAGGGTGGATAGCAACAAGCTTTTTCCAAGAGTCAATTACAAGGGGTCACGATTTCAAGGTGAGAGGGGGAAAGTTTAAGGGAGATGTGCGTGGAACGTTTTTTACGCAGAGGGTGCTGGGTGCCTGGAACGTTTTGCCAGCGGAGGTGGTAGAGGTGGGCACGATAGCATCATTTAAGATGCATCTAGACAGATATATGAAGGGGGGGGGGGGAACAGAGAGAAGTAGATCCTTGGAAAATAAGCGACAGGTTTAGATAAAATATCTGATTCGGCGCAGGCTGGGAGGGCCGAAGGGCCTGTACCTGTGCTGTAATTTTCTTTGTTCTTTGTTCTATCATGGCGGGGGGGGGCGCGCGGGTGGGTGGGGGGGGCTAATCACGTTCATATGTTTTGGTCCCGTCCAAAGCTGGAAGATTACTGGAAGGAGGTTTTTAGGGTAATTTCGAAAGTGGTGCACGTGAAGCTGGACCCAGGCACCCGGGAGGCCATATTCGGGGTGTCGGACCAGCCACGGTTGGAAACGGATGCGGAGGCAGATGTTGTAGCCTTCGCCTCATTGATCGCCCGAAGGCGGATCCTGATGGGTTGGAGAGCAGCCTCTCCACCCTGTGCCCTGGCATGGTGGGGGGACCTGTTGGAACTCTTGACTCTTGAGAAGGTTAAGTTTGAACTGAGGGGAAGGATGGAGGTGTCCTACAATTCATGGGCATTATTCATTATGCACTTTCAAGAACCGGATAACAACGAACATTAGTTGGGGGGGTGGGTGGGAGGGTTGGGGGGAGGAGGGCTATGTGTGTTAATGGTGACTATGGGTGATTCCTGATTCCTTTTTGTTATTTGTTTATGTAAACATGCGGGCTAATGTTTGGGGTTTGGTGGGAGGATGGGATTGTTGTTATTGATATGGGGATTGACATATTTGTTACTGATTATTGTTTATTGTTAGTGGGTGTAAATTTGGGAGAAAATGTGAAAAAGGAGGAGAAAAAAATATATTTTTTTAAAGTTTGTAGATGATACAAAGATCTGTAGAGGAACAGGAAGTATTGAGGAAGCAAGGTGGCTGCAGAAGCATTTGGACAGGCTAGGAGAGGGCAATGAAGTGGCAGATGAAATACAATGTGGAAAAGTGTGAGGTTATCCACTTTGGAAGGAGGATTTTAGGCATAGACTCTTTTGTAAATGGAGAAATGCTGAGGAAATCAGAAGGAAAAAGGGACTTGGGAGTCCTTGTTCACGATTCTCTTAAGGTTAACGTGCAGGTTCAGTCGGCAGTTAGGAAGGCAAATGCAATGTTAGCATTCATGTCAAAAGGGCTAGAATACAAGACCATAAATGTACTTCTGAGGCTGTATAAGGCTCTGGTCAGACCCCATTTGGAGTATTGTGAGCAGTTTTGGGCTCCGTATCTAAGGAAAGATATGCGGCCTTAGAAATGCTCCAGAGGAGGTTCACAAGAATGATCCCTGGAATGAACAGCTTGTCATATGAGGAACGGTTGAGGATTCTGGGTCCTTACTCGCTGGAGTTTAGAAGGATGAGGGGGGATTTTATTGAAACTTACAGGATACTACGAGGCCTGGATAGAGTGGACATGGAGAGGATGTTTCCACTTGTAGGAAAAACTAGACCCAGAGGACACAATCTCAGACTAACGGGACGATCCTTTAAAACAGAGCTTAGGAAGAATTTTTCAGCCAGGGGGCGGGGAATCTGTGGAAATATTTGCTGCAGAAGGTTGTGGAGACCAAATCACTGAGTGTCTTTAAGACTGAGATAGATAGGTTCTTGATTAATAAGGGCATGAGGGGTTATGGGGAGAAGGCAGGAGAATAGGGATGGGAAAAATATCAGCCATGATTGAATGGCGTGTGGTAATCTCTGTAGGTGCATGCACACAAGGGGTTAATGGGTGGACAGTAGCACCACATGATCACCAGAGGGCTGGACCAACAGGGATATAAAGGGCAGCTACGCGGGGTCTCCCTTTCTCTCTCGGGTGTGCTGTGAACAGGGAAACATCAGAATTATATAGATAGTTAGTGGAGTTACATTTAGTTACAATTGTTAAATCTTGTTATCCAATTCCTAGTTCCCATGTTAAGGTAAAGAACTCACGCATTAATAGTTATAGTTACTCAATAAAACTTTGCTGTTACTGGACGAGTTTGAGTCTTTTCTTCAACAAGATTCAGAGGACCTCACCATCAGCCAAGGATTGAGTAACACGTGTTATCGACCACGCAGGTACATGGTACCACAGAGTGTGTTGACCTTAACAACAAAAATAGAAACTAGCTAGCTTAGGTTCGACAGACAAGGGAAAACAAAAAAAAGAAAAAAACTCGGATAAGATATTCGGCCAAGGAAGGCATCGCTACACTCGGATCTCTCGGGCACAAACCGGTAAGATGGAATCACTTCCAGAACACCTCAGAACATCTGGTAATCTCCAGTATAATTGGAAGATTTTCCTGCAACAATTTAATTTGTTTCTGGAAATTAAGGACATGACCACTGTGCCAGATTTTTTAAAAATTGCATACCTCTTAGCTGCGGCTGGGAAACCAGCCATGGAGATATATAACTCATTTACCTATGCCGAAGGGGAGGACAAGAATAAGTGGGACACAATTATAAACAAATTCGATACCCACTGCAAATCGGAGGTAAATGAAACATTTGAACGCTTCAAATTCACCAGGCGTATACAAAGACCAGGAGACTCATTCAGCAGCTTTCTCACTGACTTAAAGCTGCTGGCCCAATCCTGTAGTTATGAGACCCTCCGTGACTCCCTCATCAGAGACCAGATTGTCAGTGGCATTTCTGATGAGGGATTCAGAAAATCTCTCCTCAAGCACAAAAATCTTGATCTTGAAATGGCTACACAACTATGTTCTGCTCATGAAATCACTGAAGCACAATATCAACAGTTTACTTACCAGGACCAAGGCCTCCACCACGAGGTTGGAGCAGTCAAAATGGTGGCCCAGGCTTCTCGAAGGCGCTCCTCCACCGGCAATCCCGCGCGCGCGAATCTGCAAGTGGTCCACACACATGCGCAGTTCGCACGGAGACTGGAACCGGCTGAGAACGCTACTGCGCATGCGCGAACGTGCCAGGACGGTGTCATGACGTGCCATAACTGTGGACACACCCACTTAAAAGGGCAATGTCCAACTTATGGCAAACAGTGGAAAGTATAACCACTATGCCTTCAAATGTCGAGCTGTGCTACAGATGACTTCCAAGGGACAACAACTAAGCCACTGCGATGTTCGGAACGTGGCATCTATGGACCGCCAACCAATATTCAGTGATTACCAGTCTGAAAACGATAACCTTCCCTATGATGACTCCTACCGTGTGGCCATGGTCATAGCCGCGGAGGAACCTTACATCACCACGCCTCATCCAAAATGCTCGGAAGTGAACAAAAAGGGGTTTAAAGTCTCAAAACAAAAAGTTATTTTCCCCAGCGACAGAATGAAGCTTACAGTTACAGTTAAAGATCACTGCCGCAGCACCCTGAAACATACCGTTTGCAACACCCAAAGAGAAGAGCACAATGATAAATCCATAGCAAAAGATTTGTTCATTGACGATGATTACTCAGGGGGTGAGTTCCTCATTGGACAAATACAGCACCAGGACACATCCTTGACAAGAAGCGATGATTTGCTCGCTGACGAATGCCACTCAGCCATGGATCAGTTCTCCGGATCTGATGGCCATTGCAGCAGTAACATGGGTGCCAAGTCCCATACGAGTCTCATGGTGGGAGAATCCAGTACCATGGCGACATGGCAGCTCATCGACAAAATGGATGACAACCACATGTCATATATCCTAGCATAAGGCGATGCCCCGCAGAGAGCACAGATTGACTCCACTGAGGGAGTGATACCGGCCTCCATAGCGAACTCGTTGACAGGCTCCAGAATTGCCACAAGCGATGACTCCGGAGCGACAGCCGTGAACGAGGGAGACTATGACGGTCTATCTGCCTTGTATGAGCAGCCAGCAGCAGACATTAAATGTCAACCCACTGTTGATCAAAGCAGTGAACAAAACCACAACAACAACAGATCTCATGATTTTGTGTCTGCGCCGCAGCAATCACCCAACCCAGCTTGCAAACAAGATGACATACGGGGTCAACACTGCAAGCACAAAAGAAAGTCCGCTACTAACGTCAACTTACTTCGACCATTCTGATGTCTCATGATGTCCTCACGGACACACATAAACACTGACGGTCACAACGACATGGCGACATCAACACTGCCACCTCAACGACAGGCGAAAGGATCAAACGCATACAGTCTGGACTCACAAAGTTTTTCGTCAAAATTGGACTTTTTAAACGTTGATTGACTTTGTACAGTCATTAATACCATCCCATTTTGTACACAGCATTACTTGTTTTATCTGTTCCCAGTTGACTTAATTCATTATGTTTGTATAATTTTCGTTACACCATACAGAAAACCTGCAGCACGTTAAAAAGGGGGAGATGTGGTGATCTCTGTAGGTGCATGTACACAAGGGGTTAATGGGTAGATAGCAGCACCACATGATCACCAGAGGGCTGGACCAACAGGGGTATAAAGGGCAGCCACACGGGGTCTCTGGCTCTCTCTCGGGTGTGCTGTGAACAGGGAAACATCAGAATCACATAGATAGTTAGTGGAGTTACATTTAGTCACAATTGTTAAATCTTGTTATCCAATTCCTAGTTCCCATGTTAAGGTAAAGAACTCACGCATTAATAGTTATAGTTACTCAATAAACCTTTGTTGTTACTGGACGAGTTCGAGTATTCTTCAACAAGATTCAGAGGACCTCACCATCAACCAAGGATTGAGTAACACGTGTTATCGACCACACAGGTAACACTACATGGCGGAGCAGACTCAATGGGCCTAGTGGCCTAACACTGCTTCTATGTCTTATGGTCTTATGACATAGTAAGGATGGAACAGCAAGGGAGGAAGATGTGGCATGGGAGGAGTGGATGTGATGGAATTGATTAAACGTGGCAAAATGGCAGGGAAAATTGTTTGATAAAGTCTTTTGCCAGTAGTCTGTGGTTACTTTCAGATTGGCACATACGCAGGATCACAATACGAACAGTGTTTAATTGGATTCATTTAATACCGCCATGAAAAATAATAGTACAAAACAATGAAATAAGATGGTCATACTCACGAGGAAACCAATGGGCGATAATGACGAATGTGACATAAAATAGTTAGTTTAAATATTAGTTACAGTAATGTAGATGTAGGCCAGTTTAATTCTAGTGAGTTCACAAAAGACAAAGCACAAAGGATGTCATAAAGCATGGCAACGAAGGGGGGGAGGGGTGTTTGGTAGAGGATAGGAAAAGAATGCTGGGTGACAAGAGGCCCAGGGTTAAGGAATGAGAAGTGAGCCAATTAGGATGTATGGCCAGGTCAGGAGGGGTATAGGATGACCTATGGGAATCATGTATGTGAAACTTGATGCCATTTGAATGTATTTGTAGAGATTCCTTTGTGTCCAATAGCACTCGGTTCGGAAGACCCCAGGAGGCAGCTTGTGTTCTGGGTTTTTGTGAAGCGAATCAGACTTGCAAGTTGGTTAAAAATAAATAATACCATGCCTACCCGGCGGGGGTGTCGGAGAATCCCAGCCTGTAGCTCTGGATCAGTTATCAATGTTTCCACATTAGGGTGTAGCTCAGGATTCATCCCCAAATCAGTATTGAGATGAGTCCATGAGATCCATTGTATGAGTTTGCATGGTTGTCTCAGCAACAGACACTTTTGATACCGTTGGAGCTATTCAGTGGATAGCTCAGCTCGTATGTTAGAGTTTGCAAGGACAGATCAGACAGGTAGGCAGGCAGTGTTCTCTCGGTGGTAGGACCATAGCTGGAAGTGCAGTAGAGCACAGACAATGCAGAAGGAAAAAAACTTGTAGCTTTCAAATTTATTGATTCCCTAAGTTACGCCACGGAGCTGGGACCTGATGAATTTGCAAATATCGCACCAGCTGCCATCAATACCAAGCAACATTGGTGGGCCTGTGATTTGTTGTGATTGGCGTGAAGGTAGATCAGATCACCAAAGTCAACTGAGTGTTTGCTGCATTTCTAGTGCAAGTATGGCAGCTAGTTGTGTGACCTATTGAAATGAGGCATCCATATCAAACACATGGAAATATTGATGGGTAACAACTTGAGTTGTTGGCAGGATAGCTGTAGGTGGGAAACAGTGATAACATCACACAGAATTGCATTTCCTGAAGTGGACAAACGGCTCATTGTGCCAAACAATGAGCAAATCATCTCATGAAATGGAGCAGTCCAGAGGTAGCATTTGATATTGCAAATGGTGGTAAGCGTCTTGGAAGGTCAGCTGCCTTGCAGCAACCGAGCATGTGGACAACAAAGGATGGGATATTCAGATTAGACAGCCAGTCACGTTGTCCTCCTGGTGAAAAGGAGTCAAATGAAATCTGACACAACGTCATCAACAGGTATCGGTGAACCTCAGAATCTGATGTCTGGCGTATGAAGGAACAGACTTAGCTTGTGGAGTCTTCACAGTCAGGTGCATTGCAGCTTAAAAAATACAAAGGGGTGGTCACAGATCCAGCTATGTGTCTGACAGAGGTGCGCTAGTGACTGACTGTGGAAAGGAAGGTAGTGGCACAGGTACCGACAAAAATAATCTCCCATGAGTAGTTTCTCAGAAGCCTGCACACAACGTTTGCTGCCTTTGATGACACAAAGATGATGCTTGGACTGCACAATATATGTGCTGAAGTGCTTGGTGGAAGCTGCAATGGATAGAGATTCAATTTTGCCAGAGAGCCAGATGATTTGATGACCATGCAGTATGACACTGAAAAAAAATATCAAGTTTGGGTCTGTTGCCACAGGTCACAAACAAGGGTGCATACAATGCCATACATCTTAACAGCACCATCTGTGACAACCCAGAGTTGACCTTCTGGGAAGGGGACGGTGACAGTTTTACAAAGAACAAAGAACAAAAAAAAGTACAGCACAGGAACAGGCCCTTCAGCCCTCCAAGCCTGTGCCGACCATGCTGCCCGCCTCAACTAAAATTTCTGCACTTCCGGGGTCCGTATCCCTCGATTCCCATCCTATTCATGTATTTGTCAAGATGTCCCTAAAACGTCACTATCATCCCTGCTTCCACCACCTCCTCCGGCAGCGAGTTCCAGGCACCCACTACCCTCTGTGTAAAAAACTTGCCTCGTACGTCTCCTCTAAACCTTGCCCCTCGCACATTAAACCTATGCCCCCTAGTAATTGACCCCTCTACCCTGGGAAAAAGCCTCTGACTATCCACTCTGTCTATGCCCCTCATAATTTTGTAGACCTCTATCAGGTCGCCCCTCAACCTCCGGTGTTCCAGTGAGAACAAACCGAGTTCATTCAACCTCTTTTCATAGCTAATGCCCTCCATACCAGGCAACATCCTGGTAAATCTCTTCTGCACCCTCTCTAAAGACTCCACATCCTTCTGGTAGTGTGGCGACCAGAATTGAACACTATACTCCAAGTGTGGCCTAACTAAGGTTCTTTACAGCTGCAACATGACTTGCCATTTTTTATACTCAATGCCCCAACCAATGAAGGCAAGCATGCGTATGCCTTCTTGACTACCTTCTCCACCTGTGTTGCCCCTTTTCAGTGACCTGTGGACCTGTACACCTAGAACTCGCAACACCTCCTTTCTATACCCTACCGGCAATACTACTTGATGAACTTCTGCCCACTTTTCATCCGTCTGCATGTGTACAGGTCTCCATTTTCTCATCAAGACATCACTTTTACGGTAATAACACTCTGGTATATTCTCAGATTCCTCTTCCGTATATGCTTTCTGATATATCCGTTTTATTTCTACATCTTTCTGTTGTAACTCTGCCAATTTTCCTGAACTAAAAATATCCTCCTCATCCTCCACCTGTTCTTGTTCTTTTTCAACCATCTGATCAAAAATCGTTTCTGATAATTGCACTTCAACTTCACCTTCACTCTTTGATTTCTCCTCTTGTCTTAACCTGTGGCTTTGTGACCTTGTTACTACACAATCTGGAAAAATCCCAGGATATTCGTCCTTCAACATTTCAGTTGACTGATTTTCCACTGGCTTATCAACCACAGTAGGCATCACTCCCACCTGCAATCCAGCTATATCATTACCCAAGATAAACTGTATTCCTAGACAAGATACTTTATCTATTACTCCTACTACCACTTCACCACTCTTCACTGGACTTTGCAACCTGACCTTATATAATGGAATGCTACTCCTCTCACCCTGAATTCCAAATATCACCACCTTTTCTGGCAACATTCTTCCTAAACTACATAATTCCTAATCTCTTACCATTAAAGATTGACTAGCCCCTGTATCTCTTAAAATTGTGACTTCTTTACCTGCTCCTCCTGATACACATGAGTAAACTTTACCCGCACAAGTAAATTCTTTAAAGACATCTGGCACCTTCTGAACAACTACTTCTTGAACAGGCTGTACAATCATTTGCACCTCCTTCGTTTCCCTGCGACTTTCCTTTACCACTGTAACAAACCCCACTGTCTTATCCTGTTTTACCACATCAGCCTTCCCAGTGCTTTTCTTCAACCACCAACACTGTGACTTTACATGGCCTTGTTTATAACAGTGAAAACATTAGAAACTTTTCATTTCTTTTCCACCCTCCTGGATTTCTTTTTTAATCTGAGGTACACTCTTTTTATTGTCTTTCATCAGATCACCTTTACCTTTACCACTTGAGTATTTCTCATGTCCCCAGTTTCTATCCCTCACCGGCTGAAACTGATGTCGGAAACCAATCTTTGATTTATGAAGTAATTCATAATCATCTGCCATTTCTGCTGCTAATCTCACAGTTTTAAACCTCTGTTCTTCCACATGAATTCTCACTACATGAGGAATTGAATTTTTAAACTCCTCCAAAAGTATAATTTCTCTGAGAGCTTCATATGTTTGGTCTATTTTCAAAGCCCTTATCCACCTATAAAAATTACTCTGTTTGATCCTTTCAAACTCCATGTATGTTTGACCAAATTCTTTCCTTAAATTTCTAAACCTTTGTCTGTAAGCTTCAGGCACTAGCTCAGATGCACTTAAGATAGATTTCTTCACCTCCTCATACGTTCCAGATACCTCTTCCGGTAATGATGCAAACACTTCACTAGCTCTACCTACCAGCTTTGTTTGAATCAGTAATACCCACATGTCCTGTGGCCATTTCATTTGTTTAGCTACCTTCTCAAATTAAATGAAAAAGGCTTCCACTTCCTTCTCGTCAAACCTTGGCAATGCTTGGACATATTTAAATAGATACCCACCAAGCCTTCGACTATGACGCTCTTTCTCACTATCATCATCACTATCATCCAACTGTAAGTTTCCCTTTACGTCTGCCAATTTTATCTGATTGTCATGTTGCATGGCTATTTCTGAAGTTCAAACTCCCTCTCTTTATCTTTTTCCCTGATCTGTATCTCCCTTTCCTTTTCTTTATGTTCTGCTCGGGCTATTCTTTCTTTTCTCCTTTCTTCTCTCTCCTTTTCTTTTTCCCCTCTCTCTCTCTCTCTTTCTTTTTCCTCTCTCTCACTCTCGTATTCAAGCCGCTTTAATTCTTTCTCATGTTCCATTTGTTTAATTTGCAACTGAATTTTTGCCATTTCCAATGAGTCAAACTCTATCTCAGGCAACTTTAAATGCTTAACCACTGCCATAATTACCTCACCTTTTCGCATTTTGTCCGGTAATGTTAACTGCAATGTTTTTACCAAATCTAACAGTCTATTTTTACTCTCTGAAAGTAAGGTATCACGTTTTATCGTGTCCACTCCCAAAAACTTCTGAGCCTCTGAAAGAGCCATTGTTCACAACACACTCCCCACTTAAACTAAAATACCACACCCGAAAAGTAACAATCCTTCACTGTCTTTAAGTTCACAAAAGCCAATCCAATAGATAGACTTTTATCCCCCTCGAGCCCCCAATTGTTGTGGACGAGGCATTTTCAGATCCCCAAAATGTATCATGGAGTTCATACCAACCTCTCCCTTTAATGTATTTGTTGCTTTTCCTAGCACACGGCTTTTTCCCTAGGTGTGGGATTACAATTATGGATACGTGGGTTTTTAAACACAAATCAATGTTTATTCCATGAACTCAACTTAACATCTTAAATAAACATTCGATCCCTTAACACCCCTTACTTCAAAGATAACTCAGAAAATATTGCAACAATAAATAATTCCTTAAAATGTTCCTTCAAACGTCCAAGAGACTTAACACCTTTAAACAGAATCACATCAGGTTAAAGGCTTTACAATTATGAGTTTAAATCATCCAAATGATCCAGAGATAGTCTTTCATGGCAGAGATCCAGCTCACTGCAAACACAGACACTCCCAAGCTCTTTTCAGGCTGAAACTGCAGCTCCCTGGAAACACACAGACACACACAAGCTCTTTCTCAAAACTGCAAAACTAAACTGCAAAATGGCTGACCTGACCTCAGCTCCACCCACTCTCTGACACCACTGTTTTCTTAAAGGTACATTGCTTAAACATTCATGTCTTAAAGGTACTCTCACATGACAATTGCAACCCAACAAGTTTGTCTCTGGCATACTGAAGAACGAAACCCTTTCACCATGGAGGTTGTACGGATTCCATGTTGACACTAACTTTGAAGGGTCAAACTTTGACACAGTAATATGTGTGTTGAGGCAGGGTGTGATCCTCAAGAACAAATTTGGGAAATAGTTGATCTTGCTTGCATTCGCAATGCTTGGTAAGTGGCTGCCCTGAGAAGGCTGAGAAAATTGGTTGCTGGGGGTGAAGTCAGGACATATCCGAGCAAAATGTTCATTGCGAGACAGGACTTGCGGTTCAAAGGAGAGGTTCACAATGTGAATCTTGTCATCAACACTAGTAAAAATATATGGTGGAGGCCAGGTTTTGGGTGGCTTGTTGCATTTTTGTCCTGAAGGGAGGGAGGGCAGTTCAATTGCAAATGTTGTGTGGTCCACAAGATTATCAGGTAGTGTCATCTCGATGAAATCTCCTGGCCAGATTGTTGTTGACCTTGAGGGAGCACAATGGACATGGGCTTGTCTCACTCTGCATGGGCTAAAGAAAGAATGAGATCCAGAAACACAAATGGTAGAGTCAGAAACTAGCACTAGGTATTTGGTTGATAGAATTGACACATCATTGGTTTCCATGGAAGGAGTGCATGCAAGTACCTCAACATCAAGTTCTCCATGACCAGACGTTCAAAAGAAAGATTGTGGTAGTCCCTGGACAGAGCGAAGAGTGTTTCCCGAACCACATGTAAAGGTGACAAACCATCAGCCTGGGGAGTAGACTGGGATGAACTCTTGACTGGGACACCAAGTCTTAGATGCGGAAACATGGATTGTGTTGCCAGTGGCTTCACTGTCACTGGTCACCCAAATGATATGGTGCTTGAAGCATGTGTCAAAGCAACATGAATCTTGAATCTGTACAGAGTGCAGCTGATTCCAGCAAGACATCAGCAGATGCCATGTTCCCTTTGTCTGAACAAATGTCCATGCTCCTATTATTATAATTAAAAATAGCAGTTAGCTTACAAGTTTTCGCTATGTTTTAACAGTCTTGATCTAACAGGAAATTACATTTGCTGAGAAAATGCTTATATGGTCGGCTCACTTGCTTACATAATGGGCAAAGCACCCTATGGTGTGCATGAAACAGAGGAGTGATGGAGTCTGGTCTTGTTAGGGGAAGGTGAAATGGTCCAGTGCTCCGGGAATAAGGAAGCTGCCACGTGGATAGTCTTGGCATCAGCAGATGTGTCAATCTCATCCAACAACAAATCCTGGGTTTGGGAATTGTCTGACTTGCTGAATACCAGAGTGCATGACTTGAGCTCAGTGCCGTGCCACTGCTTCACTAGACATGTTTGATTAGGGTTAATGAGTTGTAACTAATACAGAGCCACTATGTTCTCCAGTGAGAGTGACATATTCTCATCACTGTCAAGAGATAGACCATGATGACTCAGCCTACCTTTCCACAAGAGGTTATCCTCAAAGAAGGCATCAGACATTGTTACAGATCCTCATGCTTTTCATCTGTTGTAATCTGAAAACAGCCAGGCCTAAGAGGGGGTGCACCCATGGCCTAGAAACCATAATAATAATAATATTTTATTGTCACAAGTAGGCTTCAATGATGTTATTGTGAAAAGTCCCTAGTCACCACATTCCGGCGCCTGTTCAGGGAGGCCGGTATGGGAATTGAACCCATGCTGCTGGCCTTGTTGTGCATTACACGCCAGCTATTTAGCCCATTGAGCTAAACCAGCCCCTATAATGTAGGTGGATGGTGTGCTATATTGAAGTGAGAGATGTAAATGCTTTAACTATGGAGTTGTATGATATAATGAGGCAGTGATTCACTTTCAGCCCTAGCAACAGGTCCAGTAAGTTCACTTTTGGTGGCAGAGGTGGTCATAGATAGAAGCTTCAGGGATGTAGTTACTCCAAAGAATAAAGATAGATGGGTGACGGTGAGAGGGGCTGGGAGGAAGCAGTCAGTACAGGGATCCCCTGTGGTCGTTCCCCTCAGTAACAAGTATACCGCTTTGGATACTGTTGGGGGGGGGACTTACCAGGGGTAAGCCATGGGGTACAGGTCTCTGGCACAGAATCTGTCCCTGTTGCTCAGAAGGGAACGGGGGAGAGGAGTAGAGCGTTAGTCATTGGAGACTCCATAGTTAGGGGGATAGATAGGAGATTCTGTGGGAACGAGAGAGACTCACGGTTGGTGTGTTGCCTCCCAGGTGCCAGGGTCCGTGATGTCTCGGATCATGTTTTTGGGATCCTTAAGGGGGAGGGGGAGCAGCCCCAAGTTGTGGTCCACATAGGTACCAACGACATAGGTAGGAAAAGGGATAGGGATGTAAGGCAGGAATTCAGGGAGCTAGGGTGGAAACTTAGATCTAGGACAAACAGAGTTATTATCTCTGGGTTGTTACCCATGCCACGTGATAGCGAGACGAGGAATAGGGAGAGAGGAGTTGAACACGTGGCTACAGAGATGGTGCAGGAGGGGGGGTTTCAGATTTCTGGATAATTGGGGCTCATTCTGGGGTCAGTGGGACCTCTACAAACGGGATGGTCTACACCTGGACCACAGGGGTACCAATATCCTGGGGGGGAAATTTGCGAATGCTCTTCGGGAGGGTTTAAACTAGTTCAGCAGTGGCTTGGGAACCTGAATTGTAGTTCCAGTGTACAGGAGTTTGAGAGTAGTGAGGTCATGAGTAAGGTTTCAAAGTTGCAGGAGTGTACCGGCAGGCAGGAAGGTGGTTTAAAGTGTGTCTTCTTCAATGCCAGGAGCATCCGGAATAAGGTGGGTGAACTTGCGGCATGGGTTGGTACCTGGACTTCGATGTTGTGGCCATTTCGGAGACATGGATAGAGAAGGGACAGGAATGGTTGTTGCAGGTGCTGGGGTTTAGGTATTTCAGTAAGCTCAGGGAAGGTGGTAAAAGAGGGGGAGGGGTGGCATTGGTAGTCAAGGACAGTATTACGGTGGCAGAAAGGACGTTTGATGAGGACTCGTCTACTGAGGTAGTATGGGCTGAGGTTAGAAACAGGAAAGGAGAGGTCACCCTGTTAGGGGTTTTCTATAGGCCTCTGAAAAGTTCCAGAGATGTAGAGGAAAGGATTGCAAAGATGATTCTGGATAGGAGCGAAAGCAACAGGGTAGTTGTTATGGGGGACTTTAACTTTCCAAATATTGACTGGAAACGCTATAGTTCGAGTACTTTAGATGGGTCCATTTTTGTCCAATGTGTTCAGGAGGGTTTCCTGACACAGTATGTAGATAGGCCAATGAGAGGCGAGGCCATATTGGATTTGGTACTGGGTAATGAACCAGGACAGGTTTTAGATTTGGAGGTAGGTGAGCACTTTGGTGATAGTGACCACAATTCGATTACGTTTACTTTAGTGATGGAAAGGGATAGGTATATACCGCAGGGCAAGGGTTATATCTGGGGGAAAGGCAATTATGATGCGATGAGGGAAGACTTAGCATGCATCGGGTGGAGAGGAAAACTGCAGGGGATAGGTGCAATGGTAATGTGGAGCTTGTTCAAGGAACAGCTACTGCGTGTCCTTGATAAGTATGTACCTGTCAGGCAGGGAGGAAGTGGTCGAGCAAGGGAATCATGGTTTACTAAAGCAGTCGAAACACTTGTCAAGAGGAAGAAGGAGGTTTATGTAAAGATGAGACATGAAGGTTCAGTTAGGGCGTTTGAGAGTTACAAGTTAGCTAGGAAGGTCCTAAAGAGAGAGCTAAGAAGAGCCAGGAGGGGACATGTGAAGTCTTTGGCAGGTAGGATCAAGGATAACCCTGAAGCTTTCTATAGATATGTCAGGAATAAAAGAATGACTAGGGTAAGAGTAGGGCCAGTCAAGGACAGCAGTGGAAAGTTGTGCGTGGAGTCCGAGGAGATAGGAGAGGTGCTAAATGAATATTTTTCGTCAGTATTCACTCAGGAAAAAGACAATGTTGTCGAGGAGAATACTGACATTCAGGCTACTGGACTAGAAGGGCTTGAGGTTCATAAGGAGGAGGTGTTAGCAATTCTGGCAAGTGTGAAAATAGATAAGTCCCTTGGGCCGGATGGGATTTATCCTAGGATTCTCTGGGAAGCTAGCGAGGAGGTTGCTGAGCCTTTGGCTTTGATCTTTAAGTCGTCTTTGTCTACAGGAATAGTGCCAGAAGACTGGAGGATAGCAAATGTTGTTCCCTTGTTCAAGAAGGGGAGTAGAGACAACCCCGGTAACTATAGACCAGTGAGCCTTACTTCTGTTGTGGGCAAAATCTTGGAAAGGTTTACAAGAGATAGGATGTATAATCATCTGGAAAGGAATAATTTGATTATAGATAGTCAACACTGTTTTGTGAAGGGTAGGTCGTGCCTCACAAACCTTATTGAGTTCTTTGAGAAGGTGACCAAACAGGTGGATGAGGGTAAAGCAGTTGATGTGGTGTGTATGGATTTCAGTAAAGCGTTTGATAAGGTTCCCCATGGTAGGCTACTGCAGAAAATACGGAGGCATGGGATTCAGGGAGATTTAGCAGTTTGGATCAGAAATTGGCTAGCTGGAAGAAGACAAAGGGTGGTGATTGATGGGAAATGTTCAGACTGGAGTCCAGTTACTAGTGGTGTACCACAAGGATCTGTTTTGGGGCCACTGCTGTTTGTCATTTTTATAAATGACCTGGAGGAGGGCGTAGAAGGATAGGTGAGTAAATTGGCAGATGACACTAAAGTCGGTGGAGTTGTGGACAGTGCAGAAGGATGTTACAAGTTACAGAGGGACATAGATAAGCTGCAGCGCTGGGCTGAGAGGTGGCAAATGGAGTTTAATGCAGAAAAGTGTGAGGTGATTCATTTTGGAAGGAATAACAAGAAGACAGAGTACTGGGCTAATGGTAAGATTCTTGGCAGTGTGGATGAGCAGAGAGATCTCGGTGTCCATGTACATAGATCCCTGAAAGTTGCCACTCAGGTTGAGATGGTTGTTAAGAAGGCATACGGTGTGTTAGCTTTTATTGGTAGAGGGATTGAGTTTCGGAGTCATGTTGCAGCTGAACAAAACTCTGGTGCGGCCTCATTTGGAGTATTGCGTGCAATTCTGGTCGCCGCATTATAGGAAGGATGTGGAAGCATTGGAAAGGGTGCAGAGGAGATTTACCAGAATGTTGCCTGGTATGGAGGGAAGATCTTATGAGGAAAGGCTGAGGGACTTGAAGCTGTTTTCGTTAGAGAGAAGAAGGTTAAGAGGTGACTTAATTGAGGCATACAAGATGATCAGAGGATTGGATAGGGTGGACAGTGAGAGCTTTTTCCTCGGATGGTGATGTCTAGCATGAGGGGACATAGCTTTAAATTGAGGGCAGATAGATATAAGACAGATGTCAGAGGTAGGTTCTTTACTCAGAGAGTAGTCAGGGCGTGGAATGCCCTGCCGGCAACAGTAGTGGACTCGCCAACACTAAAGGTATTCAAATGGTCATTGGATAGACATATGGACGATAAGGGAATAGTGTAGATCGGCTTTAGTGTGGTTTCACAGGTCGGCGCAACATCGAGGGCCGAAGGGCCTGTACTGCGCTGTAATGTTCTATGTTCAATGTTCTAGTCCTGGAGATGTCTCTTCATCTTCTGTGTCTCTGAATGCACGGAGAGGTTCATCTTTGTTCTCGTCTCGCAGGTGAAACTATCAATGAAAAAATGGGAAAGGTTAGGATCAAGCATCAAAGGTAGGTTCTGACACCAATATTCAATTTAATTGACTGTCTCAATCTTTCCTAAGCACCATTGCACCGATACCCGATGCATGGCTACCACTGTTACAGTACTGTAATATTGTGGACTAATTAGAGGTCAATATTCACCAATAGGTGCCAAAATAACTCACCAATTTACTTTGAAGGGTGTGAAAATGTTCCGACGCTGCCACCGTGCCAGTAGGTTGTGTTCACTTGCAGATTGACACATATACAGGATCACAATACCCACAATGTTGAACTGGAAACATTGAAATTTAATGCAGGCACAACAAAAAACAATAGTATAAAGCAATGAAACTAGATGGTCACGTCCACGAGCGAACCCAGACTACCAGTCACCAAAGTGTGATAGAGATAGTGGCATTTGGTGAAAGAATAGCCAGGAATCCTGGGTGAGATTCTCCGACCCCCCGCCGGGTCAGAGAATTGGCGGGGGCTAGCGTGAATCCCGCCCCCGCTAGTTGCCGAATTCTCCGGCACCGGATATTCGGCAGGGTCGGGAATCGCGCCGTGCCGGTTGGCGGGCCCCCCCCACGATTCTCCGGCCCAGATGGGCCGAAGTCCCGCCGCTAAAATGCCTGTCCCGCTGGCGTAGATTAAACCACCTACCTTACCGGCAGGACAAGGCGGCGCGGGCGGGCTCCGGGGTCCTGGGGGAGGCGCGGGGTGCCCCCACGGTGGCCTGGCCCGTGATCGCAGCCCACCGATCCGCGGGCGGGCCTGTGCTGTGGGGCCACTCTTTCCCTTCCGCCTTCGCCACTGTCTCCACCATGGCGGAGGCGGAAGAGACTCCCTCCACTGCGCATGCGCGGGAATGCCGTCAGTGGCCGCTAACGCTCCCGCGCATGCGCCGCCCGGAGATGTAATTTCCTCGCCAGCTGGCGGGGCACCAAAGGCCTTTTCCGCCAGCTGGCGGGGCGGAAATTCGTCCGGCGCTGGCCTAGCCCCTTAAGGTTGGGGCTCGGCCCCCAAAGATGCGGAGCATTCCGCACCTTTGGGGCGGCCCGAAGCCCGACTGATTTGCGCCGTTTTGGGTGCCAGTCGGCGGACATCGCGCCGATACCGGAGAATTTCGCCCCCTGTATTTAAAGTAGTACTGTTACAGTAAAGGTGTCGGGTGGGATTTCCTGGCCCCTCTGCGACGGGTTTTCCAGCAGTGGAGGCAGCTCACCATTGCCCGCCGGCAGGATCTTCCGGTTGCCACGAGGGCGGGGGGGGGAGGGGTTGCCTTTGACAGGACCGGGAGTTCCTGACAGCGGGAAGGTCTGGAAAATCCCACCCACTGATTTCACTGCAAATGTTTGCCAGATCTCTGGTAGTGAGAGGGGAAGGTATTGGCAAACCATTACTGACAAAAGCTGCCTAGAAAATAGAATGAAGAATGAGCCTTTGGGCTGCATAGACATGAATGGCTACAAATAGTAACTTATGGTCTCAACAGGACTCTTGACACCAGAGTTTTGCAGCAAAAAAAGGAGAAACTCATTTTCTCCCAATCATCCTGCTCCAATTTTCCTTCCAGCTACCACAGGAGCAGCTCAGACACAGCTATAATTTTCATTCTTTCAGCTTGGAGAGGCCGTCCCTCCATTCAATGTTTCCCCAGCTGCAATAACAAATTCAGAATAAGGGACTGAAACTTCATCCTGTTCCTCACTTCAAGAGCAATTTACACACCCCGTGCTATTCTGATAATTCTCATGTTTAATTTTCAAATTTATTTGCAAAATGTAAATGAACTAAAATGAATACAAAGGCTTAAAAGCATTACCAAACAATAATCACTCAACGTTATTGTTAAGGTTTAGTTTTAAGTACTTGTAATCCAATGTCAGAAGCTCGAGATCAGACCCATTTGTTTAGTGACTGCAAGAATGATCCAAGACCTGTTTACTACACTGAATTTGGAGATTTTACTTACTTTTTGTGCATCATGTTCTGCAATTCCCTCAATTTTCCCTGAGAACGGCAAAACAATGGCTTTGTGAATGATGAGCTGGCATTCAAAACCGAAATCTCAAAATAAGAAACCACAAATAAACAATTTTGGCCATTTGATATCACAGAAGGAGGCCATTTGGCCCATATATCTGCACTGGTGCTCCAACTGAGCAACATGGCTTATTGCCATTCCCCTTCCTTTTCCCTGTGTCCCTGCACTTTGTTTTTATTCAAGTAATCATCGAATATTCTCTTGAATGCCTGAATTGAACCTGCCTCCACCATACTTCCAGGCAGTGCATTCCAAACACTAACCACTTGGTGTTTGAAAAAGTCCCTCTTCACATTTGCTTCTTTTACAAATCACCTCAATTCTGTGTCTTCTCGTTCTTGATTCTTTACGAGCGGGAACAGTTTCTCCCTATCTACTCAGACCAGCCCCTTCATGATTTTGAACATTTCCATCAAATCTCCTCTTAGCCTTCTTCTTTCCAAGGAGAACTATCCCAACCTCTCAAATCTATCCTCATAACTGAAGTTTCTCATCCCTGGAACCACTCTTGTAAACCTCTTCTGCACTCCCTCCAATGCACTCACATACTTCCTATAATGTGGTGCCCTGAATGGTACACAAGGTTCCAGCTGAGGTCTAACTAGTGTCTTGTATAAGTTCAGCATAACCTCCCTGCTCTTGTACTCTATGCCCCTATTAAATAAGCCCAGAATACGATCGCTTTAACTGCTCCCTCCACCTATCTTGCTACCTTCAATGCACATATACACGCAGCTCCCTCTGCTCCTGCGCCCCTTTAAGAATTTTACCCCTTATTTTACACTGTCTCTTCATGTTCTTTCTGCCAAAATGCATCACCTCATATTTCTCCGCACTGAACTTCCAACAATCTACCCACTCCACCAACTTGTCTATGTCCTTTAAAAGTTCAACACTGTCCTATTCTTGTTTTCAATACTTCCAACTTTTATAACATCCGCAAACTTAGAAATTGTCCCCAGAACAGCAAGATCCAGATCAGTGGTGGACAACCAGTGGCCCAAGGGCCGCATGCGGACTGTCAGGGCTCTGAGTGCAAACCGTTGAGTCTTGTCAACGGTGCTGCAGATGGGCATCGTGTTATAATGTGGTGACAGCAGCACACGTTGCTATGTGGTGATGACAGCACATGTTGCTATGTGGTGATGACAGCACACGTTGCTCTGTGGTGAAGGCAGCACATGTTGCTATATGGCGAAGGCAGCACATGTTGTTATGTGGTAATGACAGCACATGTTGCTATGTGATGATAGCAGCACACGCAGCTATGTGGTGATGACAGCACATGTTGCTATGTGGTGATGACAGCACACGTTGCTCTGTGGTGAAGGCAGCACATGTTGCTATATGGCGAAGGCAGCACATGTTGTTACGTGGTAATGACAGCACATGTTGCTATGTGATGATAGCAGCATACGCAGCTATGTGGTGATGACAGCACATGTTGCTATGTGGTGATGACAGCACACGTTGCTATGTGGTGAAGGCAGCACATGTTGTTATATGGCGAAGGCAGCACATGTTATGTGGTAATGACAGCACATGTTGCTGTGTGATGATAGCAGCACACACACTGCTATGTGGTGATGGCAGCACACATTGCTATGTAGTGATGACAGCACACGTTGCTATGTGGTAATGACAGCACATGTTGCTGTGTGATGATAGCAACACACACACTGCTATGTGGTGATGGCAGCACACATTGCTATGTAGTGATGACAGCACACGTTGCTATGTGGTGATGGCAGCACGTGCTGCTAAGGTTCCCGCCATGACGCGATGCTGAGGTTCCCGCCAGTATCACTTTCTTACAGTCAACTGTAAGGATTGCGATGCTGCAGTTCCTGCTTGGCAAACTGCATTCAGTGCATTTTGGGTAAGCAAGCACAGGAAAACCGTCATGTCAAATTCCCATAGTACATGTGGGGGATTGTGTTTATTGATTTTTTTGGGCTGTTATCTGCTTTGCTCCTGCCTAATGGATTGATATTTGTTGAAGTGACGTGGTGAGGAAGAAGAATCAAGTGAGGAATCGCAACGGTAAAAAGACCCTGATGGGAGTTATGTCCAGGCCCCCTAGCAGTAGTCAGGATGTGGGGCAGAAAATAAATCAGGAGATAAAAAAGGCATGTAAAAAAGGCAATATTACAATAAACATGGGGGACTTCAATATGCAGGTGGACTGGGAAAATCAGGTTGGTAGTGGATCCCAAGAAAAGGAATTTGTGGAATGTCTAAGAGATAGTTTTTTGGAGCAGCTTGTGACAGAGCTGACTAGGGAACAGGCAATTCTGGATTTGGTGATGTGTAATGAGGCAGACTTGATTCGGGAACTTGAAGTGAAGGAACCCTCAGGGAGCAGTGACCACAATGTGATAGAATTTACCCTGCAGTTTGAGGGGGAGGAGCTGCAATCAGATGTAACGGTATTACAATTAAATAAGGGTAACTACAAAGACATGAGGGAGGAGCTGGCCAGAGTTGTTTGGAAAAGGAGCATTGCAGGGAAGACAGTAGGACAGCAATGGCAGGAGTTTTTGGGGGTTATTCGAGAGACAAAACAGAAATTCATCCCAAGGAGGAAGAAACATGCAAAGGGGGGGATAAGGCATCCATGGCTGACGAGGGAAGTCAAGGACAGCATAAAAGCTAAAGAAAAAGCATACAAAGTGGTGAGAATTAGTGGGAAGCCAGAGGATTGGGAAGCCTTTAAAAGCAAGCAGAGGACAACTAAAAAGCAATAAGGGGGGAGAAGATGAAGTATGAGTGCAAGCTAGCTAGTAATATAAAGGAATATAGGAAGAGTTTTTTTCAATATATAAAAGGTAAGAGAGAGGCAAAAATAGACATTGGACCACTGGAAAATGTGGCTGGAGAAGTAATAATAGGAAACAAAGAAATGGCAGAGGAACTGAATAGTTACTTTGCATCAATCTTCATGGTGGAAGACACCTGTGGGATGCCAGCGCTCCAGGAGAATCAGGGGGAAGAGGTGAGTGTAGTGACTATTACTTAGAAGAAGGTTCTGGCAAAGCTGAAAGGTCTGAAGGTCGATAAATGCCTGGACCTGGTGGATTACCCCCCTAGAGTTCGAAAAGAGATAGCTGAGGAGATTGTGGAGGCATTGGTGGTGATCTTTCAGGAATCACTGGAGGCAGGAAGGGTCCCAAAGGAATGGAAAGTGGCTAATGTAACACTGCTGTTTAAGAAGGGAGGGAGGCGGACATCCCGGTGGTGATTATGGAGTGAAAGGTTGCACATTTGGCAGCTGCTGCTCTTGGGGGTCTTTTTATGGCTCTTAAGCTGGATTTCTACAGGATTTTTTCAAAATAAAGGTGTAAAAGCGAGAAGAGAAGGTGGTGACATCTCATTTATGGAGCTGCGCCCAGGGAAAAATCAAAAAAGGAGGAAACAAAAGTTGGTTGGAAGTGAGGACCAGAGTTCGAGGGAGGCAATGGCAGGGACACAGGGTCTGACCTTGCCAGCTCAGTGGTCGGCAGACCAGTTGGTGAGCTTCTTGACCAAGACATTCACTCAACATCGCAGGGAGTGTGCGGAGGACCTGGCCCGGGCGGTTGACTCTATCAGGGCTGTGGTCGACCGTGTGGAGGAGAGAGTGATGACCCAGGGACATGTGATCCAGAAGCTGGAGGAGCTGGCGGTGGAACGAGAGGAGCAGTCTACCGCGATGGCAGCAGAGATCGGGATGTTACAGGACCAACAGAAACGACTGCTAGAGAAAGTGGAGGACCTGGAGAACCGTTCTCAGAGGCAGAATATCCGGATCGTTGGTCTGCCAGAGGGGAAGGAAGGAGCGGATGCTGGTGCGTATGTGGGAAAGATGTTGGAGAAGCTGATGGGGAGGGTTCATTCCCCATGCCGTTGGAGGTGGACCGGGCCCATTGGGGCGCTTATGCGTAAGCCCCAGGGGCGTGATCCCTCGAGGGCGATGGTGGTACGACTACATTGGTTCCTAGACAAGGAACGCATCATGAGGTGGGCCAGGCAGACGAAACGGTGCATGTGGGAAGATGCTGAGATCCCGGCGTATCAGGACTTGGGAGCAGAACTCGCAAAGAGGAGGGCAAGTTTTAATAAAGTCAAGGCGGCCATGTATGAGAAGAAAATAAAGTTTGGACTGCTTTATCCGGCCCATCTATGGGTGACCTTTGAGGGTTGGGAGATGTACTTTGGCTCGCCGGAGGACTTGGTGGATTTTATGAAGGACAATAATTTGATGTGAAAATAAGGACCTTGAACCTTAACTTGGAGAACTGAGCTAGGAGTGATGTTTTGCTTTGTAAAAACCTTAGACTTTTAACTTTTAATTTAATTTGCGATGTTCGAAAAGATGTTTGAGATTCTGCATGTATAATTCTTTTTCTTTTTTCTGGTCTTTTTCAATTGGTTCTGTTTGAAGATGTATGACTAGATAAGATTTTGTTAAGGGAGGAGGGGTGGGCCTTTGTGCTCGGACCTTTGGGGGGGGGACTGTTTTTTTTTTGCTCTTTGCCATTGTCCTGGGAACTTATACTAAGAATGGAGGGGAGGGGAACCAGCAGGTGATAGGATGCTAGGCGCCAGGAGGGCTAGTCCACGGAAGCAAAATGGGGGGTGAGCTGAAGATCAATGTAGCGGGGGGGGGGGGGGGATGGGGGGGCGGGGGGGGATGGGTAGACTGCTGACTTTCAAGTTGTTGGAGGAGGAGAGTGGACGACGGTAGCTGCCAGGGGCGGGCCAGATGAGGTGCGGGGCATGGGCCAAGGGCTGGCCTAGGAAAGGTCATAGCTGATCGGCGGGAGGGGGGTGGAGTGCCCCCTGACCAGGTTGGTCACGTGGAACGTACGTGGGCTGAATGGGCCAGTCAAAAGCCCCGTGTATTCGCACACTTGAGGCAGCTGAAGGTGGACGTGGCCATGTTGGAAGAGACGCGTTTGAAGCTAGGAGACCAAGTTAGATTGAAGAAGGGATGGGTCAGGCAGGTGTTTCATTTCGGACTGGACTTTGAAAGAAGTGGGGTGGCAATTCTGGTTAACAAAAAGGTGGCATTTGAGGTGGGAAAGATAGAGGCAGACCCAGGGGTAGATTTATTATGGTTAGTGGGATGCTGGAGGGAATGGCTGTGGTGTTGCTGAGTATATGTGCCCCAAACTGGGATGATGTTGCGTTTGTCAGGAGAGTGCTGGGGAAAATTCCGGACCTGGACTCGCACCGGCTGATTATGGGAGGAGATTTTAACACTGTTCTAGACTCGAGACTAGATCGGTCGAGTTCCAGGTCAGGAAAGATGTCAGCAATGGCGAAAGAGCTGAGGGGGAGGGGTTGTTCCGTGGGGATTCAGGAGGCCAAGGAGCAAGGAGTATTCACCAACTTCCAACATTGGACGGCTCTTAAATGTTATAATGATGCCAGCGGAGGGGCGCGCGGTTGAGATGGTAGTAGCCATGGATGCAGAAAAGGCCTTTGACTGGTTGGAGTGGAAGTACCTATGGGGTATTCTCGGCAGGTTTGGGTTTGGGCAGGGATTTGTGGATTGGGTCCGGTTGCTATACCAGGCGAATGTAAGAATCAACCAAGTCCGGTCAGAATATAGGGGGACAAGAATAGGATGTCCGCTCTCCCCACTGCTGTTTGCCCTGGCCATAGAGCCCTTGGCAATGGCCCTTAGGTCATCGAATGTCTGGGGGGGGGATAGTGAGAGGGGGGTTGGAGGATAGGGTCTCGCTCTACGTGGACGATTTACTCCTTTATATCACAGACCCCTTGGGGGGGTGGGGGATGGCTGAAGTTATGAAGGCACTGGAAGAATTTGGGCGTTTTTCAGGTTACAAGCTAAATATGGGAAAGAGCAAGGTGTTTACGATTCAGGCACGGGGGCAGGAAAGGAGATTGAGGGAGTTACCTTTTAAAGTGGTGAGGAAGAGCTTCAGGTATCTGGGGATTCAGGTGGTTAAGGATTGGGGGCAGCTTCACAAGTTAAATTTGAGTAGAGCGGTCGATCAGATGAAAAGGGATTTCCGCAGGTGGGTCACGCTCCCGCAGACACTGGCGGGGAGGGTGCAGACGGTGAAGGTGACAGTCCTCCCGAGGCTGCTGTTCTTTTTTCAATGTCTCCCGATTTTTATCCCGAAGGTCTTATTTAGGAAAATGAATACGGTGATCTTGTTTTATGTGGGTTGATAAAGCCCCAAGGGTGAAGAAGGCACTCCTGGAACGGGGTTGCAGGGAGTGGGGGCTTGGCCCTCCCGAGTTTTATTAATTATTACTGTGCGGCCAACATATCGATGGTCAGGAAGTGGGTTGTGGGGGACAGGTTGGTTTGGGAGCGAGTAGAGGCAGCATCTTATAAGGGTACGAGCTTGGAAGCTTTACTAACGGCGCTCCTGCCGTTCTCGCTGGCTCGGTACTCCACAAACCCGGTGGTGGTGGCATCCCTGAGGGTGTAGGGTCAATGGAGACAGCACATGGGATTGGAGGGGGCATCAGTGTGGTCACCGATTTGTGATAATCACCGTTTTGCTCTGGGGGGGGGGGGCTGGATGGGGGCTTTAGGAGGTGGCAGTGGGCAGGGATTGAGAGATTTGGGGATCTCTTCATTCAGGAGGATTTCCCGAGCCTGGAGGCATTAGAGGAGGAGTTTGAGTTGCCGGGTGGGAACGGGTTTCGGTACCTGCAGGTATGGGACTTTATTCGGAGGCAGGTTCCAAGCTACCTCGCCTCGCCCTGAGGGGACTACAGGATAAGGGCATGTCAAAAACGGGAGTTGGGGAGGGGAGGATTTTGGAGATATACAAGGAATTGATGGAGTGGGAAGGGATCCTAATCGGGGAAGTGAAGCGGAAGTGGGAGGAAGAGTTGGGAGGGAAGCTGGAAGTCGGAATATGGCCCTGAGGAGAGATAATTCATCCTCGTCGTGTGCCAGGCTTAGCCTGATCCATTCAAGGTGGTTCATAGGGCTCATATGACTGTGGCCCGGATGAGTAGGTTTTTTGAGGAAGTGGAGGAGAGGTGCGGACGCTGTGGGGGAAGCCCAGTGAATCACGTACACATGTCATGGGCGTGTCCAAAGTTGAGGTGATTTTGGCAGGGATTTGCGGATGTCATGTCAGAGGTCCTGGAAGGGAGGGTGATTCCGAGTGCGGAAATGGCAATATTTGGGCTATCGGAAGATCCGGGGGCCCAGGGCAGGAGGAAGGCCGATGTCCTGGCCTTCTCCTCCCTGGTGGCCTGGAGACGGATTTTGCTGGGATGGAGGGACTCGGAGCCACCAAAGTCAGGCTTATGGTTAGCGACATGGCAGAGTTTCTCAGTCTGGAAAAAATTAAGTTCCCCTTGAGAGGTTCAACTCAGAGGTTCGCCCGGAGGTGGCAGCTGTTCATCGACATCTTTAAGGAAAATTGAATGTCAGCAGTGAGGGGAAAAGGGGGGGGGAGTAAAATGGGAGGCATGATTGTGTAAGACAAGGACAGGGAACTTAATATACAGGTAATCAGGAGATAGGGCGGGGATAGTAGGGTATGTTATTTTAATGTTGTTTTGTGTGACGGCCCACTTGGTTGTTTAAAAAATGTTAAATTGTTAAACTGTGAAAATTACAAATGCTTCAATAAAATATTTTCTAAAAAAAAAAGGGAGGGAGGCAGAAGATGGGAAATTATAGGCCGGTTAGGATGAATTTGGTCATTGGTAAGATTTTAGAGTCCATTATTAAAGATGAGATCGCGGAGTACTTGGCAGTGCATGATAAAATAGGACTGAGTCAGCACTACTTCGTCAAGGGCAGGTCACGTCTGACAAATCTGTTAGAGTTCTTTGAGGAAGCAACAAGGAAGTTAGTCAAAGGAGAACCAGTGAACGTGATTTATTTAGATTTCCAGAAGGCCTTTGACAAGGTGCCGCATAGGAGACTGTTAAATAAGTTAAGAGCCCATGGTGTTAAGGGTAAGATCCTGGCATGGATAGAGGATTGGCTGACTGGCAGAAGGCAGAGAGTGGGGATAAAGGGGTCTTTTTCAGGATGGCAGCCGGTGACTAGTGGTGTACCTCAGGATCGGTGCTGGGACCACAACTTTTCACAATATACATTAATGATCTGGAGGAAGGAACTGAAGGCACTGTTGCTAATTTTGCAGATGATACAAAGATCTGTAGAGGGGCAGGTAGTATTGAGGAAGCAGGCGGACTTCAGAAGGACTTGGACAGGCTAGGAGAGTGGGCACAGAAGTGGCAGATGGAATACAATGTGGAAAAGTGTGAGGTTATGCACTTTGGAAGGCGAAATGGAGGCATAGACTATTTTCTAAATGGAAAGATGCTTAGGAAATCAGAAGCACAAAGGGACTTGGGAGTCCTTGTTCACGATTCTCTTAAGATTAATGTGTAGGTTCAGTCGGCAGTTAGGATGGCAAATGCAATGTTAGCATTCATGTCAAGAGGGCTAGAATACAAGACCAGGGATGTACTTCTGAGGCTTTCTAAGGCTCTGGACTGACACCATTTGGAATAGTGTGAGCAGTTTTGGGCCTCGTATCTAAGGAAGGATGTGCTGGCCTTGGAAAGGGTCCAGAGGAGGCTCACAAGAATAATCCCTGGAATTAACGGCTTGTCGTATGAGGGATGTTTGAGGACTCTGGGTCTGTACTCATTGGAGTTTAGAAGGATGAGGGGGGATCTTATTGAAACTTACAAGATACTGCGAGGCCTGGATAGAGTGGACGTGGAGAGAATGTTTCCACTTATAGGAAAAACTAGAAGCAGAGGACACAATCTCAAACTAAAGGGTCGAACCTTTAAAACAGAGATGAGGAGGAATTTCTTCAGCCAGAATCTGTGGAATTCTTTGCCGCAGAAGGCTGTGGAGGCCAAATCACTGAGTGTATTTAAAACAGAGATAGATAGGTTTTTGATCAATAAGGGGATCAGGGGTTATGGGGAGAAGGCAGGAGAATGGGGATGAGAAAAATATCAGCCATGATTGAATGGTGGAGCAGACCCGATGGGCCGAGTGGCCTAATTCTGCTCCTATATCTTATGGTCTTATGGTCTAAGTGCAAAATCACAAAATGCAGAGGAGAAAGTAGCAAAAAAGAGAGAAATGTGTGATGAGGGCGGAATGGTAAAAGAGAGTTGGGAAGTGGATTATTGTGTTGCTGACTGGAAAGGGAGACCATTGTGCTTAATTTGCAACGAAGTGACAGCAGATCCAGTATAATACAATGTTAACAGATATCATGAAACATGCCACCGCTATGACAAGGCAAAATTTCCAGTAGGTTCTGCCCAACATGCTCGACAGCTTTCAAATCAGAAGGAAGGCATGAAAACACAGAGGCAGATATTCAGACAACCATTAAGTGAGAATGATGCAATGACTTTGACTAGCTTTTGTATTGTATGCTTACTTGCAAAAAATGCAAAGCCACTCTCAGAATGGATCATTGAATCTGCAGATGCATTGTTTTCTGGGTTGAAAAACCAAGAGGAAATTATCAAATGTGATAAATGTCTGCAACTCAGCAGGCGTACTATGAATCGCAGAATATAAGAAATCACTGCTGATCTGACAGAGCAGCTTTTCAGATCTGTACGATCAAGTGAAGCTATCAGTGCGGCACTGGATAAAAGCAAAGATATTAATGACATTGCTTAGTTCTGCATATGGGTTCATTGTGGTGACAATGATCTGAACTTGACAAGAATTGTTCGATCTCTTGTGAATGCACGAGCGAGCACAGGGCTCAGTATTTTTTGAGGCAACTACTGATTATTTTAAGGAGCATGAGTTACCTTCAGAAAAAATTGCATCAGTTACAATGAATGGGTGCTCTTCCATGACACGAATACACCATCGATTTGTAGCTTTGTAGAAAGCTTGTGTACCTGACATATATGATGTGCATTGCATAATACACCAAGAAGTGCTCTGCGCAAAACTTGACAAGGGAGATGGACTGAAAGCTGTAATGGAAAAAGTGGTATAGATTGTTAACTTCATACGTGTTCGCCCCCTGCAACATCATCAGTTCATGCAACTTGTGGCCCAATTTGAAACAGAAAATGGAGACGGGGTCATTCACACTGAAGCATGCTGGTTACGCCGTGGGAAAGTACTGGACCACTTCTTGATGCATTCACTAGAAATACAGCAGTTTCTTGCAGAGAAATCTCAATTTAAAAAAAAAATCATTTACAGGCTGTGGGCATCGCTCATTAGGCCAGCATTAGCCCATCCCTAATTGCCCTTCAGAACGCAGTGGTGAGCTGCCTTCTTGAACCAATGCAGTCCCCTGTGGTGTAGGTACACCCACCGTGCTGTTAGGGAGAGAGTTTCAGAATTTTGACCCTACAACAGTGAAGGACGGCGATACATTTCCAAACTGGGGTGGAGTGACTTGGAACGGAACCCCCAGGTGGTGGGGTTCCCATGTATCTGCTGCTCTTGTTCCAGAAAACGCCCAGAGTTGGAAGATGTCAGCCGGGTTTTGGATGTGGCTTTTCTCGCCAACATCATGGTCACCCGAACTTGTTGAATGAGTCATTGCAGTGGGAGAAATCACCTTTGGCCACACTAAAGAACAAAGAACAAAAAACAATACAGCACAGGAACAGGCCCTTCGGCCCTCCAAGCCTGCGCCGACCATGATACCTGCCTAAACTAAAGCCGTATGCACTTACTGAGTCCGTATTCTTCCATTCCCAGCCTATTCATATATTTGTCGAGATGTCACTTAAATGCCGCTATCGAACCTGCTCCCACCACCTCCCCAGGCAGCGCTTTCCATTTATTTACCATTCTCTGTGTAAAAAACGTGCCTCGCACATCTGTTCTAAACTTTTCCCCACGCACTTTAAACCTATGTCCCCTAGCACTTGACTCTCCTACCCTAGGAAAGAGCATCTGACTATCCACTCTGTCCATGCCACTCATAATCTTATAGACTTCTAGTTGCTAGTTCAAGGAAATGCATATTGCACCTGCGGTTAATGTCCACACAGTTACCTTCATGCAACTACACACATTTCCCAAATTGAAAAAAACCGCTGGAAAAACACTCTGACCAAGGAAAATACATCAGTGCACATACAAAGCACTATGTACACTGGCAGAATGATTTGAGAATTGCTTTTCTTCCCTGAGTGATCTGAATCCCTACCTCTCATTGCTTTCAATCCATTTGAATTTGATCTGAGCAAATGCAGCATAGTATGTCAAAGGCTTGGGGTTGATAAAAGGAGGTTAGTAGAGGAATTACTTCATATTCTTGCCCTGGATGAAGATGAAATTAATCAGCTGAAGAGGAAAGGTATGCAAGAATTTTGGTTGAATCATCCCAGTCCAGTTCTTTGGCATTGCATTGCAAAGTTGATGCCAATATTTGGATCAACATGAGAGCAGTCTTTTTCTGCTATGGGAAACATCAATTGCAAGAAGCGCCACAGACTAATGGATGGAAACATCGGTGCTGAATTGCGAAGCTTCTGCACAGCACTGAGACCTAATCTAAGAAAATTTGTGGAGGACAGATCCAACCAGAAGTCACATATATATATATCATAGAATTTCATAGACGTTACAGTGCAGAAGGAGGCCATTTGGTCCATCGAGTCTGCACCGGCTCTTGGAACGAGCACCCTACTTAAGCCCACGCCTCCACCCTATCCCCGTAACCCAGTAACCCCATCTAATCTTTTTGGACACGAAGGGCAATTTAGCAATCCACCTAACCTGCACATCTTTGGACCTTGGACAAAAAAAAAAGCATTTAGATAGTTACATGGGTAAGATGGGAATAGAGGGTTATGGGCCAAGTGCGGGCAACTGGGACTAGCTTAATGGTAAAAACTGGGCGGCATGGACTGGTTGGGCCGAAGGGCCTGTTTCCATGCTGTAAACTTCTATGATTCTATTCGAGAAGAGCACCCGGAGGAAATCCACGCAGACATGGGGAGAACATGCAGACTCTGCACAGACAGTGACCCAAGCCGGAAATCGAACCTGGGACCCTGGAGCTGTGAAGCAACTGTGCTAACCACTGCGCTACTGTGCTACTGTGCTGCCCACATTAATAATGCTAGTGCAAATATTACATTTGTTTTTGCCGTTCGAAATTGATAACAGTTCTATTAATATATGAATGTTTATTTAAGCATCTTCTGTAGCTGGTTATGAAATATTTGGCATGTATTAAATGTATTTCATCTTATTCGTGGGGTTGTGGTTAAAGAAAATGTCTAATTTCACTCATGCAGCTCACGGA
This sequence comes from Scyliorhinus torazame, assembly GCF_047496885.1. Taxonomy (NCBI): domain Eukaryota; kingdom Metazoa; phylum Chordata; class Chondrichthyes; order Carcharhiniformes; family Scyliorhinidae; genus Scyliorhinus; species Scyliorhinus torazame. The sequence goes on along the minus strand of NC_092712.1, from coordinate 204,018,829 downwards.
CATGATGGAGGGCCACTCATGCAGCCCATTTATTAGCCTAGGTTGCACATCACGGATCTAGATCATTAACATATATCAGGAAAAGCAAGAATCCCAATACCGAACCCTGGAAAACACCACTACAAACCTTCCTCCAGCCCGAAAAATATCCATTGGCAATTGATTACTCTCTGCTCCTATTATACAGCCAATTTTGCATCCACATTGCTAATATCCTTTTAATTCAATGAGCTATAACTTTTTTCACAAGTCTGTTGTGTGGCATTGTATCAAATGCCTTCTGAAGGTCCATGTCCATGTCAACAGCATTACCCTCATCAACTCTTTCAGTTACCTCCTCATAAAGCTCCAGCAAGCTAGCTAAACGCAATGTCCCCTTTAGAAATCCATGCTGGCTCTTCCTAATCAACCAATATTTTTACACGTGACTTATTCCATCCCGAATAATTGTTTCGCAAAGCATGTCCACGACTGATGTTAAACTGACTGGCCTGTAATTTCTGCGGCTATTCTGACAAACCTTTTTGAATAAAGGCACAACATTTGTTATTCTCCGGTACTCGGGCACCTCCCCTGAGTCGAGAGAAGACTGGAAGATTATGGTTAGTGCTCCTGCAATTTTCGTTCTCACGTCCTTCAATATCCTTGGATCATAGAATCCCTACATGTAGAAGGAGGCTATTCGGCCCATTGAGTCTGCTCTGACACTCTGAACGAAAGCCCTACCTGGTGTTAGGCCTCCCCCCCCCCCCCCCCCCCCCCCCCCCAATCCCCCTAACTCCCACCTAACCTTTAGGTCTTTGGATCCACTTAGCCTGCACATCTTTGGACTGTGAAGAAAACTGGAATTCCCAGAGGAAATCCAAGCAGGGAAACCCACGTAGACACGGGGAAAACATGCAAACCCTTCATGCATCTCATGCGGTCCTGGTGCACTGTCAACTTTCAGTACAGACAGTCAACATGTCCTCTTTATCAATTTCGACTCTGTTTGTGACAGAGTTTCCTCCTCTGTTGCCATGTCCCAGTTAGCATCTATCTCCTTCGTAAAGGTGGATGCAAAGTATTCATCTAATGCCTCAGCCATGACCTCCGCCTCCATGTCTAACTTCCTTTAGGTTCGTAATCGGCCCTACTCATTTACCGCACTTATACTATTTATATGCCTTGAGAAGACTTTGGGATTCCCCTTTATGTCGACTGCCAGTCTTTCTTCATAACCCCTCTTCGCTTCTCTAATGTGCTTTTTCACCTGTCCCCTTGGTTCTCAATTGTATTTTCCACCTGACAACTGGCATAAGCAAACCTTTTCTTCCTTATCTTAATTTCTGTCTCCTTTTTCATCCAGGAAACTTTGGATTTGTTTGCCCTCCTTTTCCCTTTTAAGGGAATATACCTTGACTGTGTCTGGACTTTTTCTGATTCTACGGTAGCCCATTGTTTGATTCAATTTTTACAGTCCAACCTGCCCAGCTCCATTCTTGCCCCATTGAAGATGGCTCTCGACCAGTTAATCATTTTTACCCTGGATTGTATATTTCCCTTTTATATCATCATCCTAAACCTTACAACACAATGATCGCTGGCTCCTAAATGTTCCCCCACAGATACTTTGTCTACTTAATTTCTAAGAACCACATCCAAAAGTGTTGGGCTAGACACATACTGCTGGAAAAACTTTTCCTGAACACAATCCAGGTATCTTTTCTCCTCTCTGCCCTTTACATTACTATTGTCCCAGCTTACATTTGGGTAGTTAAATTCCCCAAATTAAAACTACTCTATAATGTTTGCATCTCGCTGTAATTTCCCTGCAGGATAAATTTTTAAAAATTCCCTGCGGGTTAAATTTAAAATATTTAAATAACCTTTACTGTCACAAGTAGACATACATTAACACTGCAATGAAGTTACTGTGAAAAGCCCTTAGTCCCCACATTCCGGCGCCTGTTCGGGTACCCTGAGGGAGAATTCAGAATGTCCAAATAACATGACTTACGGGACTTGTGGGAGGAAACCGGAGCACCCGGAGGAAACCCACGCAGACACGGGGAGAACGGGCAGACTCCACACAGACAGTGACCCAAGCCGGGAATCGAACCTGGGACCCTGGCGCTGTGAAGCAACGGTGCTAACCACTGTGCTACCATGATGTTGCTCTTTCTAGCTTTAGTCTATTTGCTCTGTTTAGGTCACATTTGCTCATGAGTCGCCAGGTATCTTTATGATACCGCCACGTGGTTCAAGTTCAGGTTATGATTAATAACACAGCACACCGCTTAGTAAGGATTAAAACAACGGTCATTTATTATATACAACAAGCAATATTAATACCCTAATACTACTATTTATATAATAAACCTATCACTACTGGCCAATACTTAACTTAGGAAGAGCCCACCAGGTCAGGGAAACGAATGGCTTGTCCAATGAAATCTGGCCCGCGGGATTCAAAAGGCTGCTACAGGTCGGTGGCTAGGTGTCTCTACCGGATAGCGATCGTTGGATTCAAACTTACACTTGCCGGTGGCTGGTCTTGCGAAGGTCTCGAGCAGGCGAAGAGGAGATAGAGAGATCTGAACTTGGACCTTCACTTTTATAGGGCCCAGGGGCTTCCCGCCTCCTGGGGCGGCCCTTGACCCTGAGTCCCAAGTGATTGGATTCTGTCCCCAGTCTTTGGGGTCGATGTGTCCAATGGTGAGGCGATTCCTCGATCGGGGGGTGGTCGCTCACCTGTCTTTGTTTCGGCCACTGCAGGCGCCGACAGGTCTGGCCCGGTATTCAATTGCTAATATGTTGCAATTGTTCCCGGGGATAGCTGATTTAGCTGTGGATGTCTGAGTAGAATAGGTGTAAACAGTCCTGAATGAAACTGCGGATACCTGGGTTGATGGGCTGTTGATAGCCCTGAGTATCGATCTGGGCTACGTTCCCCGAACTGAAGCTGCAAACCTGTCTGCAGCTGCCTGCTTGTGTCTTTTTGGCTGCTTTTCCCAGCAGTCTTTCGGGTTAGCTGTTTTAAACTGGGTTTCGGCCAGATTAATCGGAACGCAGCCATTTTACATGGCTACAATGATTATGTCCTTAAATCCGCTGGGACATCCTCATTCTCCAGCACTGCATGCTAGCTGCGGACAGTTTCCAGTGCTGCCACACCCGGCCAGGATCCATGCCGCTGGCCGGGGTGCTTCTGCTAGGGCTGAGGAGAGTGGTGGGAGGCGAGCTGTGGGGTTGGGATGAGCGGGCACGCGGAGAGAGAAAGACTTCAAACTGCTGCTTGAAGTTTTTCCAATTCAAACTTAGTTTACCGGACATCTTGAAGTTATCTGGTTTTTGCACAGCATCCATGTTGGTCTCGGTTTTTCTTTTGTACTTGCAGATTTTGAGATGTGTAGCGATGTGTTGATTTATTTTATTTTTTCTTTCTTACTGCGTGCTTTTCGGGAATATATAAGCTGGTACCATGTAGTGATCTTTGTGAGGGGTTTCCAGGATAGAAGGCGTAGTGATCACAAAGACACACAAAGTTCTTTTGAAGAACTAAACTAATTTTGTTAACACTACTAAATTTGAGTTTGACACTGATTCTGAATAGCAAACATACATGTAAGAATTAAACTACACTCACAAACACTATCTTGACCTACAACTATAACTATTATATCTTAACTATCTCTGCAATACACTATGAATCTTGTCTTCTTCAGCTCCAAACCTAATCTTCTCCCCGAGCCCAAGAGCCTGTGCAATTTATGGTACTGTCCCTCTAGTGGCTAGGCTTAACATAACATAGCATTAACTCTTCATATGCTGTACATCTGTATAATGTCACACACAGTGGATAGCACTGTTGCTTTACAGCATCAGGGTCCCAGGTTCAATTCCCGCTTGGGTCACTGTCTGTGCGGAGTCTGTACATTGTCGACGTGTCTGCGGGGTTTCCTCTGTGTGCTCCAGTTTCCTCCCACAAATCCAAAAGACATGCTATTAGGCGAATTGGACATTTTGAATTCTCCCTCTGTGTACCCGAACAGGCCCTGGAGTGTGACGACTAGGGGATTTTCACAGTAACTTCATTGCAGTGTTAATGTAAGCCTACTTGTGACAATAATAAAGATTATTATTAGTAACCTAACTGTGGCCTAAAGTTCAAAATCAAGTGTGACATTGAATCCTTACACCCAATTCAAGCCTGCACGTCTGCACAAATGAATTTTTGTTTCCATATGCTTGTAGTTGTGGAGCCAGTTAGCTTAGATCACTAAAGTCTTAATCAGAATAATGCAGACAATAGAAAGTGAAAGCGAAATAGAAAGTGCATGTCAGAAAGGCAAGGTCACAGTGATCATGGGGGACTTCAATATGCAGGTGGACTGGGTAAATAATGCTGCCAGTGGACCCAAGGAAAGGGAATTCATTGAATGTTTACAGGAGGGCTTTTTGGAACAGCTTGTGATGGAGCCCACGAGGGAACAGGCCATTCTGGACTTAGTGTTATGTAATGAGCCAGACTTGATTAAAGATCTTAAAGTAAGGGAACACTTAGGAGGCAGTAATCATAATATGGTAGAATTCAATCTCCAATTTGAAAGAAAGAAGGTAGAATCAGATGTAAAGGTGTTACAGTTAAATAAAGCTAACTACAGGGGCATGAGGGAGGAACTGACGAAAATCGACTGGGAGCAGAGCCTAGTGGGAAGGACAGTAGAACAGCAATGGCAGGAGTTTCTGGGAGTAATTGAGGACACAGTACAGAGGTTGACAAAGGGAGTTAGGGAATGCATCAAAGCAAAAGAGAAATGTGGCAAAGAGTAGTGGGAAGTCAGAAGATTGGGAAGGCTACAAAAACAAACAGAGGATAACAAAGAGAGAAATAAGGAAAGAGAGGATCAATTATGAAGGTAGGCTAGCCAGTAACATTAGGAATGATAGTAAAAGTTTCTTTACATACATTAAAAACAAACGGGAGGCAAAAGTTGACATTGGGCCGCTCCAAAATGACGCTGGTAATCTAGTGATGGGAGACAAGGAAATAGCTGAGGAACTAAGTAAGTACTTTGTGTCAGTCTTCACAGTAGAAGACATGAGTAATATCCCAACAATTCAGGAGAGTCAGGGGGCAGAGTTGAATATGGTAGCCATCACAAAGGAGAAAGTGCTAGAGAAACGAAGACGTCTAAAAATTGATAAATCTCCGGGCCCAGATGGGCTACATCCTAGAGTTCTAAAGGAGATAGCTGAAGAAATAGTGGAGGCGTTAGTTATGACCTTTCAAAAGTCACTGGAGTCAGGGAAAGTCCCAGAGGATTGGAAAATCCCTGTTGTAACCCCCCTATTCAAGAAGGGAACAAGGAAAAAGATGGAAAATTATAGGCCAATTAGCCTAACCTCGGTTGTTGGCAAGATTCTAGAATCCATTGTTAAGGATGAGATTTCTAAATTCTTGGAAGTGCAGGGTCGGATTAGGACAAGTCAGCATGGATTTAGTAAGGGGAGGTTGTGCCTGACCAACCTGTTAGAGTTCTTTGAAGAGATAACAAAGAGGTTAGACCAAAGAGAGCCAATGGATGTTATCTATCTTGACTTCCAAAAGGCCTTTGATAAGGTGCCTCACGGGAGACTGCTGAGTAAAATAAAGGCCCATGGTATTTGAGGCAAGGTACTAACATGGATTGACGATTGGCTGTCAGGCAGAAGGCAGAGAGTTGGGATAAAAGGTTCTTTTTCGGAATGACAACCGGTGACGAGTGGTGTCCCGCAGGGTTCAGTGTTGGGGCCACAGCTGTTCTCTTTATATATTAACGATCTAGATGACGGGACTGGTGGCATTCTGACTAAGTTTGCCGATGATACAAAGATAGGTGGAGGGGCAGGTAGTATGGAGGAGGTGGGGAGGCTGCAGAAAGATTTAGACAGTTCAGGAGAGTGGTCCAAGAAATGGCTGATGAAATTCAACGTGGGCAAGTGCGAGGTCTTGCACTTTGGAAAAAAGAATAGAGGCATGGACTATTTTCTAAACGGTGACAAAATTCATAATGCTGAAGTGCAAAGGGACTTGGGAGTCCTAGTCCAGGATTCTCTAAAGGTAAACTTGCAGGTTGAGTCCTTAATTAAGAAAGCAAATGCAATGTTGTCATTCATCTCAAGAGGCTTGGAATATAAACACAGGGATGTACTTCTGAAGCTTTATAAAGCATTATTTAGGCCCCATTTAGAATACTGTGAGCAATTTTGGGCCCCACACCTCAGGAATGACATACTGGCACTGGAGCGGGTCCAGCGGAGATTCACATGGATGATCCCAGGAATGGTAGGCCTAACATACGATGAACGTCTGAGGATCCTGGGATTATATTCATTGGAGTTTAGGAGGTTGAGGGGAGATCTAATAGAAACTTACAAGATAATGAATGGCTTAGATAGGGTGGACGTAGGGAAGTTGTTTCCATTAGCAGGGGAGACTAGGACCCGGGGGCACAGCCTTAGAATAAAAGGGAGTCACTTTAGAACAGAGATGAGGAGAAATTTCTTCAGCCAGAGAGTGGTGGGTCTGTGGAATTCATTGCCACAGAGGGCGGTGGAGGCCGGGACGTTGAGTGCCTTTAAGACAGAAGTTGATAAATTCTTGATTTCTCGAGGAATTAAGGGCTATGGAGAGAGAGCGGGTAAATGGAGTTGAAATCAGCCATGATTGAATGGTGGAGTGGACTCAATGGGCTGAACGGCCTTACTTCCGCTCCTATGTCTTATGGTCTTATGGACATGCTGTGTTCAATTCCTGTTCCAGCTGAGGCAGATTTGGGAGCTGCCTCCTTGCCTTGCGCCTGGTAAAAGGCAATGCCAAACTACCACTGACCAAAACTGTCAAGAAAGCGGCTCAGGATGAAGAATCAGCAGACAATGAACCATTGTCAGGTGCAGTACAGTTGACATGACATACTTATAGTTAACAATATTTCCAGAACCTGTGCAACCTAATCCTTTTGAGCTGACATGGATGAATTGGTTTCTTTCTTTCCTCCCTGAGGATAAGCAAGCCCACTGAAACATCGGAGTCATTCATCTTTGTAGAGTTGTTATGCATTGCTCCTCAATAATCTGCTTTTGGCTAGATTTACCTTCCACATTGGCAACTGGACTAGCTGGCTTACACTTCCGCTCATTTAATCTCATGGAAATATTTGTATCTGGCAGGTATAGCTGTCCAATCATAAATTTGTAGCTCCTTTTTCTCTGTCAAAGATGCACTTTTGATGTTACAGATACACTTTTCTACATTAATTTGACAAAGTACTACTAAAATAATTAGAACTAAGTTCTGAAAACAAGACTGAGAACTCAGACTGGGACAGAGACTGAATCTTAGTGACTAAAAGCATATATATGCCCTTAATTTTAAAAAAACACTCAAATGTTAATGATCGATCTGCGTTATAAGTGTTAGAATATTTCACCATCTCACAAAGTCTTATTGATACCCTTGATGACCTTTAACCTTGATGACCAAGGGCAGCACGGTAGCATTGTGGTAGCACAATTGCTTCACAGCTCCAGGGCCCCAAGTTCGATTCCCGCTTGGGTCACTGTCTGTGTGGAGTCTGCACATTCTCCCTGTGTGTGCGTGGGTTTCCTCCGGGTGCTCCGGTTTCCTCCCACAGTCCAAAGATGTGCAGGTTAGGTGGATTGGCCATGATAAATTGCCCTTCGTGTCCAAAATTGCCCTTAGTGTTGGGTGGGGTTGCTGGGTTATGGGGATAGGGTGGGGGGTGTTGACCTTGGGTAGGGTGCTCTTTCCAAGAGCCGGTGCAGACTTGACGGGCTGAATGGCTTCCTTCTACACTGCAAATTCTATTATTAACTCAATGCAAAAGTGACACCCAAAATATACCAGGTCACTCCTTTACTCCGTGACGTCAGCTCTATTAACAAAGGGCCACTCAAGTCCAAACAGAATCAGATTTATGACCCCTTAGCAAGCCATTTCCTGGCCCATGTTCCTAAAAACTTGTCTCCTGTTCTGGTACAGAATGTTTTGTTTGTATAAAGATTCAGGGTTAATCTAGATTTAACCCTTCCATTTCCGGTATTCTGTCTGGCCACATTTAATGCAGATTTAGGCCATTTTTTTCTCGAAACTCAACTAAGGTTATATGTGCCTTCATATCTTCAAAAGAAATATTCATTTATTTTCCCATTCATTCTTATCCAACTACTGTTTGCTGTCTATCAGAAAAGTATCTACTTCTTGATGGGGCCCTGGTCAAGAGGAACAGACATTCTTCCAAGTGCTGATTCTTCTTGTGGAAGTTTTGAAAGTCAGCCTGCAATGGTGGAGGGATTGACAATGTTCCTTCGTGCTGTGTGGATGCACAACCGTGCAGCAATCAGAAATCTTCCACACAGGGAACAAACAGGCTATGGACAAGCAATGTTCCCTTTAAAATGCATGTCATTCTTCAATGCAGTACAAGCCAGCTGTACACAGCAAACAGAGGTTAGAGGAAACGTTGGTTGACATCCAAGGACAATCATTTCATCATCTGGTTTGGAGTTTCCGAAGGTGGAGGAAGGGTTGGTGGAGGGGCTGGAGGCCCCGATCGGGATTGTGGCAGTAGTAGAGGAATTGGAGGCCATGCATGTTGGGCATGGCCCCAGAACCGGACGGATACCCAGTGGAATTTTATAAGTTTTCTGGGGTGCTGGGTCTGCAGCTGGTGAGGGCATTTAATGAGGCTAGGGAGCGGGGCTTTCTTCCCCCAACAATGTCACAGGCTTCAATCTCATTGATCCTGAAGCGGGAGGACCCAGAACAATGTGGGTCATACAGGCCAATCTCCCTACTAAATGTTGACTCCAAATTGCCGGCCAAGATTGTGGCTTCGAGAATGGAGAATTGTGTCCAGGGGTGATAGGGGAGGACCAGACAGGATTTGTCAAAGGCAGGCAGTTAACAGCCAACGTTAGAAGGCTCTTCAATGTCATCATGATGTCCTCCACGGGGAGGGAAGGTGGTGGTCGCTATGGACGTGGAGAAGGCCTTCGGCCAAGTGGAGTGGATGTACTTGTCCTGGGGTGGTTTGAGTTTGGGCAGGATTTTGTAGACTTGGTCCTGTTGCTGTATCAGACGCCGGTGGAGTATGCGGACGAACCAGGTGAGTTCGGAATATTTCAGACTGAGCCGGGGGACGTGGCAGGGATGCTCTCTCCCCACTGGTGCTGAGCGTCAAAGGATTACAAGAGGCTAGTCCGGGGCTGGGGGAAACAGACAACCTACTCCTTTATATTTCTGACCTGTTAGGGGGGGGGATGGGAGAGATTATGTGGATCTTCAGGGAATTTGGCCGGTTCTCGGAGTATAAATTGAACGTGAAAAAGTGAGGTTTTTGTGATCCAGGAGAGGAGGCAGGAGGAATTGCCGTTCAAAGTGGTGGGAGTTTTTATACTGGGGAATCCAGGTGGCACGGGGATGGGAGCAGCTACATTAATTAAATTGATCCGGTTAGTTGAGCAAATGAAGGACTTTCGGAGGTGGGACATGGTTGTCACTGGCGGGGAGGGTTCAGGCTGTAAAGATGGCGGTTCTCCCGAGAGAAAACAGTGTCTCCTTATTTTTATACCAAAGACCTTCTTTAAGTGGGTTATCTTTAAGTGCAGTGATCCCTGGGATGGTATGGGCGGGTAAAACCTATGAGTAAGTAAAGTGCCGTTGGACTGGAGCCGAGTAGCGGGGTTGGCCCTATCGAACTTTAGGAATCACTATTGGGCGGCAAATATAGCTATGATCAGGAAGTGGGGGTGGGGCACAAGTTTAGGAGCACTAGAGACCAATGGCATCTCGGTACTCCACGGGTGCAGTGGCAGTAGCGGATCTGAGAGTTTGGCAGAAGCATACAGGAGCGCCAGTGAGAGCTCCAAATCACCAGTTTGTCCCGGGGAGGTCAGATGGGGTTTTCGGAAGTGTCAGAGGGCTGGTATTGAGACTGGGAGATGGTTAATGGGAGCTCTCCTTATTTGGAGGACTTGCCGGGTGAGAATGGGTTTCGCTATCAGCAGGTTGAGGGACTTTGTGTGAAGGCAGGTTTCGATCCTTCCACTTCTACCACCACAGGGCACAGGATGTCATTTCAAAAATGGGAGTGGGGGATGGGAAGGTCTTGGAATTTTCTAAAGAACTCATGGAGTGGGAGGGAACCCAGATAAGGGAGGCAATGGCACGATGAGCTTGGTAAGGAGCTCCAGGCAGGTCTGTGGGAGGATGCTCTGAGTAGTGAACAAGTCCTCATCATGTGCCAGGCTCAGCCTGAATCAATTCAAGGTGGTTCACCGGGCACACATGACGGTGGCCCAGATGAGCAGGTTTTTTGGGGTAGAGGATAGGTGTGTGGTGTGCAGGAGGGCCCACAAATCATGTCCACATGTTTTGGGCATGTCTGAAGCTTAGGAGATTCGCCGATGTCATGTCCACGGCGCTAAAAACGAGGGTGGTGATCTTTGGAGTGTCAGAAGATCCGGGAGTCCAGGGGGCGAGAGGCTGGCATTTTCCTTGGTAGCCCAAAGATGGATCTTATTAGTGTGGGTATAGATTAGCGACATGGCTGGGTTTCTCAGGCGTGAGAAAATCCAGTTTGCCCTGAGGGGATCAGTGTTAGGGTTCGTCTGAAGGTGGCAGCCATTTATTTTGGGGAAAACTAAACTGTTAATCCAAAAAGGCAGAGGGCATTTCTGCAAGGCGACCAGGGTTGTGGGGTACCGACGACCGAGGGGGTTCCGGCGCATAGGCCCCAAATTTGTTTTCCTCTTTTAAATAAATTTAGAGTACCCAATTCATTTTTTCCAATTAAGGGACAATTTAGCATGGCCAATCCACCTACCCTGCACATCTTGTGTTGTGGTGGCGAAACCCATACAAACACGGGGAGAATGTGCACACCGACATTGACCCAGAGCCGGGATCAAACTTGGGACCTTGGCGACGCAAGGCAGCAATCCTAACCACTGCATCACCATGCTGTCCCCTCATGTACTCACCTTAGCAATGCAGGACTTTACCATGCCTCAAGTTCACCGATCCCCCCCTTCCCCCAAACTGGCCTCTTGCCATTCTCAAATCTTTTACTTTTAATAGATTTCGGAAAAACATAACTTGCCACTTAAATATTGAAAACACTACATAAGTGCCAGTGACATTCGGAGGCAAAGGACCCAGATTAGGACTAGAGGACCAGAAGCGTTTACTAAGGAAGATGAATCAGGTCAAACACTGGAGGTTAATGACATCTATCCTTCTAACAACCACAGGTATGAGCTGTACGAAAGTAATTGCTTCACTTCAGTCAGAGGGTTTCATTACTGTCATGTTCAAAGTTTAAAATTTATTTTTTTTTTATATAAAAAGAGTACCCAATTCATTTTTTCCCTGCACATCTTTGGGTTGTGGGGGTGACATCCACACAAGCACGGGAAGAATGTGCAAACGGCACACGGACATCATGTTCAAAGTTAAAAATGCAATGGAAACTTTGCAAGGAAAGATTACATGGTCCTCGAACTTTGTATCGGGGAATTTTAGACCATGGGGCTCCATTTAACTTGGGTTTCCGACAACGTATGACTTTTTCTAGCTTAGTGAGACTACAGTGCTCGTCTGTTAAACTAAAATCATTGAAACTACCAAGTCAAAGAAAGAAAAACCGTAATTGTCTTTTGCCAACCACTGCAGGCACTTATCTCTAACCAAGCCATTCTCAATAGCAGTTCATCACCATCAAATGAGGCGTTTACCGCTGGTGCAGGAAAATCCTCAAAACAATTTATTTACCAATGTAAAATATACAGATACTACACATTAACGGTAGCGACGGAGCTGCAGTGTATTGCGTCTTCTCCATGAAGCACGACGAGAGCCCCCAATAGTAAGATGGAATTTGTGACCCTTGCCCAAACCGCGGCTCTTCTTGCCAGCAGATGTTAGGCCACGCATCTCCCTGTGCTTGTGCACAGGTTTTGTGATCCATTGGGTGTCTGGGTTGCGGCGGATAGCTTTGTGGAATGGGTCAACGAGAACAACCTCGAAGAACTTGTAGGTGGCATCTTCACCCACCCAGTATGAGGCGAGTACTCTCAGTCCTCCACAATGACGACCAGCTCGCTCCTAAAAGGAACAAAAGAATAGTCAACAAACTAAACTCAGGGGTTGAACTAAAGTAATAATACACCAAATAACGTGATATTTGAATATTCAATAAGCTCTGAACTGTTAGGCCAATTGGGCTATTCAGGGAGATCCAAGAGAAAAGCATTTGAATACATCACAATCTAGCAGTAATTTGCACTACTCTGTGCATTAACTTCTGACTGACACCAGCTTTAAACACAGCCCAGAAAGAATTGACAATTGCATACCATATAATTTGCGAGAGTAATGTCTAAATATTACTTTCCAAAACAGTTTACTGTCAGCAATTCTGATTAGCCCTGTGAACCCTGTCACGTAGATTTCTTTAAAATACAGCTGCCCATTAAGTGATAGATGACTTTGCCAGACTTAGTCCCAGAGGTCAGGGGGCAATTTTTTTTACATTCTCCCATGCCCAAGGCAGAGTACACTCATCAGAAAATCAGTGCCGCTGAACTGGAGAGAGCATCTAAAGGGGAATTCAAAATCTAGTGTGCTTATTTTTTTGTTTGAGTGCGGTTATTACAGATTTGACTCTGGGCATGTAATTTCTGAAAGATAGGCCAACTTCTCCTGAAGGAGAAGTTACCAGAAAAAAACCAATATCATTGCACAACAATATTAGTCAGTCAATGCATGAAGTGAATACTGAAGGCATAATATTTGGTAACATCACAGTAGCATTGGGTTTTCTTGATTTTGCAAGGAAGGTATATATTTTTTATAAAATAAAAGAGGAATATGATGAATTCACAGTACAAACCCAGCATTGGGACAAATTGGTTTCTGTTTTCCACCCGCATTGGTTGAATTGGAAATCTGACCAATTGCTCCAAAAAGTTGGAATAGCTTTATTTGAACGCGTAGGTTTCAGATGGCAGGCTATTAATTTTCTCCCTGTGCAACGCTGAGGAAAATGGCGCATTATGAATTCAGTATTTTCTGCATAGTGTTGACCGACTGGCACATTGCTGTGCAATAACTTCACTTTCTTTGAAATAGGTGACTGTGTCCATCAGTATTCAAGGTGCGCTCACACTCAAAGTAAGCACATCCCAGAATGAGTGTTACATCTCGACTTTCCCTTAGACGTCCACTCCAATTCAGCAACAATGGTCTCAGTGCATCCTGCATGACTGTGTGCCTCTACTGGTATTTTTTTTATTTTTTATAATGCAGTACCAGTACCAGCAGGTGCACAGAAATGAATATCAAGTTCATTCTCAATAGGTGGACTGATTCACATCTTAAGAGGCAAGACCACACAATAATAGTTAACATTTTGATGTGAAGAACTGCAAATAGCAATATTTACAATCAAATCTCACTGCAATTCCAAGTAATTTCAGTTACAGGCGACACAGTAACAGTGGTTAGCACTGTTGCTTCACAGCTCCAGGGTCCCAGGTTCGATTCCCGGCTTGGGTCACTGTCTGGGTGTTCTCCCAGTGTCTGCGTGGGTTTCCCCCCCACAGTCCAAAGATGTGCATGTTAGGTGGGTTAACCACGCTAAATTGCCCTTAAGTATCCAAAAAAAGGTTAGGTGGGGTTACGGTGGAGGCGTGGGCTTAAGTGGGGTGCTCTTTCCAAGGGCCAGGTCAGACACGATGGGCTAAATGGCCTCCTTCTGCACTGTACATTCTATGCCATCAAGAAAAACAAGCCACACCAACTGTGGACTCGGCCTCATCGTTGAATGCAACTTGCACTACCCTCTAGCCTTAATTGGCTTTCAAATAGGAAATGTGTCGAACCAGTCTCTCGTCTTATCTGGTCCTCCATAGAATGGACAGCAGAGCTGCTAACTAAGCCATGTCTAACCCTTCCACTCCAGTGCGCATATTCTGCCATCCACTGAATGGGACCAAGTGTTGGCACAAGTCTGGGATCAGTGGTTTCACTTGATATCTCAATTCAAAGTGGTACTCAAGTACCAACTGTGCAAAAACCTTTCCATCTAATTTTAAATTAATTATCTAGGTGCCATGTTCATTTTAACCCTGCAGGAACTGCATTTATTTAAAAAGACATCAACATAGTCCCTGCCATGGTAAAAATCTGGTGTCTTGGTCCCCTTTCTGCACAAAATGATGCGGCAGCATCAGTTCAATAGTAGTGGGTCTGGCCAGTGATCAGTTGTCCAGATAAAAAAAGCTTTACACAAAAGATTAGCAGTTAAAGACCATACCTCAGCAACAGATTGAAGGCTTCGTGCAAACTTCAGCTGATTGACACCATGATGCACTGGTTTACCGTAAGTTGCACCCTTGGGAACAGGACGTTTGCGGCCACCACGACGCACTCGCACACGATATATCACATAACCTGTAACCCAAGAAATCAGCAGATATGTTTTGCACAATGAATTAAGCACACCGACAAGAACAATCAACATTAACACACAGCTAACCCTTACCATAAAATTATTATATCACAGGAGGCCAACTGGTCTATCATCAAGACTACAGACACTCCGCAAAAACAATCCAACTGGTACCCGCCCCCCCCACAAATTTTCTCATCAAATACTAAAATCTGCATCTTCTGCAGACAGTGCATTCCAAATTATAATCACTTGCTGCTCAAAAAAGCTTTTCCTCGTGTCTTTGATGTTTTGCAATCACCTCAAGACCATAAGACAAAGGAGCAGAATTAAGCCACTCGGCCCATTGAGTCTGCTCCGCCATTCAATCATGGCCAATATTTTTCTCATCTCCATTCTCCTGCCTTCTCCCCATAACCTCTGGTCCCCTTCTTAATCAAGAACCTATCTATCTCTGTCTTAAAGGCACTCAGTGATTTGGCCCCCACAGCCTTCTGCAGCAAAGCATTCCACATATTCACCACCCAAGTTCCTCCTCATCTCTGTTTTAAAGGATAGGCCCTTGAGCCTGTGCCCTCTGGTTCTCGTTTTCCCTACTGGTGGAAACATCCTCTCCACGTCCACCACTCTATCCAGGCCTTGCAGTATCAAGTACGTTTCAATAAGATCCCCCACATCCTTCTAAACTCCAACGGCTATAGACCCAGAGTCCTTAACCGATCATCATACAACAAGCTCTTCATTCCAGGGATCATTCTTGTGAACCTCCTCTGGACCCTTTCCAAGGCCAGCACATCCTTCCTTAGATACGGGGCCCCAAAACTGCTGACAATACCCCTAATGGGGTCTGACCAGAGCCTTATACAGCCTCAGAAGTACATCCCAGCTCTTGTATTCTAGCCCTCTCGACATGAATGCTAATAATGCAAACTGCCGACTGAACCTGCATGTTAGCCTTGAACAAGGACTCCCAAGTCCCTTTCTACTTCGGATTTCCTGAGCATCTCCCCATTTAGAAAATATTCTATGCCTCGTTCCAAAGTGCATAACCTCACATTTTTCCACACTGTATTCCATCTGCCACTTCTTTGTCCACTCTCCTAGCCAGTTCAAGTCCTTCTGCAACTTCCCCGCTTCCTCAACACTACCTGTCCCCTCTACGTCTTTGTATCACCTGCAAACAAGGGTGGCACAGTAGTTAGCACGGTTGCTTCTGCAGCGCCAGGGACCCGGGTTGGGTCACTGTGCGGAATCTGCACGAGTCTCCTCTGGGTGTTCCGGTTTCCTCCCTCAAGTCCCAAAAGACGTGCTGTTAGGTGAATTGGACATTCTGATTTCTCCCGGTGTACCCAAACAGGCGCCGGAGTGTGGCGACTAGGGGCTTTTCACAGTAACTTAATTGCAGTGTGAATGTAAGCCTACTTCTGACAATAAAGATTATATTCCACTACATCCTACTGAAATTATCACTATCCTGCTCACAGTTCACAATACTTCCAATTTTAGAGTGAGCCACAAATGTTGAAATTGTGCCTTGTACATGCAAGTCTACATAATTAACATGGATTTTAAAAAGTGGTCTTAACACTCATCTCTAGGGAACCCCACTATATACTGCCCTCCCGTCTGGAAAAAGTCAAACTATTGTTTCTTTTTGTTCCCCCAACTTCATATCCATGCTGCCACTGTCCCTACAGGTATACAACTTGTCAAGTGATCTGTTGCCAATTTAGTTCGAAATCACAAAAAACATTGTGCAATAGATATGATACGCAACATTCACTTTATATCATAAGATCAATGTGACTGGTTACCCTCCGACCCATTGAAGTTTAACTGACAGAACATGTGGTCCAAACTCATCCCCACAGTAACCTGACGCTCTGAAAGCAACACTGATCGATTGGAGGCCACCAGGTAGGTATTCAGTTTTCAAACAGTGTGATGCCTCCACTCGTGCCCAATCTCTCGGACTTGCAGATCATCTGGGCTGCAGGTCCTGGATATGAGGAGGCAGCCGTACCTTGTTTGGCCTTGTAGCCCAGTCTGCGAGCCTTGTCGGGTCTGGTAGGCCGGGGAGCTCGGTGCAAAGCCGAGAGTTGGCGGTACTGCCAGCAGCGGACCCGCAACAAGAATCGCATCACGTCCGACTGCTTCTTTCTCCATAACTCCTGCATGTACTTGTAGGCTCCCATCCTCGGTCAGTCTGGGAGTCAGAGAGAGAGAGAGACCACGTTACACAACATAGGCGGCAAAGCAGCGACTCCGGCTCCCAGCGCGGCCGGTAAAGGCTTCCCCTCCACCCCCCACCGACCGATTGCACCGGCGGATCCCCTATGGAGCAGGCCCGGGGAATCGCCCGTTTGCCGGGGCTCCGCGGACACATTCGGCTCCAGTGTAAGAGCAGCCCGGTCCGCGGTGCAGCCCTGCTGGTGAACATGGCGGCGGCCGGTCCGGATGGGCGAGTTGGCCGCGGGATGGCGGCGGATGGAGGCTCGCCCCCCACGCCCTGGCTCTCGCTCTCACCTGCTGATGGCGGCGGCCGGAAAAGAAAGAACGCTGCCCCCCGCACGATTTAACAGGCCGCGCGCGTCACTTCCGGCAGCGGGGCAGCCTGCAGGGGGAGCTGTGCAGACTCAGCCAGAGGAGAGACACCACATGCAGGCATTCAAAATTGCTGCATCCCAAGCAAGTGCTTCTGGTGAAAGGTCTAAAACAGTGTCCTTCAAACTTTTTTTCCGGGGACCCATTTTCACCAACCGGCCAACCTTCGGGATCCAACCCGACCGACCTTCGACCCGCGCGACCCACCATTTTCTCGTACCTTGTTTGCTGCTGACAAAAATGGAGGAAATATTTTGGGTCCCTTTGCCCTCATGCATGCTCCTCCAATGTAACCTGTTGGATGAAGGTGAAGCCTTCCGGTGTCGGAAAGTACGGAGTCTCCATCTGTCCAAAGTTCTGCATTTTTTTTCCTGTAAAATTTTATCAAATAAACCCCGAAATGGTAAAAAAATAAAAATAAAAAGAATAAAATAAATGAATAAAACAACCCCGAACTTGTAAAACAAAAAGCTACAGCCGATAAAAAAAAAAAGCGGCCGCACTGTGCATGCGCACCGATAATCAGGCACGTATGTGCAGTGCGGCCGCATTTTTTTTACATGTTCGTGGCCATTTTGAAGGCCCTTGCAGCCGGCGTTATTAACAGCCGGCTGTTGCGCGCAGATTTGCGCAATCGGGAGAGTTGCGACGGATGGCTCCGCGACCCTCCCGTGACTCACCCGTGGGTCGCACCCCCGAGTTTGACAATGCCTGGTCTAAACTTTAAACTATGTTTCACTCCCACAGATCCTATAACTTGCTGAGTGGCCAGCATTTTCTGTTTTTATTATTAAGATTTCCAGCATCCACAGTGTTCTGCTTTTTGATGAGCTTTAAACCAATTGTTTTCCCTGCTCCTGGCTTGTATTGAGCATCTCAGTAACACTAAAGCAAAACATACTGGACACTTGAGGAAAGGTCACAGATCTGAAGGGTTGAACTTAAGTTCGACTGCGGGGCAAAATGCCAGGCCAGAGCCCACATTTTGCAGGACCGGCAAGTTAATTTACCTGCAATTAAGGGATGGTGGGGATCAGGCAGCTTCCAGATGTTGCCAGCCTAATTAGAGCTGGCTGCTCTGAAGCTTCATGCAATGCCACCAGCGAGACCTGGAAGCTGCTGAGGCAGATCAGGTATCAAGGGGGTAGGGTACCTTGGACAATGAACCAGAGAGGCAAGTACAAATTAAAATCCAGGATGGCCAAGGAGAAGGCACTGCCGATCGTATGGCAAACCCTTCCGAGGATTGGTTGAAGCCACGGAACCTGCCTTTCCTGCCCCTGGGCCATCTTTGGGGCATGAAGCCTCGTACTCCAATGGCTTCCCTGGATTACCAGTGGCGCTGCCTCATTGGCAGAATGTCTGCAGCCCCCTAGAATGGTCCTCAATAGGTCCTTTAATTATGCAAATCAGCTGTCTGCCACTGCTAGATTTCTCCAGTGGAGGGGTTGGGTCAGGGAGCCATCCTGATGAAACTCCCTGCTATTTTACTGACCCCTCCCATCTCTGTTCCCACCACATGGGAGCCAGTAAAACTGCCCCTCTATACAGATGCTGCCAGACTTACTGGGTATGGCCAGCATTTTCTATTATTTGAGTATCTCATCTTGTACCAGACCTCTCATAGGAACGAAGGAGGCAGCCATGGTGGGCCCTCGAGCCTGCTCCACTATTCAACTAGATCATGGCTGATCTTCTAAAACACCATGTTCCCTCACTATCCCTTTATATCACGGTACCTATATATATACTGACGTACATAAATATAACAGTACATCCCGAAAGACATGCTGTTAAGCAATTTGGACATTCTGAATTCTCCCTCGTGTACCCAACAGGCACCAGAATTTGGTGATAGGGGCTTTTCACAGTAACTTCATTGCAGTGTTGCGACAATGAATATTATTATTATCTGCTGGAATATTGCCTTATGTGACAGTGTCAAATTTAGTTTCATAATACTCCAATAAAGTGTCTTGAGACATTTTTCTACATTAAAAAGGAGATAGATGTTTTTGTGGTAACGTGGAAATGCAATAGTGATTATTTTGAATTGATACGAATCCAAACATGGAGGATGATAATAGGCTTCAGGAGGACAAAGTCTGGTAAAATTGGAAGGCATAGCAGATGAAATGTAATAGAGTGTGAAGTAATAGAAACTAAAGTACAATTTTAAACAGAGGGACAAGAACAAAGATCTGGGATGGGTCTCCATAAATTTTTGAAGGTGACAGGACAATTGGACAAGACATATGCATTCTTTGGTTTTATTATTAGACAAAACACAAAGCAAGGGAGTGAAGTGAAATCTTTATAAAACTCGGGTTTGATTTCAGTTAGGGGCTGGGTAACACAGACTAAAGAGCTGGCTTTTAAAGCAGACCAATGGAGGCCAGCAGCACGGTTCAATTCCCGTACCAGCCTCCCCGAACAGGCGCCAGGATGTGGCGACTAGGGGCTTTTCACAGTAACTTCATTTGAAGCCTACTTGTGACAGTAAGTGATTATTTCATTTCATTTTTGTGGCAGCACGATACAACACAGTGGTTTCACCCCCGGTTTAAAAAAAAAAGTCTGGCGGGGGTGAAGTGAACAAGTTGCGTCAGAGATTGAGTCCGACGGGGGCTTTGATTGTCTGCCGTGACCGCCTCAGGTCCGGCTGTGGTGTGGGTATCATAGTCAGCTAAGCGTTGAGGCCTGCGTGTCCGGGAGAAAGACAGCTTCTGTGTTCTCAGGCGGGTGGGCAGCAACGGGGGAAAGGGGGTATAGGGTCGGGTCAAGTAGTAGTGGAGAGGGGCAGAATAGAGTCGAGAGCACCGGTGACAGTCGCTGGGGAACCTGCGGGTGCCAAATTCCAAAGGGAGACTGTGTCCTCCCGCCCATCTTGGTGAGCCACGTAGGTGTACTGGGGATTCGCATGGAGGAGAAGGACCCTCTCTACCAGAGGATCTGACTTATGAGTCCTCACATGTCGTCGGAGGAGGATGGGCCCTGGAACCGTCAGCCAGGTCGGGAGCGAGACCCCAGAGGTGGACCTTCTGGGGAAGGCAAACATCCTCTCGTGGGAGGTCACATTAGTAGCGGTGCAGAGAAGCGACCGGATGGATTGGAGCGCATTGGGAAGGACCTCCTGCCAGCGGGAGACTGGAAGACCTCTAGACCATAGGGCAAGAAGGACAGCCTTCCAGACCATCGCGTTCTCCCTCTCCACCCGTCAGTTCCCCCAGGGATTGTAGCTGGTAGTCCTGCTTGAGGCGAAGCCCTTGGTAAGCAGGAACTGACGCAGCTCATCACTCATGAAGGAGGAACCCCGATCACTATGGATGGAAGCGGGGAAACCGAACAAGGTGAAGACACTGCTCAGGGCCTTGATGACTGTGGCAGAGGTCATGTCTGGGCATGGGATGGCGAAAGGGAAACCTGAGTACTCGTCAAGGATGTTGAGGAAGTACACGTTACGGTCAGTGGAGGGGAGGGACCCTTTGACATCAATGCTGAGGCGTTCAAAGGGGCGCAAGGCCTTTACCAGGCGTGCTCTGTCTGGCCGTTAGAAGTGTGCTTTGCTCTCCGCGCAGACCTGGCAGTCCCTGGTCATGGTCCTGACCTCCTCGATGAAGTAAGGCAGGTTGCGGGCCTCGATATAATGGAAAAGCCGGGTGACCCCTGGGTGACAGAGGTCATTGTGGAGTGCCCGCAGTCGGTCTACTTGTGCTCCTCGGTGACGGCGACGGCGGCAGAATTGATGAAAGATTCTAGACAGCGTAGCCCGTGTGCGAAGATGACATCGGCGTCGGGTGATTGGGGGTCTATCTGCAGGAGGTCCGGTTTGAGGCCCGGATCCATGTTAAACAGCTCTTTAATTTAATGTAAGTCAATTAAATTGATATGTCATCACGGAGAACGCAGAATGAATTAACTATGGCTTTAATTGACTTACAACAGAGCTGGCAGCGTGGAGGACTATACAACACGTAATGCTGTGGCAGCACAATACAACACTGGTTTCACCACAATTTTCAAGTAGTGTCTACAACACTTTACGAAGGATGCAGAACAGATGTGCCAATACAGCACTCAGGACCATGGAGAGACTCAAGAAACTGGTTTGTCTTGCTTTGCAGAGACAGTTAAGAGGAGCTTTGATAGATGTTCACATAATAATAATCTTTATTAGTGTCTCAAGTAGGCTTACATTAACACTGCACTGAAGTTACTGTGAAAATCCCCTAGTCACCACAATCCAGTGCTTGTTTGGGTACACGGGGGGAGAATTCAGAATGTCCAATTTACACATAATCACGTCTTTCGGGACTTGTGGGAGGAAACTGGAGCGGAGGGAACCCATGCAGACCCGAGGAGAATGTGCAGACTCCGCACAGACAGTGACCCAAACCCATTAACAGAAAGCACCCCTTATCGAACGGCCTCCAGTGATCTAACCACCTCCCCAGTGAGCAGTGAAACAGGCACCATTTAGCACACCATTTTAAAAATGTGAAGCTAGTGCAATGGCTGCTGTGGGGATTAGAAGTGGTAAGTAGCCATCTTGGAAGTCAAGTAGTCAGCTTGGGGATACCAAGGCCTCTACCTCATTGCTCTGGATGGGTGGAGGAGCTTCCAGAGGGGGGCACAGCACCCACAGGTCTGCCATGCCACCCCCCAGATCATGTAGATCCATAACACGGGCAGCACCAGCTGTTGCCTGTCCATCCCACTGAATACCCGTGAGAGCCCTGTCTGTGGTAATATTGTGATTGTCACTTACCCCTGCTGACCATGGCAGCCTTCACCACACAGCTGAAGGTCACCGCTAATGGGGAATTGACAAGCACGTCATAGCTCCCAAGTGCATTCCCATGGGTAGACAAACCATGAAGCAGACAAGGGTTTTAAAAAAAATTTGGAGTACCCAATTATTTTTTTCCAATGAAGGGGCAATTAATAATTATACTATTTAGCGTGGCCAATCCACCTACACTGCACATCTTTGGGTTGTGGCGGTGCGACCCAAGCAGATACAGCGCGAAGTGCAAACTCCACACAGACAGTGACGTGGGGCCAGGATCGAACACAGGTCCTCGGTGCTGTAGGCAGCAGTGCTAACCACTGCAGCACCATGCCACCCACATGTAATTTTTTAAAATGATGTACAGTAGTGACACCGGCCGTCCCTAGTCCCCATGGCATCACCCTTCCTCCAGTACCCACTCAGTGAACCTCAATCTGCTTAGCCCTCATGCTTTACTGTTACATCTAGGTGCCCCCAGGATACCCAGCAGCAGTGGGGGCAACCTGGTGCTTACTGCATCCCATGACCTTTGATGCCCCTAGCAGACATCCTCTGGTGGGCTTGGGGCCAAAGTGCCCCATCTGACTTGGTGGTGGCACATGCCTCACCATGAGCTTCTTACGGCACTGGGTGCCAGTGCTTCTGGTGACACTCACCAAACTGACAGCTGCAGCCCCTGCCTCCCAGAAGGCACTGGCTGACCTCCGACCCATTCACCAGAAACAGGATAGCCCAGTCCATCAGTCTGGCCATGTCAGTATCCCCAAATCATGGAGCTGGGCTGCACAGTGGCATGGCTGTGTGCTGTTTAGGGTTTGCTCTGCAGGATCAGTTTAAGTGCTGCTGTCCCTTACTGGTGGGGAGCTGCAGAGCACAATGCCAGTGAATCAGCCAGCAGGACAGTCATTTGCCACATGTAGCTTAATTAACATTCAATATTGGTGACAGCCTCACAGAACAAATTCAGTTAGATCACGCTCAATATATCCCTATTTAAACTTCAACAGTAAATCAGTTTCCAAGGGAAAACTCAACACAGTATATAACAGCAACAATTAGATTACCAGTACAAGTTCTCATACAGGCCAAATCAGGGTTTCCTCGAGTCCACGTCAGCAAATTCTTCTCTCCCCAAGGAATTCACCAAGTTGGCTTTTCCCCCTCATAAGCCTCAGTGTTCTGCTCATATAGTCTAGCAAGGCTACCCAGCTGATCATCATTGCACTGATTCCTCATAGGGGTTTTCCATCAGTCCACCATGTGAATTCCAGGTTGACTTCCTGTGACCATTTTGGGAGGGAGAAACTCTCTGAATAAACTGAGGCACGATCAATTGAACAAAGACTGGTGTTGGATACAACTGAGGCTTTATTGCTCTAAGATGTGTGGCCTCCCACAGCAGCTGACGAAATGGCTGCTGCATGGAGGACACGCATATTTATACTCCGCCTACTGGGCGGAGCCAGCAGGCAGGGGCGACCGGCGACCCTGTAGTACAGGTCCTACCTTACATCACCTAATACAGGTGCAACAGTGGTTTACCACATAAACTACAGAACCTTACGAGAAAAGTATCATCCTTACAACACATAGTATTTGATGGCATCACATGTTATAATGATAATAGTTAATTTGCATTTATCAATCACAAATTAAGATGATTTGATACTTTAATATAGTTACCCAATTAATAGTCAGACACATATATAGTGATTATGCCGTCATGTTTACACTGTAGCTATGACCTTCAACATAGACTTACAATCGACAAAACAGCATCTTGTAACTTTGGCAGAAAACTCCCCCACCCCGCTCAGTTCCCACATGGTCTTGCAACTGCATCTTGAGTCCTTCTGATAGAATTTTACTTATACGTTATTGTTAACCCTTACTTTCCCCTTTCAGCGGGACTAATTGGATGGTTGATACAAGCATGACAGAATGATGGAGCACAGAAGATGGCCATTCGCACCATCATTCTTATTAGTCAGTGACACTCTCCTTTTGGAAAGTGCACCTGTACGGCTGTGCTTCTGTGCTTTTGGGGCTAGCTGGCATTCTTTCCAACCAACCCCAGATAAATTTTGTAAGTTCCCTAATGCAATGGTTTTCAAAATCTGGTGGCAATTCATTACAAATATCAGTATATTCTTGAGACCACTGTTCTAATTTGCATAACTAGTATTAGGTAAATAACTGAAAACATTCTTACAATTGCCAAAAATGATTTTTATTCGTATTTATCAGCCACAGACCCATGTTACGAAAGCAACAAAATGAAGTTTTATCAGATGACTGGGGAGTTATCAACCCAACACTTAAAAAAAAATGGAGCAATGCTTAATTCAACGCTGGAACAGAGCGTCTCACACAAGTAACTGGGGCGGGATTCGCCAATCCCGCGGCAGAGTCTCCACACCATCGTAAACGGCGTTGTGTTTTACGAGGGCGTGAACGGGCCGCTCCCAGAACTAATTCTGGCCCCTACAGGGGGCCAGCACGGCGCTGGAGCAGTTTGCGCCGCTCCAGCTGCCGATCCAGGCGCGAACTGTGTGCTGCGGGATCCCCCGATGCGCAGTTGCGCCGGCGCCAATGAGGACATGCGCAGTGGCGCCGGCGGCAACATGCGCAGTGCCCTCCTTCAACGCGCTGGCCCCGACGCAACATGGCGCAGGACTACAGTGGCCGGCGGGTAGGAAAGGAGGCCCCCAACCACAGAGGCCGGCCCCCGGGGTCGGACACCCCCTCCCCCCCCCACAGGCCGCCACCCAACCCTTCAGCACCGAGGTCCCGCCGGCGTATAGCAAGTTACAAAGGCGCCGGCGGACATGGCTCTTTTCTTACGGCTGCTTGGGCCGGAGAATTGGCGGGCGGGCCGCGTAGAGTGGCCCGCGACTGGCACCGCGCCAACCATGCCGGCGTCGGGGTGGCGTGGCATGATTCGTGCGGCCCGCCAGCGATTCTCCAACCCGGCGCACGGTCGGAGAATCCCGCCCCTGATTCGCTTCTAGA
Organism: Scyliorhinus torazame; assembly: GCF_047496885.1. Classification (NCBI taxonomy): domain Eukaryota; kingdom Metazoa; phylum Chordata; class Chondrichthyes; order Carcharhiniformes; family Scyliorhinidae; genus Scyliorhinus; species Scyliorhinus torazame. The sequence goes on along the minus strand of NC_092712.1, from coordinate 203,993,923 downwards.
AGACCTCTCATGGGATAAAATTCATATCCACCTAGAAATACACACGTTATTTAAAGACCCATACCCCTGCACATTTGAGATATGTATATCTGCACGCATCTGCTTTTTCTAATCATACATCAATGCACTGCCGAGTCTCGCACGTTGTACTATCTAATCTCACACACTTACACTGTTTCACCACTTACACTTACATTGTGTAGTCTGGGCCCACAAATCTGCATTTCTTATAGTCTTGACACACCTCTGTCATGATATGCCAACATGCAGCTAATGAACACATAGAATAGGACATGACCAATGAGCAGTCAGGATACTCAGGTGTGGATTCTCACTATAAAAGGGATGAGGCACTCACATCCCGCCTCTTTCCACAGACCAACACCTACAGAGTGAGACAGGGTGTATCCTCAGCATCACACCCCAGCACTTGGCTTAGAGCAAGGCTGGTTCAGTTAGACTGAGTTACTACATTTAGATTAGCAGAGAGTCGAACTCATTGAGAACTGTGCTAATAGTTCAATAAAACACATTGAACTCAATTCAAAGCCTGGAGCATCTTTTACTCAAAACTGCATCAAGTGGCAGCTTGTGTTATTCCAAATTACATAACACAACATGATACCAGGAGTCTGTTCAATCTAGTTAGTTCAACACAGCAAGATCCGTGACGACCTGCAAATGGATACCGGCACAATGGCAAAGATTCAGGCTCCTCACCAGCTCAGGACCTCCAGCAATCGCAGTGCCAACTGGCGGACATTCAAGCAAAAATTTCAGCTTTACGTCGAAGCATCAGACCTCAATGGTGCACCTGAAGCACGGAAAATAGCTCTTTTCCTCACCACAGCGGGTGATCACGCCTTGGAAATATTCAAATCCTTTCACTTCGCCGAAGACCAGGACAAGACAAAATTTCAGACCATCCTGGACAAGTTTGACAGTCACTGTGAGGTGGACACCAACAAAATCTTCGAGCGCTACATATTCAAGCAGAGATTGCAAGGTAAAGACGAATCCTTCAACTCATATTTAACTATCCTCCAACTTTGGTGATATCACTGACTCCATGATCAGAGAATTCACTCTGATCCTCTGAGAGAGCAGTTACTGAAGATCAAGCATATGACACTGCCAGTCCCGATTGAAACATGCACCGTGCATGAGCAGGCTAAAAATCGCTATTCCCAGTAGAGGTTCGTGTGTACGTGGATGACATCATCATATGGTCCACGACCCCTGAAGAACATGGGCGGTATTCTCCCCCCCCCCCGCCCCACACACACCGGGTGGGAGAATCACCGGGGGGCCGCACGAGTCGCGCCACGCCGCCCCCACACCCGCACGCGATTCTCCCACCCCCCCAAACCAGCGCCGCGAGAAGCGGGAACTATGCGGGAACGCTGGGGGAGCGGCCTGTGGGGGGAGGGGGGTTCCTTCACCGGGGGGGGGGGGGTTCCTGATGGGGTCTGGCCCGTGATCGGGGCCCACCGATCGGCGGGCTGGCCTCTCTAAAGGGGAACCTCCTTTCCTCCACCACCGCGCAAGATCCATCCGCCATCTTCTTGCGGGGCGGCCTCGTCATTTACGCGGCGCCAAGGCTCAGCGCGTGTAAAAGACGCGAGCCCACTCCTCGCCCCCCGGGGGTGGGAGAATAAGGGGCTGGGAGCGGACTCCGACGCCGGAGTGAAACACTCCAGTTTTCACTCTGCCGTCGGGACATTGTCTCCCTTTGGGAGAATCGCGCCCCATGTGTCCCGTCTCCAGAAGATATTCTGCCGTGTACATGCCAACGGCCCAAAGTTAAACACGTCTACATGTTGTTTTGGCACATCGATGCTCAAGTTCCTAGGCGACCAGATCTCACAGCATGGTGTGCGCTCGGACACAGACAAAATCAAGGCCATCGAGGCGATGAAAGTCCGTGAGGACAAAAAGGCGGTGCTGCACTTCTTGGGTATGGTCAATTTTCTGGGCAAGTTCATTCCAAACATGGCCACACACACCACGGCCCTACGCAACCTGGTGAAAAAGTCAACTGCCTTTGAATGGAAGGCGGCACACCAGACAGAGTGGCTGGAGCTGAAAGCCAAGCTCACCACTGCACCAGTCCTGGCATTCTTCGACCCGAACCGGGAGACAAAGATATCCACAGATGCGAGTCAGGATGGCATCGGTGCGGTGTTGCTTCAACGAGATGACACATCATCCTGGGCACCAGTAGCCTACGCATCAAGGGCGATAACACCCACTGAAACCAGATATGCACAGATTGAGAAGGAGTGCTTGGGTCTTCTCACCAGCATCCTCAAATTTCATGATTATGTCTACGGCCTGCCGACATTCACTGTCGAGACAGATCATAGGCTTCTGGTCCACATCATCCACAAGGACCTGAATGACATTGTCATAATATACACCAGTATATCATGGTGCAGACACACACACACTGATGGACACACAGCAAGACCAATCAACACACACAACACCGCAGCCAATCACCAGTTAGAGCACACTCACTATAAAGACAGGGGGCATCAGAGTTCCTGCTCATTCGGGATGCAGCTAGCTAGTAGGACAGAGCTTACAGCTTACAGTACAGATCTTCACCATGTGCTGAGTGCATAGACTGGTTAGGACAGGCATAGGTCTTTAGTTTAATCTAACATCGTGTTAACCCACAGTGAAAGTATGTTCAACAGTTTCTAACTTAATAAAATAGCGTTGCACTATTTTAAGTGTTGGTGGCCTGTATGTGTTCCATGGATCCAGAGCACCCAACACATCATGATACCAGGAGTTGAGGGATATTAGAACTTCTTAGACCTACCTGCAAGTGGTCTGCCTTCCACCAGCATACAGTCATCCTGCAAAATGGACAGCGTCTGCCCGCCGCAGCCGCTCCGCATCACCCGTAACCTAGGGGCCAACTGGAAGATATTCAAACAACGCTTCCAGCTCGACCTTGAAGCCACAGACCGGGAAGCTGCCTCAGACACCAGGAAGATCGCTCTCTTCCTATCCACGGCCGGGGAACATGCCATCCACATTTTCAATTCTCTCACCTTTGCTGATGATGAAGATAAATCAAAATTCAAGATGGTCCTCCTCAAGTTTGACACTCACTGCAACATAGAGGTGAATGAAAGTTTCAAGCGCTATGTATTCCAACAGCGTTTGCAGGGTAAGGATGAAACTTTCCAGTCCTTTCTCACCCACCTCCGCATCCTTGCGCAGTCCTGTAATTACGGGCCTACCTCCGACTCCATGAAACGCGACCTGATCGTTTTCGGTGTTCAGTCGGACCCCCTACGCCAGCAGCTCCTCAAGGTAAAGCAGCACACCCTAGCGACCGCCATCGAGACCTGCGTGCTACATGAACACGCCACTAGTTGGTATTCCCATATCCAAGCGGCTGAAACGGCACGGCAAGGTCCCCATGAGGCTGAACGGGTCCAAGCAATCGAGCAACTCCAGGGCCTCAGCCTGGATGAGGGCGGCCATTTTGCACGCTTTTCACGGACTCCCGCGCTTGTGCACACCGAACGAGGGGATGTCGACGTCGACGAACGCACTGCGCAGGAGTGCACCACGTATGACCGCACCGCGCATGCGCGGTGGCGCAGCGAACATACTGACGCTACAACGTGCGGCAACTGTGGCTCCGCCCACTTAAAGCGGCAATGCCCTGCCAAATCCCAACGATGCCTGAGATGTGGCAAACTTGGCCACTGTGCTACTTTATGCAGATCAGCTCAGCCTGCCAATTCATATCGTTCCAGCCAGCCTCGCAGGAATGTCCGGGCTATTCAACCCACGGTCACCGAATCCGATGCGGACCTACTCCCCAATATTGACACCGAGGACCCGAAGGCTCCTTTTCAAGTTGGTAGCGTTACAAAAAACAGGGTGTCCCCGAAGCAAAGAATCCAGCCTCTATCGGTATACAGCATCGATCCAGACGATGAGTGATGTGCCACCCTGACGGTCAACCGGTCCCAAATACGATTCCGCCTGGACACTGGTGCCTCCGCCAATCTCATTGCGCGGTCTGACCTCCAAAACCTTCCTGTCAAACCAGCCATCCTCCCATCAGCCTGCCAGCTATTAGATTATAATGGCAATGCCATTGCTGCCAGCGGCTCGTGCCAACTTGAAGTGACGCACAGTTCACGCAAAGCCATCCTTCCCTTTGAAATCGTGGGCTCCTCGAAAGCCTCCCTGCTTGGTGCGCAGGCATGCAAGCTGTTGAACCTAGTTCAGAGAGTTCACTCTCTCTCCTGCTGACGTGTCCGCCTTTCAGGACACTGACTTCAGGGCGCAGCTCGACGCCATTATCAACCAGTACCACAACGTCTTCGAGGGCATGGGCACCCTCCCGTACACCTACAAGATTTTATTAAAACTGAATGCCACGCCTGTGGTGCACGCACCTCGCAGGGTCCCAGCACCCCTTAAGGACCGCCTCAAGCAGCAGCTGCAGGACCTCCAGAACTAAGGAGTGATTTCCAAAGTTTTGTGAGGACCACGAAGAATCCACCCAGGCAGACTACTTCCTTCGCTTGAAAGACGCACTTTGTGCGACGTAAACGGACTCCAGCCTCCGAAAAGGGTCTAAGGACAGTCTCCAGATTTTCCAAATGTTCCTGCTCCGACGTCCCTGTGATCAAAACGTCATCTAAGTAGACAGCGACACGTGGTAAACCTCTCAAAATGCCCTTCATAACGCGTTGAAAAATAGCGCAGGCAGAGGATACTCCAAAGGGCAAACGTGTATATTCATACAGGCCCCGGTATGTATTAATTGTTACATATGGTCGGGAGGCAGGGTCCAGCTCCAACTGTAGGTAGGCGTGACTCATATCTAATTTTGTGAACGAGAGTCCGCCTGCAAGCTTCGCATAGAGTCGTCTATGCGAGGCATTGGATATCGGTCGAGTCGGGAAGCCGTAATCACTGTAAGTTTATAGTCGCCGCACAAGCGAACTGTGGCATCCGGCTTCATTACAGGTACAATTGGTGCTGCCCAGTCAGCGAAACGGACGGGCCTGATAATACCCAAAGTCTCCAAATGAGTGAGCTCCCCTTCTACCTTCTCGAGCAAGGCGTAAGGCACCGGGCGCGCCCGGAAATAGCGCGCGTGGCTCCTGGTTCGACTTGGATACAGGCTACGGCCCCTTTTATTTTCCCCAAATCGGGCTGGAATACATCTGGGTATTGTCCTAGCACCTCAGTCAACCCTCCAGATACTGTTTGGAGGATGTGCTGCCACTGCAACCGCAAATGGTGCAACCAGTCCCGACTCAACAGGCTGGGCCCATGGCCGCGCACCACGATAAGTGGGAAATGCCCCTCCTACCGTCCATGAACAACAGGGGTCATCGTAGTTCCTGCAATGTCCAATGGTTCCCCCGTGTAGGTGGCCAACCTGGCCTGTGTGTCGGTTAATATAAGGGTCTGTATACCCTGCTTGATGCGGTCGAATGTCCTCTGGGCGATCACGGAAACCGCTGCGTCAGTGTCCAACTCCATCTCAAGCGGGTGACCATTGACCCATACTGTCACCTTAATGGGGGACACACGGGGAGCTGCCACACAATGCAGCTGCAGGCAGTCGTCCTCCGTCTCCACGTCCTCAGGAGTAGTCGGCGCAGGTTCGTCCACATGGAAGGTACGGCCCCTGGGCTGGTCCCAGTTTCGGTCGGAACGACGGCGCCTCTGGCGCCCCCAGGACCGGCGTCCACGACGGGGTCGGCGCCTACAAGTCTGACACGGACATGGCTCCTCATCCATTGGTTCTGGAGAAGGCTCCCTTCAGGGAGGAATGTCTGACGGCCACTGGCGTCGATCCAGACGTTGCCTCGCCCAAGGTGCGGGGGGACGTTTTCGGACAGAAGGGGTTGCGCCCCAAGGCATGCACCTCCATTCCCTGTAGCTCCTGCATTCCTCGTTCTGCGCTCTCTCGGGACAATACTATTTGAATGGCCCGTTGAAAAGTCAATGTTGGCTCAGCTAACAACTTTCTCTGGGTGGCCACATTGTTAATACCGCAAACTGAACGGTCGCGTAACATTTCTGACAAGGTCTCACCATAGTCACAGTACTCCGCAATCCTGCGTAGCCTGGATAGAAAGTCTGCAAGGGATTCTCCTGGGGTCCTCTCAGCGGTATTAAACCGGTAACGTTGGACTATCGTGGACGGGGTTGGGTTAAAATGTTGCCCCACTAAATTCACAAGTTCATCAAACATTTTGGTGTCCGGTGCAGCTGGGTATGTAAGGCTCCTAATCACCCCAAACGTATGTGGGCCGCAGGCAGTGAGCAATATGATCACCTGGCGCTCGTTTTCGGTGATATTGTTTGCCCGGAAATAGTAACGCATCCGTTGTGTGTACTGGTTCCAGCTTTCCAGCGCAGTATCAAAAACATCCAAACGTCCGAATAGAGACATGGTGTAATAGAAAACAGCTTCCAACCTGTATCCAACAAAAATCCAGGAGGTGGCTTCAGCAGTGTAGATAGCTATTCACTTTAACCCTCGTCGCCAGTTTGTGAGGACCACGAAGAATCCAGCACGAGTTTTGGGTGTACGGCCGGATGTGGACAAGGTAGCTACCATCACAGCCATGAAAACGCCAGAGGACAAGAAGGCGGTCCTCCGATTTCTGGGCATGGTCAATTTTTTAGGGAAATTTATCCCTAACCACACCTCTCATACCACGGCTCTCAGGAACCTGGTCAGGAAGACGACAGACTTCCAATCGCTCCTTGCCCACGAGCACGAATGGAGAGAACTCAAAACAAAACTGACCACGGCCTCGGTCTTAGCTTTCTTTGATCCAGCAAAGGAGGCCAAAATTTCGACCGATGCCAGCCAATCCGGCATTGGAGCAGTGCTCCTTCAACGTGATGAGGCCTCATCATGGGCCCCCGTTGCATATGCGTCACGTGCGATGACCCCCACGGAGCAGCGCTACGCGCAGATAGAAAAAGAGTGCCTGGGCCTTCTGACCGGTGTGGTTAAGTTTCACGATTATGTCTACGGACTTCCTCAATTCACCGTCGAGACCGACCATCGCCCGCTGGTCAATATAATACAGAAAGACCTGAACGACATGACACCTCGCCTCCAGCATATTCTTCTCAAGCTCCGGCGATATGACTTCCAGCTGGTATACACCCCAGGCAAAGACCTCATCATTGCTGACGCTCTCTCCAGGGCAGTCAACACTCCATATGACACAGCGGGATTTGTATGCCAGGTTGACGCCTATGTGGCATTTGCGGCCACCAATCTACCTGCCACGGATGAACACCTCATCCAAATTCGCCGCGAGACGGCAGCTGACCCTTTGCTACAGCGTGTCATGCGCCACCTAATGGACGGGGGGCTCATGGGCCAATGCCCTCAGTTCTATAATGTCAGAGATGATCTGGCGGTAGTAGACGGGGTTCTTCTAAAACTGTACCGCATTGTCATCCCGCATAGCATGCGCCAGCTTGTCCTGGAACAACTACACGAGGGCCACCTTGGCGTGGAAAAGTGCTGCCGATGGGCCCGAGAGGCAGTGTACCGGCCCTGCATTAATGAGGACATAGCCAACACAGTGCTCAACTGCCCCACTTGTCAGCACTTCCAGCCGGCCCAACCATGTGAGACCCTGCAGCCCCATGAGTTGGTCACATCACCATGGACCAAGGTGGGCATCGACCTGTTCCACGCGCTTGGTAGAGACTATGTCCTGAATTACCCAGAGATGATACGGTTGCACGACATCACCTCGTCTGCAGTCATTCGTGCATGTAAAGAAACCTTTGCTCGACACGGCATCCCGCTCACGGTTATGTCGGTCAATGGCCCCTGCTTCACCATCCAGGAATGGTCCAACTTTGCCAGGCGGTACAATTTTGCCCATGTGACATCCAGTCCCCTGTACCCCCAATCCAACGGCAAAGCGGAGAAGGGAGTACATATAGTCAAACGGCTCCTATGCAAGGCTGCCGATGCTGGGTCCGATTTCTACCTTGCCTTGCTGGCCTATCGCTCCGCTCCACTGTCCACTGGCCTGTCGCCAGCCCAATTACTCATGGATCGTACTCTGCGGACGACGGTGCCGTCCATCCATGTCCCAGACCTCGACCACGTTCCGGTCCTTCGCCGGATGCAGCTGTCTCGTGCACAGCACAAGGCGGCTCATGACTCCCGTGCAGCTGATCTCCCTGCTCTGACTCCAGATGACAACGTTCGCGTCCATCTTCCGTATGGGGCTGGTCTGCGACTGCTGTTGTACTTCGGCAGGTGGCCCCCCGCTCGTTCCTGGTTCATCTACCGGATGGCTCTATTCTGCGCCGCAATCGACGCGCCCTTCGTCTCGTTCCATGCTCGCCACGTGATCCTCCAGTGTCGCCTCGCCCTCCTGCTGACCCTGCCACGCACTATGCAGAGCTCCCGGTCACTCTGCCTCCCCCTGACTCTGATGCAGTCCAGCCCGCTCCTGAACCGGCGGCTCTCGACCCACCATTGAGGCGGTCAACCAGAATTCGTCGCCCACCTCAGAGACTTAATTTATGAACTTTGCGGACTTATAGACTCTCTGAATTGTTTTGTTGCTTTGTTTGATCGTTTCCCTGGGTTGTATATAGTGTTGATCTTGTTATTCTTGTTGCACACTGCTTCTCTGCACAGGGCACCTTCCCATGTAAATAGCTTAGTTCTCATGTACGTAGTCCTGTAAATATGTCTTCGCACCCCACACATAGTTCGGAACATTCTCACCACACATTATTAATTGCCACACACATACATTCTTTTATAAAAGGGGGGATGTCATAATATACATCAGTATATCATGGTGCAGATACACACACACTGATGGACACACAGCAAGACCATCAACACACACAACACCGCAGTCAATCACCATTTAGAGCACACTCACTATAAAGACAGGGGGCATCAGAGTTCTCGCTCATTCGGGATGCAGCCTCTGAGAAGGACAGAGCTTCCAGCTTACAGCACAGATCTCCACCATGTACATAGACTGGTTAGGACAGGTATAGGCCTTTAGTTTAATGTAACATCGTGTTAACCCACAGTGAAAGTATGTTCAACAGTTTCTAACTTAATAAAATAGTGTTGCACTATTTTAAGTGTTGGTGGCCTGTATGTGTTCCATGGATCCAGAGCACCCAACACATCAGACATGATGCCTCGGTTGCAGAGAATCCTGCTTAAGCTTCGGAGGTATGACTTCACCTTGGTGTACACACCTGGCAAGGAGCTCATCATCGCTGATACATTGTCCCGCTCCGTCACCTCGCCCAGTGAGCCGCTGGAGATCATCCAGCACATCAAATCGCAGGTGCAGCTGTGTGCCAGCACTCTCCCGGCGACAGCTGAGAAGGTAGTTCTGACTTCCGGTTGCGGCTATGCGGAGCTAAGTCGCACATTCGGCGGCTCCCGCAAAAACGGACTTTTGGGCTCTTTTCAGGGCCCCCAACGGCACCTTTTTGATGTTTCCCGGTGTGGGAAGGAGATTACAACAATTCTCCGATAGTATATGGCTTTTGCCAGGAGCGGGGCGACTAAAAAGGTGGTGGTAGACCCGAAGAAGGTGCGAGGGAAGAAGAACAAAATGGCGGCGGGCGGAGACCAGGCAATGTGGATGCAGTGAGCTGAAGAGCAGCAGGAGGGTATCCAGCGCTGCTTTAGAGAGATTAAAACGGACCTGCTAGAGCCGATGAAGGCGTCTATTGATAAGCTGCTGGAGACACAGACGGCCCAGGGAGTGGCGATCTGCGAGGCTCGACATAAGACCTCTGACAATGAGGACGAGATCTTAGGCCTGGCGGTAAAGGTGGAGGTGCACGAGGCGCTCCACAAGAAATGGCAGGAGCGGTTCGAGGAGATAGAGAATCGGTCGAGGCGGAAGAATCTGCGGATTCTGGGCCTCCCGGAGGGGCTGGAGGGGCCGGACGTGGGGGCCTATGTGGTCACCATGTTGAACTCACTGATGGGAGCGGGGTCCTTCCAGGGGCCCCTGGAGCTGGAAGGGGCCCATAGAGTGCTGGCGAGGAGGCCCAAGGCTAACGAGCCTCCGCGGACGGTGCTGGTGATGTTCCATCGGTTCGTCGATCGGGAGTGTGTGCTCAGGTGAGCCAAGGAGAGGAGCAGCAGGTGGGAGAACGCGGAGGTTCAGATATATCAGGACTGGAGTGTGGAGGTGGCGAAGAGGAGGGCCGGGTACAATCGAGCGAAAGCGGTACTGCACAGGAAGGGGGTGAAGTTTGGCATGTTGCAGCTGGCGCGATTGTGGGTTACCTACAAGGACTGGCACCATTATTTTGGGTCTCCGGAGGAGGCGTGGGCCTTTGTTCAGGCCGAGAAGTTGGACACACATTGAGGGTCGTGGCGGGCCATTGGGGACTACGGTTGATATGCTATGTTTATTTTTGTTTCGAAGGGGGGCCTTTGTATTGCTCCGGGTCTCTTTTTCTTTGTGTTTTTTCTCTTTTGGGTCGGTGAGGGTGGCTGGAGCGGTTTGGGCACTGTTTTGGTTGGGTTGGTCGGGGCGGGCTCTTGGAGGTGAGATGGGGCCCCGCAGGGGAGGGGGAGGCCCGAGTCAGGGGTGAGGGGACCGGGCCTGTAAAAGGAGCTGCGTCAGAGGTGGCGAGGCCTGGTAGGTGGAAAGCGCAGGCTTTTTCCCGAAAGAAGACTGGAGGGGGCGGGGCTGGGGCGGGGTAGCGAGGGTTGTTTCCCGCGCTTAGAACAGAAGGGGGAGGGGGAGAGCCTATGGATGGGGATGGGAGAGGAGGGTGTACCACACAATGGAACGGGCCGGGTGTGGGGTGCGGGCGCGTGGCTGGCCGAGGAGGGGGGTCATGCCTAGTCGGCGGGGGAGGGGGGCGGGTAGCCGCCTAATCCGGCTGATAACCTGGAATGTAAAGGTACTGAATGGGACGGTTAAGCGGGCCCGCACCTGAAGGGGCTCAAGGCGGATGTGGTTATGCTTCAGGAAACACACCTGAAGGCGACAGACCAGGTAAGATTGAGGAAAGGGTGGGTAGGTCAGGTGTTTCACACGGGGCTGGATGCCAAAAATCGAGGGGTGGCGATCTTGGTGGGAAAGATGGTGTCGTTTGAGGTGTCGAGCATTGTGGCAGATAATGGCGGCGGGTACATAATGGTAAGTGGTAAGTTGCAGGGAGAGAGGGTGGTACTGGTCAATGTGTATGCCCCGAACTGGGACGATGCGGGTTTTATGCGGCGTATGTTGGGTCGGATCCCAGATTTGGAAGTGGGGGGCCTGATAATGGGGGGAGACTTTAACACGGTGCTGGACCCGGCACTAGATCGCTCTAGGTCTAGGAAGGGTAGGAAGCCGACGGCAGCTAGAGTGCTGAGGGGGTTAATGGACCAGATGGGATGGGTGGACCCTTGGAGATTTGCAAGGCCAGGGGCTAGGGAATTTTCATTCTTCTCACATGTCCATAAGGCTTATTCCCGAATCGACTTTTTCATTTGGAGTAGGGCGTTGATAGCGAGAGTAGAGGATACTGAGTATTCGGCAATAGCCATTTCAGACCACGCCCCGCATTGGGTGGATTTGGAGATGGGAGAGGAGAGGGACCAGCGCCCGCTGTGGCGCTTGGAGGTGGGGCTGTTGGCGGACGAGGAGGTGAGCGAGCGGGTCCGAGGAAGTATAGAGAGGTACCTGGAGACCAACGACATCGGGGAGGTCTGAGTGGGGATGGTATGGGAGGCACTGAAGGCGGTGGTGAGGGGAGAGCTGATCTCCATTAGGGCCCACAAGGAGCGGAGGGAGCGGGGGGAGAGGGAGAGACTGGTGGGGGAGATGGTGAGGGTAGACAGGAGGTATGCGGAGGAGCCCGAGGAAGGATTATTGAGGAAGAGGCGTAACCTCCAGGCCGAATTCGACCTGGTGACCACCAGGAAGGCGGAGGTGCAGTGGAGGAAGGCCCAGGGGGCGATTTACGAGTATGGGGAAAAAGCAAGCTGGATGCTGGCGCATCAGCTTCGGAAGCGGGACGCAGCTAGGGAGATCGGGGGAGTTAAGGACAGGAGAGGGAGTGTGGTGCAGAGTGGAGCTGGCATCAATGGGGTCTTCAGGGACTTCTATGAGAAATTGTACCGAACCGAGCCCCCACGGGAGGAGGGAGGGATGGGCCGCTTCCTGGACCAATTGAGGTTTCCAAAGGTGGAAGAGGGATAGTGGCAGGATTGGGGGCCCCGATTGGGCTGGAGGAGCTGATCAAAGGGATAGGAAGCATGCAGGTGGGGAAGGCACCGGGGCCGGACGGTTTCCAGGTCGAATTCTATAAAAAATATATGGACCTGTTGGGCCCGCTGTTAGTTAGGACCTTCAATGAGGCAAGGGAGGGGGGGGGGGGCCTTGCCCCCGACGATGTCCCGGGCACTGATCTCCTTGATCCTGAAGCTTTTGAACGTTATCATGATGCTGGCGAGGGAGGGGGAGGGGAGATAGTGGTGGCGATGGACGCTGAGAAGGCCTTCGATAGAGTAGAGTGGAGGTACCTGTGGGAGGTACTGAAGAGGTTCGGGTTTGGGGAGGGGTTTGTCAGGTGGGTTAGGCTGTTGTATGAGGTCCCGATGGCGAGTGTGGCCACAAACAGGAGGAGGTCCGAGTACTTTTGGTTGCACCGAGGGACGAGACAGGGGTGTCCCCTGTCCCCCCTGCTCTTCGCACTGGCGATTGAACCGCTGGCTATGGCACTGAGGGAGTCAAGGAACTGGAGGGGGTTGGTGCGTGGTGTGGAGGAGCATAGGGTGTCACTTTATGCGGACGACCTGCTGCTGTATGTGGCGGACCCGGTGGGAGGAATGCCGGAGGTAAGAGGATTCTTAGGGAATTCGGGGACTTTTCGGGGTACAAGCTCAACATGGGGAAGAGCGAGCTGTTCGTAGTTCATCCAGGGAACCAGGAGAGGGGGATTGGCGATCTCCCATTAAAAAAGGCGGAGAGGAGCTTCAGGTATCTGGGAGTTCAGGTGGCAAGGAGCTGGGGGGCCCTGCATAGGCTTAATTACACAAGGCTGGTGGAGCAAATGGAGGAGGAGTTCAGGAGGTGGGACGTGTTGCCGCTGTCCTTGGCGGGTAGGGTGCAGTCAATCAAAATGACGGTGCTCCCAAGGTGTTTATCCCGAAGGCTTTTTTCAGGCGGGTTAACAGGAGTATAATGGGGTTTGTGCGGGCGCGAGGGACTCCGAAGGTGAGAAGGGGGTTCGTGGAGCGGAGTAGAGATAGGGGGGGGCTGGCGCTGCCCAACCTTTGTGGGTACTACTGGGCCGCCAATGCGACGATGGTGCGCAAGTGGGTGATGGAGGTGGAGGGGGCCGCATGGAAGAGGCTGGAGAAGGCATCTTGTGTGGGTACGAGTCTGGGGGCGCTGGCAACGGCGCCGCTGCCGCTCCCTCCAAGGAGGTATACCACGAGCCCGGTGGTGGTGGCGGCCCTCAAAATTTGGGGGCAGTGGAGGCGGCACAGGGGGGAAGTGGGGGCCTTGGCGGGGACCCCATTACGGGGGAACCACCGGTTCGCCCCAGGAAGAACAGGTGGAGGGTTTGCGGGGTGGCACAGGGCAAGGATACGAAAGTTGGGGGACCTGTTTGTGGATGGGAAGTTCGTGAGCCTGGGTGAGATGGAGGAGAAGTACGGGCTCCCCCCGGGGAACACCTTCAGGTACTTACAGGTCAGGGCATTTGCCAGGCAGCAGGTGGCGGAATTCCCGCGGCTACGGCCACACACAGTACAGGACAGGGTGCTCTCAGGGCTGTGGGTGGGAGTGGGGAAGATCTCGGAAACTTACCAGGTGATGCAGGAGGAGGAGGAGGCCTCGATGGTGGAGGTAAAAGGTAAGTGGAGGAGGAGTTGGGAGAGGAAATTGAGGAAGGGACGTGGGCAGACGCCCTGGGGAGGGTGAACTCTTCCTCATCGTGCGCGAGGCTCAGCCTCCTACAGTTTAAGGTGCTGCACAGGGCACACATGACCGGGACAAGGATGAGTCAGTTTTTTGGGGGTGAGGACAGGTGTGTTAGGTGCTCAGGGAGCCCAGCAAACCACACCCATATGTTCTGGGCGTGCCCAGCGCTGTAGGAATTTTGGAAGGGCAGAGCGAGGACTGTGTCGAGGGTGGTAGGATCCAGGGTCAAGCCGGGCTGGGGGCTCGCAATATTTGGGGTGGCAGAGGAGCCAGGAGGTGGAAGAGGCCGGAATTCTGGCCTTTGCGTCCTGGTAGCCCGTTGAAGGATTCTTCTTCAGTGGAAGGATGCGAGGCCCCCAAGCGTGGAATCCTGGATCAATGATATGGCGGGGTTTATTAAGTTGGAGAGGATGAAATTCGCCTTGAGAGGGTCGATACAAGGGTTCTTTAGGCGGTGGCAACCGTTCTTAGACTTCCTGGCAGTGCGGTAGACATTGGTCAATGGCAGCAGAAACTCGGAGGGTGTGGGGGGGGTCACTTTATTTTTTTTGTTTTTGTTATTTACACTGGAGGGTCTGAGGGGTTGTATATACTTGTTGTATTAAGTCGGGGTGTTAATGTTAATTTATTATTTATGTACAGGGCGGGAGGGGGGTATGGAGGGTTGTTTTTCTGGACTGTGTTTTGTACTTAACCCTGTTGGGTTTCTTTTTCATTTTGTTATTGATATTTTATGAAAACCTTTAATAAAAATAGACCCTCTCTTGCAGCGCGTCATCCACAACCTCACCAATGGCTGGCAGAAAGGGCAGTGCCCACAATTTTACAATGTGAAGGATGACCTGACAGTGATTGATGGTATCCTCCTCAAGCTGGACAGGATTGTCATTCCGCTCAGTCTCCAGGGCTTGGTGCTGTGCCAGATTCATGAGGGACACCTGGGCATCGAGAAGTGCAGACGCAGAGCCCGGCAAGCTGTCTACTGGCCCAGCATCAGCCAGGACATCACGAACATGGTCCTGAACTGTGCTACCTGTCAGCGGTTCCAGCGAGCGCAGAGCAAGGAGATGCTCCAACAGCATGACATAGTGACCTCTCCGTGGGCCAAGGTTGGCATCGACCTCTTTCATGCGAATGGTCGCGACTACGTATTGATCATCGACTATTTCTCGAATTACCCCGAGGTGCTGAAGCTCCCGGACCTCACCTCTCGGACCTTCATCAAAGCCTGTAAGGAGACCTTCTCAAGGCATGGCATCCCAATCACAGTCATGAGCGACAATAGCCCGTGCTTTAGCAGTCAAGAATGGTCCAAGTTTGCCAGGTCATACAATTTCCAGCATGTCACCTCCAGTCTGCACAATCTGCAGTCCAATGGAAAAGTCGAGAAAGGGGTGCACATTGTGAAACAGCTCATCTGCAAGGCCGTGGACTCTGCTTCCGACATGCACCTTGCACTGCTCGCGTACAGGGCGACTCCATTGTCCACTGGCATGTCACCGGCTCAACTCCTAATGAACAGGGACCTGTGGGCGACACTTCCAGCCATACACCAGCCCAACCTGGATCACCTCCCAGTGTTGCAGAAGCTGCACCAGCTCAGAGACCGACAAAAGCAGGGCTATGATGCCCATGCCACCAATCTGGCCGTGCTATCCCCGGCAGACACTGTCAGGATCAAGATACCGGATGGTGGGTGGTCTGCCCCGGCTGTCGTTGTTCGACAGGCCGCGCCCCGCTCTTATGTTGTACGTATGGCTGATGGCTCCATCGTGCAAAGGTATCGACGGGCACTGCGCAAAGTTGTCTGCCCGCAACCACTTTCTCCTCCATTTCCATATGTTGAATTGCCGCCTCCTGATACCTCGCACCACAAGGCCACCAGTCAGGCTTCCATCCTGCCTGTCAAGGCACCGTCGTCCCCTCCACCACCTCTCCGGTGGTCGACCAGGATCAGGCGCAAGCCTCAGAGACTGGACTTGTGAACGTTTGTTTTGTTTGCTCTGTTCTGTTGTCCTCCGTCAGTCACGTTAGACACTCATTCACATGTAAATACATTCACATACGCCAACAAAACATGAAAAAAGAAGGGGAGATGTCATGATATGCAAACATGCAGCTAATGAACACATAGAATAAGACCAATGAGCAGGCAGGACACTCAGGAGTGGTATCTCACTATAAAAGGGATGAGGCACTCACACCCCGCCTCTTTCCACAGACCAACATCTACAGAGTGAGACAGGGTGTATCCTCAGCATCACACCCCAGCACGTGGTTTAGAGCAAGGCTGGTTCAGTTAGACTGAGTTACTACATTTAGATTAGCAGAGGGACGAACTCATTGAGAACTGTGCTAATAGTTCAATAAAACACATTGAACTCAATTCAAAGTCTGGAGCATCTTTTACTCAAAACTGCATCAAGTGGCAGCTTGTGTTATTCCAAATTACATAACACAACACACCTCCACCGTCGTATGCATCTGGAATGTGGAGGTTTGAAAAAATTGCTTTTTTGCATTTGTAATTAAGGGAAACATCTGAGTGCCAGTACAATTTAATGGTGTAATAGTACATGTGGAGTGCTGCAGAAAGACTAAATAGCAGGGGATATCGGTTTTTAAAAATTTGCTGAGGACCTCATAGGGAGAAGAAAATGGATGGCTGCTCATCAAAAAAAAATCTTCAAGCATTATGTGAAGTACATTTCATGCCTGGACAAAAGTGTGATATAAAGGGGGCGGGAACGCAATCGCGTTTCTCGACGGCATCAACACGGCCTCAGAATCAGCAATTCTGACCCCTACAGGGGGCAGCTGCTGATCCCGGCATCAAATGGGCGCCACGGGATCCGCGCATGCGCAGTGGCATCCTTCAACGCGCTGGCCCCGCGCAACATGGGCAGGACCACAGGGGCCGGCGCGGAAGAAAGGAGGCCGCCAGCCAGAGAGGCCGGCCCGCCAATCGGTGGGCCCCGATCGTGAGCCAGGCCCCATCGGAGGCCCCCCCCCCCCCGGGGTTGGACCCTTCCCTCCCCCCCTCCACAGGCCGCCCCCCCCGACCCATCCGTGCCGAGTTCCTGCCGGCTGAGAGCAGGTGTGGACGGCGCCGGTGGGACTCGGCTTTTTTACGACGGCCGCTCTGCCCATCTGCCAATGGCGCCGGTTTTCCGGCCCTCATCCTCACCCGCTTTGCGTAGGACGTGGCCCCATCCGTCACAGCACCCCCTCTCCCTCCCTATCGCCCCTCCCCCCCCCCCCCCCCCACAACACTCATTCACCTGCCCACCACCCTGTTCCACCCTCCAGGGTCTGTGTAACATCACTCCAGTGTGATGGAAGTGGGTCAGCACTGCCAGCATGTCACTGTCGAAGGCAGGGGGTGATGGTAACCCGCTGAGAGCTAAGTGTTGGTGCTCCTCAATGTAGCCAATAGCCTTGACTCCTGCCTGTCTGTTGAGTGCTCGCTCATACCCTTCATCTGCACGAGGTGTGCCTGGTTGGGGGTGGGGGGCAGGGACACCCAGGACCACCATGCCAGGAGGACTGTGGCAGGGAATTGGTGGTCGGACCGCATCGTGGACGAAAGTGCCAGAGGTGACATATTTCTCGAGTGCAACGTTTTTTTAATGCTGTACATACGTGTCCCCAACTTCCCCTAGCCCCCGATGGTGTCGCCCCACCTACCCCACCCCTCCTAATCCTTACCCCCACCACTTCCCCCGCGCTCATCCCACCTTCCCCCTTTTCCCCCTCCCCGCCATCACGCCCCCAGTGTTCTCTCAGTGATCCTCAACCTGCTTCGCCTTTCTGTTCTACTGTTGTATCTAGGTGTGACCCCAGGATGCATATCAGAGGTGGAGGCAGCCTGCTGCTTACCGTGTCCCATGGCCTTTGATGTCCCTGGGGGTCCTCTGGGGACACTGGGGTGCGAGGGCCTGGCCCACTTGCTGTCAGCACGTGCCCTGCTGTGCCACTCTGTTCCAGGTGCTGACACCAAGATGCACATTGTCAGGGGGTGGAACCCAGGGGAGTTTGTGGTCGCCGTTGCCACTCTGTAAGGTGGCTCTGCTTTGGCACATAACGCCCCCTCCTCCTGGTCCGTGCCCATAGCACCCTGGGGATCACCTCGGGACAGGGGGGCAGCTGGATTCCAGACTGTCTCTTAATCATCTGGCTCTGCCAGCCCTCATGGCAGGCTCTGGTGTGCCCTGGCAATGCCCACCAGAGACTGGGTCATGCTCCGCAGTGCCCCATACAGGTCCAGCTGGGACTGGGACACGCCCCCCAGTGAGTGAGACATGCTGTTGAGGTGCTCAGCCATGGCCGTCATTGACTGAGCTACGCTTTTAATACCTCCACTCATGCTGCTGATATTGTGCACCAGGCTCTCCAGTGCGGTCGCCACCCTAGTGTTGGTCTTTGTGCCATGCCTTGCTGGCGCTATCTCCTGTGCCCGTAACCTCTGGGACTCCTCCAATCACCTATGCACCTGCTGGAGTGTCTCTGACATCCCTCTCTGAATCTCACGGCTGTACCCTATCGACTGCATTAGCTCCGGGTAAACTTGGTCCAGAGGCTCAGCATCTGATTGGGACTCAGCTGGGTCCTGGGATCCATCAGACCTTCGACTGTTGTCTCGCCTGGGCGTTCCTGCCTCCACCTGATGTGCATCAGCAACTGTGTGGTGCTCACCAGAATGTGCCCTAGAAGCCTGGGCACTACTGTCACCAATCGAGGTGTTTGTCTCTGCACTGGGGAAGGGTGAGGATGACAGCTGTGCCGTGAATACAGTGGTCTCCTCGGAACTTCCCTCCGAGGTGTTCTCATGCGAGCTGGGGGTGGGAGGGGGGGGGGAAACCATCCCTGATAGGCCAGGGCCGGCACCTTCGGATGGAGATCCTGCGGGCGATTGGACATGTGGTCAGTGGGAGGGATGGGTAAGGCTGTATAGCTTTAACAACTGATGTGTGACAGGTCATCTGTGTGGGGGCCGGTGGATCCTCATCTCTGCATCGTATGCCATCCTCTACGCCGGTGACCGAATTGTCCTCGGCCACCTCCGCGACCTCCATGGCCCATTCCTTGTAGGATGTGAGGACTCTGATGTCCAGCACCCCACTGCCTGTCTGGGCCCTCTTCCATGTGGTGTAGGCCAAAGTTTCCTGCGGGTGCACAGATGGGGCATTGTGAGCCGCATGCTTCGTTCATCGTGGATGGAGGGGGGAGCAGGGGGGAATGCAGGGGGGATGGGGAGTATGGGGTGGTGGAGTGAGTGGCACTGCTGGACATGGGTGGGCTGGGCACGGTACGATGCTGGGCGGGGACGGTGCCAGGTGCATGCTTTTGTTGGGGTTGGTGGGCGGGGCCGATGCCAACCCACCCGTGCGATCCAGTGGAGGTCGTTGATCTTCTTTCGGCACTGGGTGCTGGTCCTCCTGGTGATGCTTCCCGAGCTGATGGCCGCTGCCACTTCCTCCCAGATGTCACTGGCTGACCCTCCGAGCCCCTTAGGGGACCAGGGCATCCTGGCTGCACTTCACCATATCCAACAATCTGGCCAGGTCAGCATCCTGAGGCTGGTGTCCTCGGTGGCATAGCTGTGTGCGTTTGCCGTGCAGGAGTGGTTTAAGTGCTGCTCACCCTTGATGGCAGCGGCCCTGGCAGATCGGCCAGCGGGTCCATCATTTGTGGCGTGAAGCTGTGGGGCCTCGTTAAGTCGACCAATTAGCGCGGTGACAGGCCAGGCCGAGCATCGGGAAGCTCGTGGCAGTTCACGCTGGTTACCAGACTGAGAAACTTTTCCATCATATCCCGCCTATTGTTTCTTTTCTTTTGTTTTAATGAAGTTTGTTTATAAAATCAGCAAGCTCTGTTTCTTATATCACTCATGGAACGAATCGATCTTTCCGCACTGCATAAAAACCTAAAAACAACATGGCACCTGGTCCAGTCTCCAAGCCACTGTTGAGAGCTGACCAGGTGCCCGTTACAGCAGTAGAAGAGTGCAAATATTTTCTTTCCTAACCAGGGCATCAAAGTTGGAGGTGGGGGTGTGGGTGGGAAGCTTGACAATTGCAGAGGTATTGTGACAAATGAAGAGCCAAAGGTTTGGTAGTTTGAAAGTGTTGTTATGAGTCGCTTGAGGGAATGTTTTATCCAGGGAGAAACAACTGGGAAATTAGCAGGTAATGTTTGGGTGATGGATACAAAGAAGTGGTTTGAGATGACCTTGTTTGTGGTTGAGAGCAGGGGAATAGAGATGGCAAGTTTGCGGGCTGTCTATGAAAATTAATAGAAGGATTTATATGGGGGAGGGGGAAAGAGATTTAGAATGGGTGCGATGCCAGTGAATTTAAAGGAGAGACGGTAAGGAGAACTCACGTGAAATTCAAATTCACCAATAATGAGGAATTGGCCAGTGCAAAGATTGCTGGAGGAACTGCAAGGTGTGGATGGATAGAACATGATTTTAAAGGGGTGGTGAGAGGAGTGGAACAAGCTGAGGTGCTGGGAGGAGAGGAAAGTACCAAAGGTATAAGGTGGCGGGGCCAAGGTGTGATACAGTGATGGGATTGCACCCCCACCAGAGTAGGTTGGCCAGAACAGGTGGTAGAAAGTTAAACTTGTCAGAGAGGCCAGTCAAAGTTTCAGTCAAAGCCAAGGGTTGAATGCTAACATTCATAGCAGGAGAGCCGTTGCGATCCTTATTCCATTGCCAGGCTGCTGGGATTTTACCAGTGGAAGGCCCTACCTTGTGCCAGAGTCGGGTCTGTTGATGAAGAAAAAATTGGCCTGACAACAGAAGACAAGGGTGGTTGTAGAAGGTTGATTTTCAAACTGGAGGCCTGTGACCAGCGGTGTGCCTCAGGGATCAGTGCCGGGTCCACTGTTATCTGTTATTTATAAGAATGATTTGGATGAGAATTTAGGAGTCATGGTTTGTACGTTTTCAGATGACACCAAGATTGGGGGCATAATGGACAGTGAAGAAGGTTATAGAGGATTGCAACAAGATCTTGATCAATTGGGCCAGTGGGCCGATGAATGGCAGATGGAGTTTAATTTGGATAAATGAGAGGTGATGCATTTTGGTAGATTGAATCGGGGCAGGACCTACTCAGTTAATGGTAGAGTGTTGGGGAGAGTTATAGAACAAAGAGATCTAGGGGAACAGGTTCATAGCTCCTTGAAAGTGGAGTCACAGGTGGACAGGATGGTTTTATTGGTCAGAATATTGAATACAGGAGCTGGGAATTCTTGTTGAAGTTGTACAAGACATTAGTAAGGCCACACTTGGAATACTGTGTACAGTTCTGGTCACCCTATTATAGAAAGGATATTATTAAACTAGAAAAAGTGCAGAAAGGATTTACTAGGATGCTACCGGGACTTGATGGTTTGAGTTATAAGGAGAGGCTGAATAGACTGGGACTTTTTGCCCTGGAGCGTAGGAGGCTTAGGGGTGATCTTATAGAGGTCTATAAAATAATGAGGGGCATAGATAAGGTAGATAGTCAACATCTTTTCCCAAAGGTAGGGGAGCCCAAGACTAGAGGGCATAGGTTTAAGGTGAGAGGGAAGAGATAGAAAAGGGTCCAGAGGGACAATTTTCTCATACAGAGGGTGTTCAGTGTCAGGAACGAGCTGCCAGAGGCAGTAGTAGAGGCGGGTACAATTTTGTCTTTTAAAAAGCATTTTGACAGTTATATGGCAAAGCTGGGTATAGAGGGTTATGGGTCAAATGCGAGCAATTGAGATTAGCTTTGTGGTAAAAACTGGGCGGCATAGACAAGTTGGGCTGAAGGGCCTGTTTCCATGCTGTAAACCTCTATGACCTCTATGACCCAAGGTGAGAGTCGAGGTGGGAGGCCTTCTTAAGCATTCCGATGATCTAAGTGTCGGCAACAGGTCAATTGCTGTCACTTAGATACGCAGATATGAGCCCCAGATGGCTCAACAAAGTAGATACTGGCCCAAACTTTGGCTCTTCTATATAGTCATCCCTCTACGGGAGTCGGGAGGGGGGGGGGGCACATGGTGGCACAGTGGTTAGTACTGCTGCCTCACAGCACCGGGCGACTCGGGTTCTCCCCATATCTGAATGGGTTTTCCCTGGGTGCTCACGTTTCCTCCCACAATCCAGAGATGTGTCGGTTAGGTTGGGTTATCGGATAGGGCAGGGGAGTGAGCTTAGAAAAGGTGCTCTTTTAAAGGGTCTTTTAAAGGGTCGATGGGTTGAATGACCTCCTTCTTCACTTAAGGAAATCTATTGTTCTACTTCTACCCCCTTCCTTACTAACCTCCCTCAACATTAAATCGCCATCAATGCCACTCTAAAGAAGCTAAAAACTACCTTTCAAGAAATTTCCCAACTTTCTGTCCTGCCTCTACGGTTGCTCACACCTATACTCACTCCGTTGTGTCATGGAGGTCTTTGAAGCCCGCTGGCCCTAGTGAAAATCCTACTAGGTCTAACTTTGGGCCTTGCAGTAGGGGCTGGCAGGCATCCTGACCTGCATCCTTCCCACACTGCAAAGTATTATGGGTTAATATTATAATAGTAAACTAAAACCTTCTGCACTCACAAGATTCGTATCCCTCTATTCCCATCCTAATCACGTATTCGTCAAGATGTCTCTTAAACACCGCTATTGTATCTGCTTCCACCGCCACCCCCATCATCCAGGCACTCACCACACTCCATGTAAAAAACTTGCCTCGCATATCTCCTCTAAATTTCCCCCTTGCACCTTAAACCTATGTCCCCAAGGTAATTTACTTTTGCACCTGGGAAAAAGCGAATGACACCACCTGTCCATGCCACTCATAATTTTATAAACATAATGAAGGCGGAGCATGCTCAAAGGGCTGAATGGCCTCCTCCTACTCCTATTTGCTATATTTCTGTTTCTTATCCCTTGCCAGCAAAAATTGCCAGCACCGGGAATAGGGGGTGGGAATCCTGCAATCGCGTCTCATGTGCCATTTTTAAAGGCCTCTGGGGTTGGCCTGTCTCTGCGAGAATCTAGGCCTATATGTTGATTTTCTGAACCAAGATCATTTCTTTTATTTTTATTTTTAAAATTTAGTGTACTGTGATAAAGCGAGGTATCCAACGAGCTTCTTAAAAGTCCTTTATTTCAGCAACAGTATCAGACATGCACAGGGCCCGGTTCCCTTTCAAAGGTCCTCATTCCTCTTTAGCTGGCTCTATACCTGTCGGCCTTTTATGCTAGTGCTGGGTTAACTCAGTCCAATTGAACACGGGGAACAATCATTCCCAGCTGGATGAGTCCTGTGCAGGTTATTACACCTCTTCCCGCCCAAAGTCCGAAACCCCTCGCAAGGACGGCCATTTAGGAGGAGTGGATAGGAGAGGACCAAACGGGTGCAAACCCCACAGTGGCCAGACAACAAACCTAAAAAAAAAAAATTGGTTTGAATAAGGCGCCACCGAATGGGGAAGCAGGACGGGCAGGCGTGTACTCCACCAAGCATTACGTCCGGCCTGACATCCTCACCAGTCACACAGGGGGCGAAGCTGCCAACAGCCGAACACGGGGATGGTGCGTACCACGGCATCGGACCCATTAACTCGAGGCTCAATTGGCATGGCATGCGTTCCAGCCACAGAGGGAACAGGTGGGGGGGGGGACCTTGGACAATGTCCACCTCAACGTCCCACAACTCCCAAACGCCCCTTAATTTAAAAAGGGGCACTCTAAATTCTATCTAAAAATTAAAAAACTATCAAAATGCCTAGGGAGCTGTCGCCCCGACATTCTTACAGTACCTCTACACAGGCAAATAAACACACAGCACAAAAAAACCCCAAAAGGGCTCCGTGCAAGCTACCACAGGACCAGAAGTCACATACGGAATGTCCAGTCAGCTCAACACCAGAGTCTCTGGGCATAAAACCTGCAGTCGTACAATAACTGTAAGCTCGCAGGCAAAACATCACTGTTGCAAATCCCACAGTCCAAGCAGCTGCAAAACAGTCTTCCAAACACAACTCCGCACTCATGACCAGAATGACGTTCCAAAACGGCGGCGGCAACTCGAAAAAGGATACTGGTGGACCACTCTGCTAGCATCAGGAAACAACAGCAGACAGAGACGGGCGAAACACAACGCAGCCCACACCAGAAGTCGCTCAGAAGATATCATATCCGGTACTGGCGGACACGTCAGACTCCAGATCACTCCCAGCGGACACACTTCACAAGCCGGCAGCAAAAATCCGACCCGGTGCTCGCCTTCCATGACATTACAGGCTCCGAAAGAAAACACAACAAAAAAACACTCTGTACCGTAGTCCACACGTAAAAATTAATTTGGGGAAGGTATCTCAGCCGAACAAGCAGTACGCCGACCGCTCCAATCCCATCCTCGTCGTCAATGTGATAAAGCCAGGGGAGTCCAACGAGCTTCTTAAAAGTCCTTTATTTCAGCAACAGCATCATACATGCACAGGGCCCGGTTACCTTTCACCAGGTCCTCATTCCTCTTTAGCTGGCTCTATACCTGTCGGCCTTTTATGCTAGTGCTGGGTTAACTCAGTCCAATTGAACACGGGGAACAATCATCTCCAGCTGGATCAGTCCTGTGCAGGTTATTACATGTACCCAATTATTTTTTTTCCAATTAAGGGGCAATTTAGCGTGGCCAATCCACTTAACCTGCACATCTTTGGGTTGTGGGGGTGAAACCAACGCAGACATGGGGAGAATGTGCAAACTTCACACAGACAGTGACCCAGGGACGATCATTTCTAACTATTGTATAATCTTATCCTTTATTAATTGAGTTGCCCCATCTCATTTTCCTTCCTGCCTATCCTTTGGAATGCCAAGTATCCCTGAATATCCATATGGAAATTGATAATATAGGATTACCTGTCCTTTCTAGAAATTGAATTATCCCGATGATTCATCGGTGGTAATTTTATGAAACGGTACTCCAGACACTTCAAACAGAAGCACACATCAGGAATTGAACCATAGTCTCCCTGTTTTTTCTATCAATTAAAACAACGTAATCCAAGCTCATTTATACAGCTCTTTTGTTCAGCCTCATCTACTGCCAGTAAGATTGTATTTCAAAGTTATTTAAGGGTGTATTGTTTTCCCTTTACCCCAGGGCATCTCTCAATCACTGTGAAAGTGTTTCAGTGATTTCCATTTCCAATCATTAACTTTCAATATAAATTCCTTGTCAACCGACGACATATTTTTCTCAGCGAGGTCTACCAGGGAATGAAATTTTGAAATTTACAATTCTATTTTCCTTTTAGTGCAGCATTATTCTTCAGTACCATGCCATGGGCATTTTTTATCTGGACAAGCAGTGGTACAATCTATACAAAAGAACATGCATCGGCAACACTCCCCGCTGTATGTTTTATAGCTAATCGTACAGGTGCAGAGATATGACAAAATATTTAAATTCAAATAATGGCAATCATCAAAGACACTGATCTGTATAATGAGCCAGGGGTATAATGCTTTTGAATTACTGCAAATGCTGTAACTGAGACATCTAGTTTCAATATTTGAAACTCCATTCTGAAATATTGGAACAGACATATGTCTTGGCTGGATGCCTCAGAATTCTCCCTAAATCAAGGTTCTCATCATAATTTATATTGCAGCTTACTGGCAGTCACAGCTCCGGAACTAGGATAACTTAAGTGAGAGATCTGAAAATAAAATATGGAGCCCATTCACAGGAGTAATTTTTGAATAACATCAGATTTGGGGCGGGATTCTCCACTCCCACGCCGAAGTGGCCGCGCCGTCGTGAACGCCGTCGAGGTTCACGACGGCGCGGAACGGCCCCGGTCCCGACCGATTCAGGCCCTGACAATGGGCCAGGATCGGGGCCGCGTCATCTACACGCGCCAGGTCTTGTCGCCCGCGTAAAGGCGGCGCCGCACAAATGACGCGACCGGCGCCGCATAACGGCCGTCATTCGCACATGCGTGGTTGCCGTCCTCTCTAAGTCCGCCCCGCAAGAAGATGGGGGACGGATCTTGCGGGGCCGCGGAAGGAAGGAGGTCCTCCTTCAGAGAGGTAAAGCCCGGTGCAGGATCCCCCCTCCCCCCCCCCCCCCCACAGGCCGCCCCCCCAGCATTCACGCACCGCCCACGACTGCAGCGACCAGGTGTGGACGGCGCCGGGGGAACCCGCCGTTTTGGCCTGGCCGCTCGGCCCATCCGGGCCTCAGAATAGCGGGGGTGCCGGAGAATCGTCATTTTCTGTGTCTCCGGCGATTCTGCGGCCTGCGGCCCGCGAAACTCGACCGGGCCATTCCCGCCGCTTGGGTGAAGGAGGGCATCCCCGGAAATTTTGGCAGCCCAGGCGATTCTCCCAACCGGCGTAGGAGTGAAGAATCGTGCCCAAGATCTTACCAACATTTAACTACACATTATACAATCTAAAATCATTCAGAAAGTACTACCCGATGTTGCCTTTCTTCTTTGCAAGTTAGTCCAATGGTTTACTGTGCCATGCTCAATTTGAATTTACAGGAGAGAGCGAGGTAGGAGTTTGTTTGTTATAATTAGCTTCAGTGCTGCAAAAAAGGGTATGGGCCTGCGAGCCTCTCACGGAGTCTCATTTAGGCTCAAAGCCATGCTCTGGACACAGCAGGAAGAGTGACACAATGGCAAATAGCGTGGGAAAACAACAATAAAGCTTCTCAAAATGGTACAGTTCCCCTTCATAAATACATCACCAAATCTCCGAATAATTTGGCAGCACCCAGATCCAGGCAGGAAGGGTGGGTCTGTATGCCTGCCTGGAGTGCTTGCTCCAGGGTGCCCTTCTCCAGGAAGTTGAAATGCCCTCCGATGCTTTGGTAAGTGGAGACCACTAGGAAAATCCATTAACTTACTGTTAACAAGACTCTTAATAAGCTTAATTGGCTGCCTGCAACCTGGGTGTCTGTGCCTGCCTCTTGGGCTGGCTGTCGTTGTAAGCCCCTAACCCACTTCCCAAAATGGCTAGAACTGGAAATAGTGCCGGGTAACTGGCATGCTGGGCCTTGCTGATATTTCTGGGCCCTTCTTCGTGACGTCCCTCCTTCCGTATCCTTCCGTGATTGACTACTTTAATTTTCCAAAATTCCCTAGATTTGGGGAAGGTTCCATTAGGTTGGAAAACAGCAAATGTAACTCTTTTATCAAAAAGGGAAGGAGACAGAAATCAGGAAACTACAGGCCAGTTGTCACAGAGAAAATATTTGAAGCCATTATTACAATGTTATAGCAGGGCACTTAAAGAAATTCAAGGCAATCAGGAAGGAAGAGTCAACATAGTTTTGTGAAAGGGAAATCGTGTTTATCCAATTTATTTGAGTTCTTTGAAGGAGTCACATGTGCTATAAAGGAGAATCAGTGGATGTATTGTACTTGGGTTTCCACGCGCAGGGGACAACATTTGGCATACATAGAAGATTGGCTAACTAACAGGAAACAGAGTCGGCATAAATGGATATTTTTCAGATTGGCAGGATGTGATAAGTGGTGTGCCAAAAGGATCAGTGCTGGGGCCACAACTTGCGGGCTCCCGGAACGGACACCGGCCGTGCTTTCTGAGGGGGGCCCTGCCCGGGTTGGGGGAGGGGAGGGGTAGGTGGGGGACAGGCCGAGCAGTCGGGGAGCCCCTGCCATGACAGGGCGGTGCCCACGCACTGTGTCCCTTACGGCGGCCATCTTGTTGGCCACCCACCCCGGGTGCTGGGTGAACGTAGGGTTAACGACCATATAGGTGAGTGCCGCGCCCCCTCCCCGGCCACCCCATTCACCCGGCGACACCCACCGGGGGGAACACCCAGAGACACACGGTCGGCAGCCCCCAGTGAGGGCAGTACCATGAAATGGTGGTCCTGGCAGCAGGGACGGGCGCCATGAGCGGGGGCACCGACGGGGCGGGGGCATGCGTGGCTGGGGCTCGTAGTGCCAACCGGGGCAACCATGTAGCCCATGGCACCTGGTTGTGCACACGTCCATGCGCCATGATAACATTTTCTCCCCTCATCCCCTGCAGAGGGGCAGGTGCCAGCCACTCAGGCTGGAGGGCTGCCGCCAAACAGGCCGAGGAGGAGGAGGAGGAGGAGGTGGTGGTGGTGCCAAGGAGGCGCCTGATGAGGCCCCACGTGTACCGGCACCGCATGTGCTTTGAGGAACTCCCGGACTGGGCATGCAGTAGGAGACTACGCATCAGCTAGGAGACTGTCCGACACATCTGCCACATGATGGCACACCAGGCACCGCATGGGAGTGGGGGAGGACACGTGCTACTGGTGGACGTCAAGGACGTCAACACACCGGCTTCACGAATTTATATAGGTGGTTAGAACCATGCCGTCGGGAATGCGGCCCATGCGGGCCGCTGAATTGCTGAGGCCCTGGAGAATCGGCCGTCGTGAAGCGATTCGCCGTGCCGCGCGGCAGGCGCTGCGATTCCGTCGGGTTTGGGGGCCGGGAGAATTCGGAATCGGCATGAAACCGGCGTCAAAGCCGATTTTGGCATCGGAGACGATTCTCCAGCCGATCGCGTTTCGCAATTTCGGCGCGATGTCTCGGAGAATCCAGCCCCCTGTTTCGGGGCTCTCACGCAATTCTCCCGACAGAGCAGGATCTGCTCTGGGCGCATTGCGGCCACAGAATCACCCCCAGAAAAATCTCTTCAGTTGATGCTTGCTCAGAGAGTGTTTTTCTGTGGATACAGATAATTTATCCGTTAGAAAGCTTAAGATGGATTCCTCTGTAATTAAAGGTGCCATTAACAGTCTAATGCTGAGGAAGACAACAAAGGAGAAACAAATGGAAGGAGTTCATAACAGAGCAGAGCATCATGGGAAAGGGCTGGCTGAATGCAGGGAAATCACAAGCAAATTACTCTTACAGCGAAAATAAGGCATTAAGGCAGGATTATCAGGTTTGCTAAGATTGATCAGGGCCCAAAAGTATTGGCACTGGCAAGCATGCCAATTGCCTGCCAGCAATACCGGTGCGGCCATTTCTGGGAGGTGGGTTAGGACCTTACAAGGCAGCTCATCCCAATGAGACAGACACCCACACCCAGGTGGCAGGCAGTCAATTGGGCTTATTAAGAACCCTGTAAACAGTACGTTAAGGGTTTTTCCCAGTGGTCTCCAGTTTCCCAATGCAACAGAGAGCATTTCAACTGATAACACTAGCTTATAAGCACACTTTCAGGTCTATGGCCATGTCAAGCAGAATACACTGCGCCAGAGCGATACAAATGCCTCTTTACTCAAAATCAGCTCTGTACAGCTTTTTCTCTAATTTTTTAACTTAACTGGGACCTGTTACTGTCCCTGTCTCCATGACCTTTGGAGGCTGACTTCCTGAAACTGACGTCCGGCTGTATCCAACTCTGTATCACTCCCAAGGCTTCCTCTAAGCTCTCTTCAGTTACCAGGGCATCCCCTGAGCCCTCTTTTCAGCCTCTCAGAGCTAATGGCAGCACCATGGCTGCATGGCACTTCTTCCCTCTCCTCCTGATACTGCTGAACTGACCATCTCAAGAAGAGTTGTTCACTGATGCTTGAATTGTTCCGGTAACCTATGAAAACACTTCCAGTGGGTCCTGCCTTTGTTACTAGACAGGAAGCAATGTAACAAACATTGGAGCATCCTGTAATTTAAATTTTACAATCTCCAAAGATTACTAATTTAGCACACAGGCACGCACACATCAATGGATTTAATGTCAAATGTCACACCAATCAAAGAATGCAGGTGGAGGGCAGGTTAAAGTAGGAATTAAGTATTAGTTTATAGTTAACCTGTTGTATTTGCTGCATATTTCATTATAATTCTTGTGATAAATAAACAGCAATTGTGTTTACATTTACAAACCTGGTGACTGTAATTATTGGGCTGTAATTTGGGTTTTTGCTTTAATTAGTTTTTAATTCACTTGTGTTGTGACTCCAGGGCACGTGGGGCTGGAATTGACTGTCCACTACTCATGGTGTCGTAAAATGCTACCCAATGGCCATTGGGGAATTACCTTCATCTTTCATCATTTCCCTGATAATTTGTGAAGTCAATCTTATTTTTTCACTGATATACAAAAGACCATCCTAAAAATTCATTTATCGCACCGCTGACATGCAATAGATGCAGTGTGTTCCATTTACAAGATGCACTGCAGTGGGAAGATGCGGTCCTAACTATTATGGTGGGATAATGGTGGATCACCATTTGCACTGAAGGTCATCAGGAACCAAATGTGCATAGGAATAGTATTACTTAAATCAGCAACAGACTGAAATGTTCCCTCCCCCCACCTCCAGCATATTCCCCACCTTCCCAGCAGAAAGCTATGCCTGTCTGGTTCACAATTAGACCAATGTGGCGTTCACATGATGAGAGAGTACTTACCGGAGAAACTGTGGCCAGGAGCACCAGAAGACAACATGGCCCCGCGCATGGTGGGTGTCAAAGAACGTACAGTGGTGGTGGGGTTAGTACACATTGTCGGGGTTTGGGTGGGAGTGGAAGACATGGGGAGGGGGGACCAAGAGGTCTTGAGGGAGGAAGATCAGGAAACCTTGAAGGGGTGGGCATGTTCAGAGGAAGGGTCAGTGCTATCAATGCTGGAACCTGGGGGGCTAAGCAATACTGGTGATGAGAGGGCACTGTGACTGAGAAGGTGCAGTAGGGTGTGGTAGGTGTGAGGTTATAGGTGTGGTGGGAGTAAGTCTCGTCAGGAGAAGTGTTGGAGGGGATAAGAAGTTGAACAAAGACCTTGGGAGTGGGCAGGATCAGGGTGGGTATGGAGACAGTGGCAGTTGTCTCATCGGGGAGGGATGGCATTTGATGGATGATGGTCATGGGTTCAAGGGTGACTAATGGAAGGGTGAAGGTAACACCAGAAGGTTTGATGGAGATGCTGGGTTACAGAAGGTGGTGTTGGAGATGGTTTGGAAGCTGAAACACATCACACTGAGGCAAAGGCAGGTCAGGGTTTCAATGCCCTTTATGCCCAGCAGAGAAATTGGTGGGTGAGAGGAGGGATGTTGGGTGGGTGGTCGGTCAACTCAACTGGACAACTGTAGGAGAACCCTGATAATCATTCTGAATAAAGCAAAGGTCTCTCTATAGACTCCAGATGGCAGTGGAGGGAAGGGGAATAGTGTGAGTGGGAGACATCTCGCACATGGCTCGCATGAGCCTTAGCCAAGAGTAATGCTTCCATGATTAAGGGAGACATAGATCCAGCCTTGGTTCCCCCCTGGTAGGGGATGGGGGGTGGGGGGTGCACACAACTACTAACACAAACAACTTCAAAAACTCAGGAGACCTCCTTGAAGTGCGATGATTCACATATCTGTGAAGGTGCAACAAATATATAAATTATTGTAGACCTGTGTCATTGGTGTGAACTTAATACTTCTTAATTTTTCTTATCTTACCACAGTGTCTAGGTACTTCCCCAACATCCACAGCAATCGTTTGAGTGCCGGGGACCTTGACTGTCACTGCTTCCTCCTGCTGTGGACATGTGTCTGTGACCATAAGACGTAAGCCCAAACCTTAACTAGATATTTGAGCCACCGAAATGTGTGCCTCTCTGGGCATGTGGAGAAAAATTCTATGACGGCTTTACAGGCGAGAAGTTGTCCTCTTCCGAGGTCTCCTGTGGATTGGGGCTGAGTTCAGGTCAGGAGCCGGCCTCACCCTCTTCCTGCTGGCCCCTGGAATGGAGAGAGGAGAGAATGAGTGACATCCTAGTCTCTCCACTACAGGTTTCGATTGGCAGAGATTAAGCACGCTTCCTCACTGGAGGCTGGGAGAGGCCAACCTTGTCCTCAGCACAGGCATAGCCATGATTCTCTCCTGCCAGCTCTGCAGCCTGTTGCTCAAATTGTGTGAGGGGCCAGATGTGGGCATATTCCTTCCACCTTCTCCCTCTTCTGCTTGTAAAGCACTACCTTCTTCTGCATAAAGACAGATTGTGAACAATTCTGATGCAGGAGCAGGTCTCATGCTGCTTGTCTTATGGCATATACGTGACAATGTGACTCCCAAATTCCAGTCGACCATGTACAAGCCACATGTGAGGAGCTTGAGGGAGTACTGCCCGCTTGCCTGGAGAAGTGTAGTTGCAACAACACTCAGGAAGCTGGAGGCCGTCCAGGACGAAGCCGGCCATTTGATTGGCACTCCATCCGCCACCATCAACATCGAGTACCTCCACCACCCATGCATTGGTAGCTGTGTGTGCCATGTGAAAGATGAACTGCTGTTAGTTCCCAGGGCTCCTTCGGCAGCTCCTCCAGACCCACGAGCTCTAGCAGCTAGAAGGTCAAGGGGAATAAAGGCATGGCATTAGCAGCATCTGCAAGTTGCAATCTACTCCAAGCTCCTCCCACCACAATGGCTGTGTCTTCAGTGTGGCTGGGTCAGAAACCTATAGTTGCCTCTTCAGCAAACCACATGGACAGCAGTGGCGCAATGAGGCAGCACACCAGCATCTTCTCAACGCCTTTTAGGGATGGGCAGCCCAGATGCTGACCTTGGTATTGATGCCCACACCCCAGGACAGATTTAGAACATGGTGAGATGAATATAGAGATTAGAGGGTTCACTTACTCTGATGGCACAGCATGATTTGACCCCTCACCCAATTATCCAGTGAAAGTCACTCTGGCTTTCCACTCCCAAAATGGAATTGGGGCCTGTGGCAGTTAGAGGTATTACGGTCCCCAGGTTGATGCTGTAAGACCATTGGTGTGGGAGGTACCTGAGACAGCAATATCATTGGTGAAGCCTGCCTACTGGTTCCGCCCAGTAAGGCAGAGTATAAGAGCCTGTGTCTCCCTAGCAGCTGCATTCTGTACCTGCGCTGCTGGGGGAAACATCTAGTCCAATACAGCCTTCAATTGTCTTCCAATCTCGCTTCTGGAGTTATTGATAGAGCATCAATTTATTGGGCTAGATTTTAAAGAAAGGAGTTCCGAATCAAGCCGGAGTGTCTGCAACTCAGCCCCCACGCGGCAAACTCAGCGGCAACCTTCAAACACTGGCTGGCGTGCTTCAAAGGGTACCTCAGGCTGCCACGACTGAACCTACGGAGGACCAGAAACTGCAAGTTCTCCACTCGAGGGTGAGCCCAGAGATCTACACCCTCATCGAGGATGCGGACAATTTTGAGGCCGCAATGACCCTGCTGAAAGGACACTATATTCGCCCAGTAAACCAGGTCTACGCCCGATATCTGCTAGCGACGAGGCGACAAATCCCCGGGGAATCGCTGGAGGAATTCTACCGTGCGCTCCTTGTGTTAGGTAGGAACTGTGACTGCCCGCAAGTTTCAACCAACGACCACACAAAACTTTTGATCCGGGTCGCATTCGTTGCAGGTATGCTGTCCTCCCAAATCCGCCAGCGGCTGCTAGAAAAAGAGATACTAGGCCTCAAGGAAGCACGGGCCCTTGCTAGCTCTCTGGATGTGGCCTCCCGAAACGCCAGTGCTTGCGTATCCGACCGCGCCGTGGCCCCTTGGCAGCGTGGACCTCCCCCCCCCGCGGCCGGCTCCGATGCATCCCCCATCCCTCCACAAGTTTGTGCTGCGTGACTACCAGGCAAGCCCGGGGGCCCCGCTGCTATTTCTGCGGGCAAGTCAAGCACCCCCAGCAGCGCTGTGCAGCCCGCTCCTCCACCTGCAAAGGGTGAGGCAAAAAGGGCCATTTTGTGGCGGTATGCCAGGCCCGGGTGATCGCCGCGGTCTCTGGGGGTGAACGGGGACCGCCACCCGAACCCTCTCCAGGAGCCACGTGCGGCCAGTGGGTGCCGCCATCTTCCTGTTTCAGAGCTACGTGCAGGCCCTGGGCGCCACCATCTTGTTCCCCGGGGACCACGTGCGATGGATGGGCGCCGCCATCTTGCACATCCCCAGCCATGTGCGACCAGTGGGTGCCGCCATCTTGGCTGGAGTCTCAGGACCCCTGTTCGGATGACCACACACCGCCCGAGGAAATCCTCCAACTTCTGCAGCGACTTGCCTCGGTGCCCCTGTCTCGGCCCTGAACGCTCTCAACCGCGACAACGACCGTGCTCATCAATGGGCACGAAACATCCTGCCTGGTCGACTCCGGGAGCACAGAGAGCTTCATACACCCCAACACGGTAAGGCACTGTTCTCTTCCCATCGACAAAGTTCAACAAAAAATCTCCCTGGCCTCCGGGGATCACTCTGTAGAGATCAAAGGGTTCTGCGTAGTGAACCTCACGGTCCAGGGAAGGGAATAAAAAAATTTCCACCTCTACGTCCTCCTTCACCTCTGCGCTGCCACGCTCCTAGGGTTAGATTTCCAATGTAACCTCCAGAGTTTAACTTTTAAATTCGGCGGCCCTATACCCCCCTCACTGTCTGCAGCCTTGCGACCCCCAAGGTCGATCCGCCGTCCCTTTTTGCGAACCTCACCCCGGATTGCAAGCCCGCCGCCACCAGGGGCAGACAGTACAGTGTCCAGGACCAGACCTTCATTGGGTCGGATGTCCAGCGGTTACTGAAGGAAGGTATTATTGAGGTTAGCAGTCTCTGGAGAGCTCAAGTAGAGGTTGTAAAGACCGAGGAGAAGCATAGGATGGTTATCGATTATTTATCAGACCATCAACAGGTATATGCAGCTCGACGCGTACCCTCTCCCCCGCATATCTGATCTGGTCAATCAGATTGCACAATACAAGGTATTTTCCACGGTGGATCTAAAATCCGCCGACCACCAGCTCCCCATCCGCCCTAGCGACCGCAAATACACTGCATTCGAAGCAGATGGGCGGCTCTACCACTTCCTAAGGGTTCCCTTCGGTGTCACAAATGGAGTCTCGGTCTTCCAACGGGAGATGGACCGAATGGTTGACCGGTACGGTTTGCGGGCCACGTTTCCATACCTCGATAACATCACCATCTGCGGCCATGACCAGCAGGACCATGACACCAACCTCCGAAAATTCCTCCATACCGCAAAAATCCTTAATCTAACCTACAACAAGGACAAATGCGTGTTCAGCACCGACTGTCTAGCCAACCTCGGCTACATAGTGCATGATGGAGTTATAGGCCCAGATCCCGAACGCATGCGCCCCCTCATGGAGTTTCCCCTCCCCCACTGCTCCAAGGCTCTGAAACGCTGCCCGGGATATTTTTCATATTATGCCCAGTGGGTCCCCAACTATGCGGATAAGGCCCGCCCACTAATTCAATCCACGGTTTTTCCCCTGTCGGCCAAGAGACCCGCCAGGCCTTCAGCCGCACCAAAGCGGACATTGCAAAGGCCATGATGCACGCAATCGATGAATCCCTTCCCTTCCAAGTCGAGAGCGACGCGTCCGACGTAGCTCTGGCGGCCACCCTCAACCAAGCGGGCAGACCCGTGGCCTTCTTCTCACGCACCCTCCACGCTTCAGAAATCTGCTATGTACCACGACCAACCAGACACCTTCACTAGGATGTCCTCCTCTGGGACCTCGCTCCCAACCTGGCTGGCAGCTCCTGGACCCATCCTGCTCCGCAAACATGTGCGGGCGCACAAGTCGGATCCATTGGTCGAGAGGGTCCACCTCCTTCACGCTAATTCTCAATACGCCTACGTGGCATACCCCGACGGCCGACAGGATATGGTCTCCCTACGGGACCTGGCACCCACTGGGTCCCCACCCACACCCCCACCACCAACCCCACCCTCCTACTGCGTAGGTGTCACACGGGAGGGTTTAAACTAGTATGGCAGGGGGGTGGGCGCGGGAGCAATAGGTCAGAAGGTGAGAGCATTGAGGGAGAACTAGGGAATAGGGACAGTGTGGCTCTGAGGCAGAGCAGACGGGGAGAAGTTGCTGAACACAGCGGGTCTGGTGGCCTGAAGTGCATATGTTTTAATGCAAGGAGCATTACGGGTAAGGCAGATGAACTTAGAGCTTGGATTACTACTTGGAACTATGATGTTGTTGCCATTACAGAGACCTGGTTGAGGGAAGGGCAGGATTGGCAGCTAAACGTTCCAGGATTTAGATGTTTCAGGCGGGATAGAGGGGGATGTAAAAGGGGAGGCGGAGTTGCGCTACTTGTTCGGGAGAATATCACAGCTATACTGCGAGGGGACACCTCAGAGGGCAGTGAGGCTATATGGGTAGAGATCAGGAATAAGAAGGGTGCAGTCACAATGTTGGGGGTATACTACAGGCCTCCCAACAGCCAGCGGGAGATAGAGGAGCAGATAGGTAGACAGTTTTTGGAAAAGAGTAAAAACAACAGGGTTGTGGTGATGGGAGACTTCAACTTCCCCAATATTGACTGGGACTCACTTAGTGCCAGGGGCTTAGACGGGGCGGAGTTTGTAAGGAGCATCCAGGAGGGCTTCTTAAAACAATATGTAAACAGTCCAACTAGGGAAGGGGCGGTACTGGACCTGGTATTGGGGAATGAGCCCGGCCAGGTGGTAGATGTTTCAGTAGGGGAGCATTTCGGTAACAGTGACCACAATTCAGTAAGTTTTAAAGGACTGGTGGACAAGGATAAGAGTGGTCCGAGGATGAATGTGCTAAATTGGGGGAAGGCTAATTATAACAATATTAGGCGGGAACTGAAGAACATAGATTGGGGGCGGATGTTTGAGGGCAAATCAACATCTGACATGTGGGAGGCTTTCAAGTGTCAGTTGAAAGGAATACAGGACAGGCATGTTCCTGTGAGGAAGAAAGATAAATACGGCAATTTTCGGGAACCTTGGATGACGAGTGATATTGTAGGCCTCGTCAAAAAGAAAAAGGAGGCATTTGTCAGGGCTAAAAGGCTGGGAACAGACGAAGCCTGTGTGGCATATAAGGAAAGTAGGAAGGAACTTAAGCAAGGAGTCAGGAGGGCTAGAAGGGGTCATGAAAAGTCATTGGCAAATAGGGTTAAGGAAAATCCCAAGGCTTTTTACACGTACATAAAAAGCAAGAGGGTAGCCAGGGAAAGGGTTGGCCCAATGAAGGATAGGCAAGGGAATCTATGTGTGGAGCCAGAGGAAATGGGCGAGGTACTAAATGAATACTTTGCATCAGTATTCACCAAAGAGAAGGAATTGGTAGATGTTGAGTCTGGAGAAGGGGGTGTAGATAGCCTGGGTCACATTGTGATCCAAAAAGACGAGGTGTTGGGTGTCTTAAAAAATATTAAGGTAGATAAGTCCCCAGGGCCTGATGGGATCTACCCCAGAATACTGAAGGAGGCTGGAGAGGAAATTGCTGAGGCCTTGACAGAAATCTTTGGATCCTCGCTGTCTTCAGGGGATGTCCCGGAGGACTGGAGAATAGCCAATGTTGTTCCTCTGTTTAAGAAGGGTAGCAAGGATAATCCCGGGAACTACAGGCCGGTGAGCCTTACTTCAGTGGTAGGGAAATTACTGGAGAGAATTCTTCGAGACAGGATCTACTCCCATTTGGAAGCAAATGGACGTATTAGTGAGAGGCAGCACGGTTTTGTGAAGGGGAGGTCGTGTCTCACTAACTTGATAGAGTTTTTCGAGGAGGTCACTAAGATGATTGATGCAGGTAGGGCAGTAGATGTTGTCTATATGGACTTCAGTAAGGCCTTTGACAAGGTCCCTCATGGTAGACTAGTACAAAAGGTGAAGTCACACGGGATCAGGGGTGAACTGGCAAGGTGGATACAGAACTGGCTAGGCCATAGAAGGCAGAGGGTAGCAATGGAGGGATGCTTTTCTAATTGGAGGGCTGTGACCAGTGGTGTTCCACAGGGATCAGTGTTGGGACCTTTGCTGTTTGTAGTATATATAAATGATTTGGAGGAAAATGTAACTGGTCTGATTAGTAAGTTTGCAGACGACACAAAGGTTGGTGGAATTGCGGATAGCGATGAGGACTGTCAGAGGACACAGCAGGATTTAGATTGTCTGGAGACTTGGGCGGAGAGATGGCAGATGGAGTTTAATCCGGACAAATGTGAGGTAATGCATTTTGGAAGGGCTAATGCAGGTAGGGAATATACAGTGAATGGTAGAACCCTCAAGAGTATTGAAAGTCAAAGAGATCTAGGAGTACAGGTCCACAGGTCATTGAAAGGGGCAACACAGGTGGAGAAGGTAGTCAAGAAGGCATACGGCATGCTTGCCTTCATTGGCCGGGGCATTGAGTATAAGAATTGGCAAGTCATGTTGCAGCTGTATAGAACCTTAGTTAGGCCACACTTGGAGTATAGTGTTCAATTCTGGTCGCCACACTACCAGAAGGATGTGGAGGCTTTAGAGAGGGTGCAGAAGAGATTTACCAGAATGTTGCCTGGTATGGAGGGCATAAGCTATGAGGAGCGATTGAATAAACTCGGTTTGTTCTCACTGGAACGAAGGAGGTTGAGGGGCGACCTGATAGAGGTATACAAAATTATGAGGGGCATAGACAGAGTGGATAGTCAGAGGCTTTTCCCCAGGGTAGAGGGGTCAATTACTAGGGGGCATAGGTTTAAGGTGAGAGGGGCAAGGTTTAGAGTAGATGTACGAGGCAAGTTTTTTACGCAGAGGGTAGTGGGTGCCTGGAACTCACAACCAGAGGAGGTAGTGGAAGCAGGGACGATAGGGACATTTAAGGGGCATCTTGACAAATATATGAATAGGATGGGAATAGAAGGATACGGACCCAGGAAGTGTAGAAGATTGTAGTTTAGTCGGGCAGTATGGTCGGCACGGGCTTGGAGGGCCGAAGGGCCTGTTCCTGTGCTGTACATTTCTTTGTTCTTTGTTTGTTCTCCCTCCCACCGGCGCACCCCACAGCCGCCCCCTTCCCAGGTGGATCGGTTCTCCCACTGGTCCCATCTAGGGGTGATGAAGCTGCCGAAGAAGCCAATGCCACGCTCCCGGAGCCACGCATGCCCGAGCCGGCACCTGCATCATCGCCGAAACTGCGACGATCGCAGAGGACGACCAGGGCCCCCGACCGACTAATTGCTTCCTTTTGAATGTAAATAAATACTGTAAATAGTTGCGACATGTAACGAGGCAAAGCATTGTACTAATGTATACCGGGTACCACCATAACCTCAACCTCTACCACCGTATAACGCGAGACCACCACCCCCGCCCGACTTTTTTTTAATAGGGGGTGAATGTGGTAGTCAGTATTAGGGGTATTACGGTACCCAGGTTGATGCTGTAAGACCATTGGTGTGGGAGGTACCTGAGACAGCAATACCATTGGTGAAGCCTGCCTGTTGGTTCCGCCCAGTAAGGCGGAGTAAAGAGCCTGTGTCTCCCTAGCTGCTGCATTCTGTACCTGCGTTTATTGTAAAATATCGGATAGATACAGTTGTAGAAGTACATTTCTTTATTTGTGACAATATTATCCTTTGGTTTAGATGGACATATCAATCAAAATGTAGGAAATTTTAAATATATCTCGAATCAAAATTTACTCAAGGACAAATGCAGTAAATCCTCCCTTCCAGATGGTGCAGTTATAAATATTTTAGTTAGGGCAGCACGGTGGCGCAGTGGTAACACTGCAGTCTCACAGTGCCGAAATCCCAGGTTCGATCCTGGCTCTGGGTCACTGTCCGTGTGGAGTTTGCACATTCTCCCCGTGTTTGCGTGGGTTTCGCCCCCACAAACCAAAGATGTGCAAGGTAGGTGGATTGAACACGCTAAATTGCCCCTTAATTGGAAAAAATGTATTGGGTACTCTAAATTTAAAAAATAAATAAATATTTTAGTTGCAAGGTGGCGAAGAGAGTAGATTTGGTAAATTGAGCACTCAGACAATCAAACTGTTTTACCTTTCCTCTATTCCTTTCCTGCAAACATATCATTCTAACATTTGCTGAAAGCTGTGTGTCTATAATATTACATTGCTGTCACAACTCATTTGTAAGATCATTATAGAAGAGGTATGTGTTTTAAGTCATGTGTCTGTGTACTGATTCTGAGGCTATGATTAATAATAAAGTGATTGTTATAACCCAACAGGAGGCCCAGGGATCATCAACATCAGAGTCCCTGTAGCCTCACCTGATACGATCTACCAAATGTGGGGGTGGGACTAACCCCTCTTTTCCTAGGACCTCTGGGTTATGAATACTCCAGCCCTTGCCTGAGACCTTACAATGGCGACGAGGGTCAAGTGGAGCTGCAGGAAGCGCCATTTCCTCCATACCGGGCCCACCTCGATTAGGTCTCAGGAGGCCTCCACTCAGGCGCAGATGTGCCACTAATCGGTAAGCTTGTGGCGGTCGATGCTGAGACTGGGGATCGGACCCAGTACATAGAACAAGTTAACTATTTTTTTCGTCTGAACAACAAGGTCGGGGACGACAGACAGATGGTGACCCTCCTTGTGGTTTGCGGTGCGGAGACTGACAGCATTATCAAAGGTTTAATGTTGCCCGCCTCACCCGACAACCGCCAGTTTGTGGAGGTCGTTACGCTGGTCGGAAACCATTTCGAACCAAAATCGTCTCTAATCGTTCGCCGTTTTTGTTTCCACACGGCATCTTTTTTTTAAAAAAAATATTTTATTGAAAATTTTTGGCCAACCATCACA
This sequence comes from Scyliorhinus torazame, assembly GCF_047496885.1. Taxonomy (NCBI): domain Eukaryota; kingdom Metazoa; phylum Chordata; class Chondrichthyes; order Carcharhiniformes; family Scyliorhinidae; genus Scyliorhinus; species Scyliorhinus torazame. Next base: position 203,953,384 of record NC_092712.1, on the reverse strand, counting down.
GTACATTGTGTATCCTTTACACAGTAAAATAACAATATAAATAACAATGGCCAGTTTTATAAACAAGAAATAAATAGTATATAAACAAAAACAAAACTAAATGGCAACTGCCTTGTCCCAGATAAATATTCTCCAAAAATATGTTTTAACAGTCCAATATACAATTATCTATAACAACAACCTATACCTATTATACTTGTATATTAACATCCCTGAGAATCACTCTGGTTCCTCCCCCTCGCCCCCCCCCCCCCCCACCTGGGCTGCTGCTGCTGTCTTCTTCTTTTCCATTCCCTCTATCTTTCTGTGAGGTATTCGACGAACGGCTGCCACCGCCTGGTGAACCCTTGAGCCGATCCCCTTAGGACGAACTTAATCCGTTCCAGCTTTATAAACCCTGCCATGTCATTTATCCAGGTCTCCACACCCGGGGGCTTGGCTTCCTTCCACATCAACAGTATCCTGCGCCGGGCTACTAGGGACGCAAAGGCCAAAACATCAGCCTCTCTCGCCTCCTGCACTCCCGGCTCTTCTGCAACCCCAAATATAGCCAACCCCCAGCTTGGTTCGACCTGGACCCCCACTATCTTCAAAAGCACCTTTGTCACCCCCACCCAAAACCCCTGTAGTGCCGGACATGACCAGAACATGTGGGTGTGATTCGCTGGGCTTTTCGAGCATCTCGCACACCTATCCTCTACTCCAAAAAATTTGCTAAGCCGTGTTCCAGTCATATGCGCCCTGTGTAACACCTTAAATTGTATCAGGCTTAGCCTGGCACACGAGGACGATGAGTTTACCCTACTTAGGGCATCAGCCGACAGCCCCTCCTCAATCTCCTCCCCCAGCTCTTCTTCCCATTTCCCTTTCAGCTCGTCTACCATAATCTCCCCCTCGTCTCTCATCTCCCTATATATGTCTGACACCTTAACGTCCCCCACCCATGTCTTTGAGATCACTCTGTCCTGCACCTCCTGCGTCGGGAGCTGCGGGAATTCCCTCACCTGTTGCCTCGTAAAAGCCCTCAGTTGCATATACCGGAAATCATTCCCTTGGGGCAACCCATATTTTTCGGTCAGCGCTCCCAGACCTGCAAACGTCCCATCTACAAACAGATCTCTCAATTGTGTTACTCCTGCTCTTTGCCATGTTCCAAATCCCCCATCCATTCTCCCCGGAGCAAACCTATGATTATTTCTTATCGGGGACCACACCGAGGCTCCCGTCTTTCCCCTATGCCGTCTCCATTGCCCCCAAATTTTCAGAGTAGCCACCACCACCGGGCTTGTGGTGTATTTCTTCGGTGAGAACGGCAACGGCGCCGTCACCATGGCTTGTAGGCAAGTCCCCCTACAGGACGCCTTCTCCAATCTCTTCCACGCCGCTCCCTCCTCTTCTCCCATCCACTTACATACCATTGAGATGTTGGCGGCCCAGTAGTACTCACTCAGGCTCGGTAGCGCCAGCACCCCCATATCCCTACTACGCTGCAAAAATCCCTTCCTCACTCTCAGGGTCTTCCCGGCCCACACAAAACTCATGATACTCTTCTCAATCCTTTTGAAAAAAGCCTTCGTGATCACCATCGGGAGGCACTGAAACACAAAGAGGAATCTCGGGAGGACCACCATTTTAACCGCTTGTACCCTCCCTGCCAGTGACAGGGATACCATGTCCCATCTCTTGAAGTCCTCCTCCATCTGTTCCACCAACCGCGTTAAGTTTAACCTATGCAATGTACCCCAATTCTTGGCTATCTGGATCCCCAAGTAGCGAAAGTCCCTTGTTACCTTCCTCAGCGGTAAGTCCTCTATTTCTCTGCTCTGCTCCCCTGGATGCACCACAAACAGCTCACTTTTCCCCATGTTCAGCTTATATCCTGAAAATTCTCCAAACTCCCCAAGTATCCGCATTATCTCTGGCATCCCCTCCGCCGGGTCCGCCACATACACCAATAAATCGTCCGCGTAAAGAGATACCCGGTGTTCCTCTCCTCCCCTGAGTACTCCCCTCTACTTCCTGGAACCCCTCAATGCTATTGCCAGGGGCTCAATCGCCAGTGCAAACAATAATGGGGACAGAGGACATCCCTGCCTCGTCCCTCTATGGAGCCGAAAATACGCAGACCCCCGTCCATTCGTGACGACGCTCGCCATCGGGGCCCTATACAGCAGCTGTACCCATCTAATATACTCATCTCCAAAGCCAAATCTCCTCAACACCTCCCACAAATAATCCCACTCCACTCTATCAAATGCTTTCTCGGCATCCATCGCCACCACTATCTCCGCTTCCCCCTCTGGTGGGGGCATCATCATTACCCCTAGCAGCCTCCGTATATTTCCACACGGCATCTTAACGCCAAGACGAACCTATAATGGAATTCCTGGGCCGGTTGTGCAAACTCGCCGAGTTCAGCTAGTTTTGGCCGATGTTATCAGAAACGCTCCGAGACCGATTGGATTGCGGAATCAGAGACGTGGCGAACCAAAAACATTAATTGAATGAAACTGATTTGGATTGAAAAAAAGCAACTGAGATAGCATTGTCCCGGGAGGGTGCAGAATGTGGTGTCCGGGAGCTCCGAGGGATGGCCGTTCTCATCCTCAGAAGCCCAACATGGCACAGAGCACCCCTCTCCTGGGAGAAAATGTTGGCCTTCCGCTATTGGGGATGCACTCCACGGGACCAGGACTGATGGCACTAATTCCCCGCCAATGGATGCCGTGCGCCCCATACACCAGAGAGTCCTGACGAGCGGAATGAACAAGCCGGCATTTGAGGGAGGTGACGGCACAGACTCCAGCAGGAAATCTCACCCATCTGCAGTACCGATGACCATCTCAGAACACGGACACATTTTGTCAACAACGAGCCGGAGGAGGTCCACTGCCTTCAGTTCGGCACCATGGGTGGCGCCTATTCAGGTCACGGTCCAGATCAATGGTTTCCCGATTAAGATGGAACTTGATACCAGAGCCGTGGTCTCTGTGATCAACCGCTGCACGTACAACAAAAGTCCTCCTGGATATGTGCCTTAACGTTGAAAGGTATCGACGCCCGGCTGGCGACATATACAGGGGAAACGTTGGAGATCGCGGGCACCTCGGAAGCTCCCGTGGAATACGGGTCCCAGATGGTGAATCTACCACTGGATGTGGTGAAAGGTTCTGGTCCAAATTTGATGGGGTGCGACTGGCTAAAACACCTCCATTTGCACTGGCAGCGAGTATGCTGCATGTACCCTGATGGACCAGACACGTGTTAGCACATTTACCAGGGGTATTCCAGGAGGGCCTCGGTACATCCGGGGGCCTCCGCCATCATATCAGTGGACATGGAGGCCCAACCATGCTATTTCCGGGCCCAACCCATTCCTTATGCTTTGAAGCCGAAAGTAGATGCCGAACTGGACCGCTTGGAGAGCTGGGAATCATCCATCCTGTGCAATTTGCAGATTTGGCCATGCCAATCGTGCCGGTTATGAAGCATGATGGGTTGTCTGCCTTTGCGGGGATTACAAAATGACAATCAACCAAGTGTCCTGTCTGGATTGTTACCCAGTGCCCCGAAGGTTGAAGACCTATACGCGAGGTTCAGCAGCGCAAAGACTTTTACCAAGCTCGACATGAGCCATGCCTATCTCCAGTTGGTTTCGGACCCATCCTTCCTGAAATACGTGAGCGTCAACACACAAAGGGGTTGTAAGAATATACCAGGCTGCCAATCGGGGTCTCATCAGCATGTAACATATTCCAAAAGGTGATGGGAAATATCCTCTGAGGGTTGCCAGGAGTGTCGGTTTACCTGGACGATGTGCTGATCACTGGTTTCTCCAACCAGGAGCATCTGAAAAGCCTGGAGAACGTGCGTGTAAGTTTGAGGAGGCCGGGATCCACCTGTGCTGTAAAAAGTGCGTGTTCCACGCAATAGAAGTGGTCTATTTGGGCTAGAGCGTTGACAGGCACGGACTACACCCAATGGACAATAAAGTTCAGGCCATCCAGCAGACGCCTGCACCAAAGGATCCCATGGAGCTCTGTTTGATGAGGACCTGGTCAACGATTATGGGAAGTTCATCCCTAACTTAGTGATGGCTTTGGCCCTGCTGCACCTGTGTACCCTAATAGGCGGCTATTGTGTGGCGACTGGGAGATTTCCACAGTTACTTCATCGCAGTGTTAATGTAAGCCTACTTGTGACATGAATAATAAAAATTATAGAAGGGCCAGCGGTGGATTTGGGACTCGCCGCAGCAGGAAATGTTTGACAAAGTAAAGCGGTGACTGTTGTCTTTCAATTTGCTGACTCACTTCGACCCGGCGAAGCCCTTGTTGCTCACATGTAACACATTGCCCAAAAGAATCGGGGCCGTCTTGGCACACAGGATGGACGATGATACCGAGCGGCCATTGCTATCGCTTCATACATTTTGGCGACGGCAGAGTGAAATTATGCCCAAACAGAAAAGGAAGGGTTGGCATTGGTGTTCCGTGTTAGATAATTCCATCAATATGACTATGACCATGCGGTCATGGCTTATACCAACCATAAGCTGCTTTTGGGGTTATTCAAAGAGGAGAAGGCAATTCCAGACGCATTCAGCATTGAGCTCTCTTTCTGGCAGAATACAAGTATATTTTGAAATATCGGGCAGGGACGAAGATTCCCCATATGGACGCTCTCAGCTGCCTCCCGTTGCCCACCAGCGTGCCAATGCCAGCGGCATCGGACGAGGTAGTCGCAACCTTGCGTTTTATCGATTCAATGCCGGTAATGGTGGCCCAAGTAAAGGCTTGGACACAGACGGACCCACTGCTGGCCAGGGTCCACCACGTTGTGCTGTATGGGGCCCAGCACCATGCCTTGCCAGAGGACTTGAGGGGTTTTACCAGAAAAGTGGCGGAACTCAGTGTGGGAGCTGGCATCCGCCTGTGGGGTCCTCCTATGGGGTTCCAGGTAGTCATCCCCGAATGCAGCCAGGTGGCAATTTTGCAGGACCTCCACAGTGGACACTCAGGAGTCTCCAAAACGAAAATGTTGGCCCAGATCTACGTTTCTGGCCCGGCATTGACACGGACTTCGAGAAGTTAGCGAACAGTGAACAGTATACCCGGTACCAGAAGCACCAGAAGCTTCAAAGAGAGCTAACAAAGAGAGAAATAAGGAAGGAGAGGATTAAATATGAAGGTAGGCTAGTCAGTAACATTAGGAATGATAGTAAAAGTTTCTTTAAATACATTAAAAACAAACGGGAGGCAAAAGTAGACATTGGGCTGCTCCAAAATGACGCTGGTAATCTAGTGATGGGAGGTAAGGAAATAGCTGAGGAACTAAATAAGTACTTTGCTTCAGTCTTCACAGTAGAACACATGTGTAATATCCCAACAATTCAGGAGAGTCAGGGGGCAGAGTTGAATATGGTAGCCATCACAAAGGAGAAAGTGCTAGAGAAACTAAGAGGTCTAAAAATTGATAAATCTCCGGGCCCAGATGGGCTACATCCTAGAGTTCTAAAGGAGATAGCTGAAGAAATAGTGGAGGCGTTAGTTATGACCTTTCAAAAGTCACTGGAGTCAGGGAAAGTCCCAGAGGATTGGAAAATCGCTGTTGTAACCCCCCTATTCAAGAAGGGAACAAGGAAAAAGATGGAAAATTATAGGCCAATTAGCCTAACCTCGGTTGTTGGCAAGATTCTAGAATCCATTGTTAAGGATGAGATTTCTAAATTCTTGGAAGTGCAGGGTCGGATTAGGACAAGTCAGCATGGATTTAGTAAGGGGAGGTCGTGCCTGACAAACCTGTTAGAGTTCTTTGAAGAGATAACAAGTAGGTTAGACTAAGGAGAGCCAATGGATGTTGACTTCCAAAAGGCCTTTGATCAGGTGCCTCACGGGAGACTGCTGAGTAAAATAAGGGCCCATGGTATTCGAGGCAAGGTACTAACATGGATTGATGATTGGCTGTCAGGCAGAAGGCAGAGAGTTGGGATAAAAGGTTCTTTTTCGGAATGGTAACCGGTGACGAGTGGTGTCCCGCAGGGTTCAGTGTTGGGGCCACAGCTGTTCTCTTTATATATTAACGATCTAGATGACGGGACTGGGAGCATTCTGGCTAAGTTTGCCGATGATACAAAGATAGGTGGAGGGGCAGGTAGTATTGAGGAGGTGGGGAGGCTGCAGAAAGATTTAGACAGTTTAGGAGAGTGGTCCAAGAAATGGCTGATGAAATTCAACGTGGGCAAGTGCGAGGTCTTGCACTTTGGAAAAAAGAAAAGAGGCATGGACTATTTTCTAAACGGTGACAAAATTCATAATGCTGAAGTGCAAAGGGACTTGGCAGTCTTAGTCCAGGATTCTCGAAAGGTAAACTTGCAGGTTGAGTCCGTAATTAAGAAAGCAAATGCAATGTTGTCATTTATCTCAAGAGGCTTGGAATATAAAAGCAGGGATGTACTTCTGAAGCTTTATAAAGCACTAGTTTGGCCCCATTTAGAATACTGTGAGCAATTTTGGGCCCCAAACCTCAGGAAGGACATACTGGCACTGGAGTGGGTCCAGCGGAGATTCACACGGATGATCCCAGGAATGGTAGGCCTAACATACGATGAACGTCTGAGGATCCTGGGATTATATTCATTGGAGTTTAGGAGGTTGAGGGGAGATCTAATAGAAACTTACAAGATAATGAATGGCTTAGATAGGGTGGACGTAGGGAAGTTGTTTCCATTAGCAGGGGAGACTATGACCCGGGGGCACAGCCTTAGAATAAAAGGGAGTCACTTTAGAACAGAGATGAGGAGAAATTTCTTCAGCCAGAGAGTGGTGGGTCTGTGAAATTCATTGCCACAGAGGGCGGTGGAGGCCGGGTCGTTGAGTATCTTTAAGACAGAAGTTGATAAATTCTTGATTTCTCGAGGAATTAAGGGCTATGGAGAGAGCGGGTAAATGGAGTTGAAATCAGCCATGATTGAATGGTGAAGTGGACTCGATGGGCCGAATGGCCTTACTTCCGCTCCTATGTCTTATGGTCTTAAGGTCTAAACTCCCCAGAGCAGCTCCACCTCTCCTATGGGAATGGCCGGGCTGGCCATGGTCCCAACTCCATGTGGGTTTTGCGGGGCCTTTTCAGGGGACAATGTACCTACTGATAGTAGATGCACACTCTAAGTAGATGGATGTGCATTAGATGACGACGACTACATCGCGTGCCACCACCGAACGACTCCGGCAGACCTTTAGTGTTCACGAACTCCCGGAGGTCCTAGTGTTGGACAACGGCACCATGTTCATTAGTTTAGAGTTTGTGGATTATTTGAAGCAGCATGGAGTTCGGCATGGCTCTTGATCCTCCATGGTCCAGTGGTGTATACCCAGAATGCACAACAGAGGTGGAGGCAGCCTGCTGCTTTCCATGCCCTGTGGCCTTTGTTGCCTTTGGTGGGTGTCCTCTGGAGGGCCTGGAGCCAGGGCCCCCCGGCCGACTTACCAGCGTCACAAGGTTTCACCGTGTCACCATGTTCTGAAGACTGCTTTTGTCTCATGGGGAAAGGCCGTGGGATGTGTTCCAGTGCTTCCTCCTCCCTGAGCGCAACCGTAGGGCTCTGGGCGACTCCATGAAATGGAGGGGCAGTTGGAGTGAGCTCCAGAAGCCACTGAGTCATCTGGTATTGCCAGTCCTGGAGGCTTTGCCATTGTCTGCACCATGGTTTCGATGTCCTCAGTGACTGGGCCATGCTCTGGAGTGCCTCGGCAATGTCCACCTGCGTCTGGGACATGTCACTCATCAACTGGGACATTGATGTCGAGACCCTCAGCCATGCTCATCACAGACTGAGAAACACCTTGGACACTACCACTCAAGGCACGGACGTTGTGCTCCACTGCGGTTGACACTGTAGCAATGTTGGCCTGGGTGCCATGCAATGCCAGCACCATCTCCTGGGCCTGAAGGCTTTGGGACTCCTCCAATCAGTATTGCAGTTGCTAAAATGTCATTGACACCTCCTTCTAAATGTCATGGCTGTGTCTGATCTTCTGAATCATTTCTGGGAGAACCTTGTCCAGAGGCTAGACACCTTGCTGGGACTCAGCTGAGTCCTGGGATCCAGCAGACATCCAACTGCTTTCTCACTTGTATCTTCCTGCCTCACCTTTTATTAAATTCGCTCTTCGGATGTGGGCGTCGCTGGGCTGGGCCAGCATTTGTTGCCCATCCCTAATTGCCATTGAACTGAGTGGCTTGTTAGGTCATTTCAGTGAGGGGCAGTTAAGAGTCAACTGCATCACTGTGGGGATCTAGAGTCACATGTAGACCAGACCGGGTAAGAACGGCAGATTTCCTTCCCTAGGTTTTTACGACATTGGCAATGGTTTCATGGTCAATATTAGACTTTGGGAATTTGAAGTGTGGCAGGCGGGTCTGATGCCAGGGGAGAGGTGGCAACACTTGCAGCTCATAGGATGTCGTTCATCTTCTTCCTACATTGGATAGCGGTCCTCCTGGTTATGCTGCTTGCACTCAGTATAGCTGCCATTGCCTCGCAGGTGGCATTGCTCACCTGCTGCTGGTTCTCTGACCCCCCTCGGGGTTACGGGGTGCCCCACCTCTCATCCACGTGTCGAGAAGCCTGCCGAGGTTGACATCCCCATAGCAAAGAGCAGGTCTCTGTGCTGCCATCCTCGTGACTTGACTGGGAGTGAGGGAGCATTTAAAAACAGCTCTCCCTTGTTAGCGGCGAGCAGCTGAGGCCCGGGTCTTTTGAATCAGACGACGAGGGAGCCAGTAATGGCGAGATTAACGTGAGGGCACATTTTTTGCACGATGTGCGGGTGAATACAGGTCGCGATCTCACTATACAGCCGGCACAAAACATCTTGCCAAACCCATCCAAAATGACACATTTTGGGGGTGAATCCCACCTGCTTGCGTCAGATGATAAAGACAATCAGCGGAATTCTCCGTCGACGGGATCTTCTGGTCCGCTGGTCCGCTGGCAGAGCACCCACGCCCACAAGTTTCCCAATGGCGTGGGGTGGCCTCAATGGGAAACCTCATTGGCCAGCTGCGGGTGGGGGCACGCCGGACAGGAAAACATGGCTGGCAGACCGGAGAATCCTGTCCAATGAATTTGACCGTTTAAAAATGCTTTGATTGTGGTTACAGGTATTTTTGTATTATTAATTTATTCAATAAACCGTTCCACATTAATTTAGGATGAGTTACCTGGTATGATTTTTGTTTCACATTTCAAATTGGCATCCAGCCATATGCATGTGATGGTCCATATTTTACACTTGGCATGTAAATTGACTTAATTTTGAAATGGTTTTGAATGTTGCAAAAGTCAATTTAAATGCCAACATTTACAGTAAATTGGTTCAGTCACAAATGTTTCCACTTTCCTGTTGTTCACAGCCACAATCGAATCCTGAATTTACCTGCACTGAATTTTGAAAAGGAACCATTAAAAGGCATTAGGACCCATAACCTACATACGTAAATTGGCGTAACATCTCTTTTTGGGCCAGAATTTTATATCCCCACATTCTCTCCGCTCCCCACCGCACCACCGCCGGCGGATTCTGAGCTGGGTTGGGGAGCGTAAACTAACTTTGATGGGTTTCCCTCTGGGATCCTGCCCACCTTGATCCGGATGTGATTTTATCGTGGGACAGACAGGGCCTCAGATGGGAAGCCAGCCCATGATAGACGTTTTAGTTGCTGTGATATGAAGAGTCTAAAGTTCTGTTCCTTTTTCACAAACACGCATTTATTTCATTCCAACAGCCTTTGCACAAAACTCTCACTATACATCACCTGACAGAGGCCACCTGAAGCCCCTTTACATATCAGTGTCAATTAATGGATACTTAACATGATTGAGACAACTAATTGCAATGTCTCTTAACCCATTACTTAACAGTCTCCCCTTCCTTGGAGAAAAAAAATAATCAGGTGAAAACAAAATTACAAGAAACTCAAAAGCACACACATGATTTCCCCCCTTTTTTTTTGTTTGGACGAGAAAGAAAAAAAAAGTCACAGAAACAAGCGCCCTTCATTAACAAGGTTTCTATCCAAAAGTTTCTGTGAACTCGCCCTCTTTTTGTAAAACAGTCTGACAGTTGATAGCTCCTGTCGGCCCATTTAATTTTTGTTATTTCCCCTCTGTCCAACATCTGCTTCAAAATTGCCATGTCTATCCGTAACCTCTTTTCATTGACACTTTTTGTAGAGTGCACATTTTCCCACAGGGATTTATTGTCAATGTGACAGTCAATAGGTATATTACCCAAATCCCCTAATCCCAAAATCTCTGTCAATATCATACTGAAATAAAAGGCCATATCCACCGCCTCTACAAGGCTTAACGTCTCAGCAGCCAAAGTGCTTTTTACCACTCTCCTTATTTTCTTTGTTTCCCACACAAGCTGGCAACATTTACCATTGTTCCCCAAAAGGAAAATTATGAAACCTCCTGCGCTTGAAACCCCATCACATAAATTTGCGTAGGACGCATCACAATAAACTATGAGTTTCAAGTGCCTAAGGTCACCGAAAACCAGGAACTTCAAAACACACTCCTGCATTTTTAGTTTGGCCAATGCTTTATTTGCTCTTATTATGTCTTCCACTTTGGGATCATTCATTTTTGTACTCAACTCTAAGACATCAAAACTCATGTCCGGTCTAGTCTGTCTATCTAATCAGTTCAGTTGCCCAATTAAACTTTGTAGATGCTCTTTTTCTATCTTTGAAACCATTGCGTCTTTTTGTGAAACTCGGCCACGACTAATTGCTATTGGGCTGATGCTTTCCAAATAAGATTGCTGACGTAAAGTTACCCCTAACTTAGTCTGTCCAATTTCCAGTCCAATATATTTAAATGCACTGGAAGCCTGACGTCCAACCCTGAATTTGTTCCTCAAACCAGAGATTACAATAGCTTCAAAATCACTAGTTCCACCCCACAAAAAATCATCGACATGCATCATAAAAATGCCAGAAAGATTTCCTTTATAGTGCCAGTAAAACATTGCAGGATCTGCTTTCAACTGGCAACAGCCTAACTTTAACAAACTGACCTTACCGAAAAATACCAGACTCTAGATGCATCATTTAATCCATATACACATTTGTTCAACTTCCAGAGTACCCCTTCTGTGTTAACTGCTTCTTTAGGAGGACGGGGAAAAATGTCTCTCTGGAGCTGATGCCCATGCAAAAAGGCAGCTTTTATATCTATAGATTTGCATTCCCATGCCTTTGTGGCTAATAGAGCCAAGAAGATCTTTAAAATAACCTTTCCTGCTTTTGGTGAATCTACCCTTAAATCCTGATCTTCTAAGTTTTCTTCAAATCCCCTTGCCACAAGCCTGGCCTTATAAGTTCCATCCGGAAGAACCTTTTCCGTGCAAATTCATTTGTGGGGTAGAGCTCTTTGTTCCCTATCCGGTACTTCAGTGTATACCCCAAATTAACTCCAACTATGCAATTCTTGCTGTTTAGCTTTTTTGATAACTTTTTCATCTAATTTATTTGAAGCCACCAAAATCTCACGTGCATGTGGGCTTCTACTCCGATTAGTATTCGTAGTCTTACTCATGTTCCGAGATCTTGATAAACTACGTCCCCTCTCTCGCCTGGTATCTCATTCTGTACTGCTACTGCTTGATCTTTCCCTTCTGCTGTGGGGTGTCCTTTCAATAGTTCTCAACCTTTTCTTGCGGACCTGTTCACTATCCGATGTACTATCTGAACTGGCACTGCGTTTCTGTGCCCTCCATTTTTGAACTTCGTTTTCCCAATCCATTGTCTTGACTCCTTCCCCTGAATGCTGTACATTCAACCAATGTTTATACTTTGCAGTGGCCTTCCCTGCTCTACTAATAACAGTTGCATCCTTCCATTGACTAGACCCTTCAGGCAAGTATGTCACTTTTGCACCAACTTTTGGCAGTTGCCCTTTTGGAAAAATTGTCTGTTCTAATTCATCAGAAGTGTTGTGTTCCTCCACAGAAACCATGTCTATATCAGTTAACTGGTCTTCATAGTTCTGTAACACATGCGTACCAGATGACTCCGGTTCCTCATCATGTCTGTCTGCTCTGTCTAAATTTGAAAATTTGTAATCTGTACCCATTATCCTTGATGAATGTATCCTAACAGTTTGATTACCATGTTGCAAAATAATTGTTTTGCCATCTATGCCTATGATCTTCCCTGGGCCTTTCCATTCATTAGAATTGTCTCTCTTAGAGTATACCATGCCTCCTTGCTGAAAAACGGCATCTGATGGCCGTACATTATGTCTTAAAGCTCCGCGAATTCTTTCAGAGACTTCTGCTTCCAAAAAAGCTTTTCTACTGCTATGTAATGCATTTAAATGTTCAGCAAAACCAGAGCTAATTGTAGTCCCCTCCCAAGCTGGAGGCTGGTCATCCAAAATGGACAGAATTTTAAGATTTCTACCAAACACTAATTGATAGGGATTATAGCCCCCAACCATCTGCAATGAATTATGTGCATGTACTGCCCATGCTAAAGCTGAATTTAGCCTGCAATTTGGTCGATCTGCCAAAATTTTCCGAAGCATGTCATCGATGACAGCATGATTTCTTTCACAGACACCATTACTAAATGGGCTTTCTGCAGCCATATTCATAACTCTGATATTCACGTTTTCACACATATCCCTAAACTCATCATTAGCAAATTCTCCCCCATTGTCCGTAAGGAATTTTGCCAGTTGACCCATTCCTGTCCCTATCCATTTTTCCACGATTTGATCCAGAATTACTCTCTTTTCTTTACTTCGTACAATCGTTGATTGACTAAATCTGGTTGCTAAATCTTCAAAATGCAAAATAAATATATTATTTGCTTTATCCCAGATCTTAAGGTCCATGGCCACAATGTCGTTAAAATCCCTGGCCAAAGGTAGGGTTACTATTGGTCGTGCTGGTGTCCTTCTGTACTTCCTACAAACTTCACAGCGATCACTAACCTGTTCTATCAGTTTAGTATAGTCGTCATCCCTTACCCCTGCATCCTTTAATAAATTTTCAGCCTCCGAGGAGACGGATGTGCAAATTGCCTACGCAGTTTTAATACCACAAGCTTTTTATCAGCTGAAGTCCCATTTTCAACTGCCATTAACACATCCTTAACCACTCTACTTGAAATATTATTTGTCAGTAATGGAATACAATAGTGTCCCGACTGTGTAAATTGTAAGTTCACCGTCTTTCCAAAAACTGTTGCCTTATCCTGTTCCATATCCAGTTTCATGTGTGCTTTCTTCATCGACGGTCTGCTCAGAAGCAAAGGTATCTCACTTGATACAACATCCGTGCTAATTAAATGATTCACTCCAGCAATATTGCAATGTATCGCCACTCTTTTCAGCGACTTCAGAGTATTATCATCCCCAAACCTGAAACTTGTGGATCTTTCAAATTCCTTAACCTTGTTACGATTTTCAGCATTCAAAGAGGCCAGGTAACATTTTAACCAGTCAATTCCACACACAGTAGCTGTGCAGCCACTGTCCAATACAGCACAGTTGAAGGATCCTGCAACCAACACCCTCATTACCGGCGTAAAGTTGCTTGTCAATAGGACAATGCCTTCTTTCTGGTCACTATCTTTTTCCTCTTCTGACTCTTCCGTGTCATGTGTCGCTTCAAACACTCTATCATAACGAGTTGGACAGTTCAAAGCATAATGGTATTGAGAGTCACATCGAAAACATCGATTTATCATGCCCCGTGCATTTCTGGGGTTCATCTTCCTATTGTAGGTTCTAACTGGGTCTCTGTCTTCATAATTTCCTTGTCTCGGTCTCCTTCTATAGTCTTGAGCCCTGTTCGTAGCCATACGATTTCGCCATCCTGTTAGTAGTGTATCTTCCATATTCTGCCTTATTGCAGGCTGACCTATTTGGGACATCAGAGCCATCGGAATCGAATGTTTCCCCAGAAACTTTTGTAAAGCTTTTGTCATCTGTTCGAATAAGGTATCCTTATCAGTAAACTGAACTCCTGTCAAAACCAGGAGCCTATCCATGTTGCTCACTCTAGCTAGCACAGTCAAGTAATTTAAAGGCCACGCAGACTGTGGAAATTCGAGGTTGTGTTTCTGCAGCCTTTTATATAGTCTGCCAAATTCCATTATATAGTCTTCCATGGAGATATCCTCCATTTTCCGGAACTTATCAAAATCTTTCTTATAAATCCTATCCATATAATGTAATAAAGTCTTCAGACCTTCTTCTGAGTCTAACTCTTCCAATTCCAGCTCAGAAAGCACTTTGTTTCGGATTTTACTGTCATATGGTAGATAAAGAGCCAATGCCATACCTTGTTTTCTCTTTCCCAAAGCAGTTACCTTAGTCCACATAACTACTGCACTTCTCCATTGGTCATACGATTCCCTTTCAGAAAATAAGGGAGGATAGTCATATCCAGCCATCTTTATCCTCGGTTCAGCCATATATCCCTTTTTTTTTCTTTTCTCACTCACTCCTTGGTTTGATCTGGAAAAGTTGTATCTTTCAACCCTTCACATTTACACAGCAACCATCCTCTGCTACCAATTGTTAGACGTTTTAGTTGCTGTGATATGAAGAGTCTAAAGTTCTGTTCCTTTTTCACAAACACACATTTATTTCATTCCAACAGCCTTTGCACAAATCTCTCACGATACATCACCTGACAGAGGCCACCTGAAGCCCCTTTACATATCAGTGTCAATTAATGGATACTTAACATAAATGAGACAACTAATTGCAATGTCTCTTAACCCATTACTTAACAGCCCATGCCTCAATTAAGGACCTTATGGCCACTGAGAGGCCTTTTCCTGCCCAGCCTCCATCAGACGACCCCCTCAGACTGGGGGTATCCTCCCTTCACAGACCAGAGGCCTTCATCCCTCCTTCCCCCACCCACCTGACCCCCAACAGCAAGATCGCAACCCCCCTGCCCCACCCACTCACCGTGTTCCTCCAGGGAGCCCCTACCCCTGGTACCTTTTTGGAAAATATGTTTCTTGGAATTTCGCATTTAATATCAAAACTTTGCAGAACAATATAAAAACAATAATAGTAACCAAACCGATAACACTAACATAGATAGCACATGCTGCCACCACATCTGTGACAGTAGTCCCAGTACTATGTACCTTATTTACATTAGCGTGTATTATACATTTTTGTTCTAAAAGGTGTTCTTATTGGGACTTTTAACGTTTAATAATAAGAATTATACACAACTTTGCATACGTATTTACAGTTACTGCCAGGATTCTTTACGTTGCTCACAATGACTTTTGTTTTGCTGGGGGGAAGGACCTGTTCCCCCTCAGGGGAGGGAAGGATGGTTCACCTCCCCGGTTTAATACATATGGTCGGAATCCGTGTTCCCTTTCATCCGGGCGGTGCTCCTTGACTCCCCCTTCCTGCTCCCCTTCCTATCCTTCCCCCCTGCCACCACCCCCCCCCCCCCCACCCACGCCATCCTTTCACATTCTGCTTCCCCTGAAGTTCTGTATTTCCCCCTCTCCTCTGCCAGCCGCTCATTCCTTCCTGAGAGGTGTGCCACAGCCCCTCCCTTTGCTGTACATCCCTATACCAGCCTGCTCACTTGTGTAGCGGATTTCCCTATTCAACCCCCATTTACCTCTCTCCCCTCTTTCCCCCCTCCCTCCGCACCCCTGCCCTTCTCGAATTCTTGTAGACGCACTTCGGCCATTGCTCTGGACAAACTTGTTGGCCTCCTCCAGGGCGCCAAAGTAGTATTATTTACCCTGGTATCATAGAAGTTACAGTGCAGAAGGAGGCCATTCGGCCCATCGAGTCTGCACCGGCTCTTGGAAAGAGCACAAAGATCTATGGATTGGCAGGGTAAAGCACGCCAAACCATACCCCACTTTTGTACAGCGCAGATTTGGCATCGTTGAATTCTGCATGGCGCTTGGCTGGTCTGCCCCAATGTCTTGGTACAAGTGGATGGAATGTCCTTTCACTTGCATCCTTTCACGCTCTTCACCCACCTGAGGATCCGTTCTTTGTCCTGGTACCTGTGAAGCTTCACGATAATCGGCCCCGGTTGTTCCCCAGATCTGGGCCGTTGCGGAAGCGACCTATGGGTGCGCTCTACCTCCGGGGCTTGGCGAAGGCCTCCTTGCTGACCATCTTCCTGAGCATCGCTGCTCCGTATTCTGTGGGGTTTCTCCCCTCCATTCCCTCCGGCAGCCCCACGATTCTCAGGTTTGAACCAATGCAATCAGTTCTCCTGGTTGTCGACTTTATACTTCAACCACTTCTGGGTCTTGACCAGGCTCGCTACCTCGACCTCGAGTGCCGTGATGCAGTCCCTGTTGCGTTATCCATCCTGGGGTAACACGGACTGCAACTGGATGCAGTTGGACTGTAAAGCATACACCAAACTTAGACGTTGGTTCAATATGATTTATTGAACTTCAGTAACAATGCACACAGCTGGCTGTGGGTTGAGACTCTACTACTCTAAGTGTACTAACTCGAACTAACTAGACCAGGCTAGCTCTGATCCACGTGTAGAAGGTGCTGACTGATATATACACCCTGACTGTCACTACAGTTGTCACCAGTGGAACGAGGCAGAGTGCTGATGCCTCGTGTATTTTATAGTAGGAAACCCCCCCTAGTGTTCTGTCTGGTGATTGGTTGTGTTCTGTCCTGTGTGTTGATTGGCTAACCTGGGTGTCTGTCACTGCCTGTCTTTACCTCATGATGTGCATTGGTGCATATTATGACAGTCCCCATAGGCCGTGGCAGCTTTTTTAGAGATCCCGTATTTTCCTGGGCCTCTAGTCTCCACTCCATATTGTCCATTGCCTCCCTTATGGGGGCCCTCGCAGTTCCACTGCCGCCTCAACGGCTGCTAAGAGGTCTTTTCTCATCTCCTCCCTATGTATCGGGAACTCGGAGGTGCTGAAGCCCGTCAACTTGTCCATCAGCACCTGAGTCTGTGCTGGGAGCTCTGTGGGGTCGATCCTCACCGGTTCTGTGCCTCCACATGCGGATCCCTGCTCCGAGGCTGAGGTTTCCCTCCCCTCTTCTTTCCTGGCTTTTCTGCTGGGCGGCTGATTCTTTCCCATCCTACTTGGCACTGTTGTCGATGGGGTGTTAGTCTGGGGGCTCAAGAGTACTTTTGTTGCCCGATTGTTGGGGTTAAAAGGCTTTCGTCGAGTTTTTAGACGAGAGCCACCTTTCATATGACCGCTATGCTCATGGCCGCCACCGGACGTCGACCCTTGGTACTTACCAGCACAGCTGTTCCCAGGCAAGGTGCTGCAGTACATTCTTCTGGCCACTGAAGAGCTGTGCCTGGATGGGCTGGTGAACTGTCGGCCAATGTGTTGGCCAACAGCTTTCCAAAGGCGGGTCTTCCTTCTAAGTGCGGACAGATGTCCGAGCTGAGCGCTCATCATCCTGATAATTCAGCCCCTGGTGTCTGTTCTAAGCACCAACAAAATGGGCCATGTGAGTTTAATAGTGGGATTAACGCTTGTAGAGATTTGATACACTCCATCGCACTGCTAAATTGATATGCTTTGCGCCCATTTTACAACAGAATAGCAATTTCTATCCCATTGCATAATTCTCCACAGCGGCCACCTCACTCAAACAAGAGATTATTTCAGGGGCTACCAAAAATAGAGCCAGTTTGCCCTTCAACCCTCTCCGCCCAACTTCAGGAACTGGTAGGAGGCAAGCAGCTGAACCTTAGATCAGACATGAGTATCTTGCATGGGAGTATGTAGGATACATTGGGCAGGTTTTTTTTAAAGTGTAGTTTCTTCACAAAATTTGTAAAAGTACATTACAACAATTCAAATTGTACATTATATAATGTGCGGTACAGATGAGTTTCTTTCAATACTGCACGTTGCACTTTAAAGTGCCTCACTCCACTTACATGTACTGCTTATGTTTACAATGTACACTTAATTTCATGTCGCATCTTCTCTGCAATACAGCTCAAAATGTTTTTACATTGTTCCCAGCCCCTCAGTCTGCTGGAAATTGAGTTTTGCAGTGGCTTTCCCAAGCTTTAATGTGTCCCTCAGCAGCATGTAGACCTGGACCTTGGAATGTTACAATCTGCAACACTTGTCTACTTGTCGTCTTTGCACTGGAGGACACAAGCAAATTGTGGGAAAACTGAAGAGTCTCTTTCACTGAGTTTATGGTCCTCCAGCAGCAATTTATGTTTATCTTGGTGTGCGTCCCTGGGAACAGCCTGTAGAACATCACGGAGCTGCTTGGGACGTCTCTCGAGAAAAACCTCTTGTGCAATTTCCAGAGCATCTTAACAAAAGGACACTCCAGAAGGAAGTGGGTGATGGTCTCTTCACCATGGCAACCATCTCAAGGGCAGCATAGCAGAGACAGTGAGACTCCAGGCACGCAGGAAGGATCTGATGGGAAAGGCCCTTCTCATTACCAGTCAAAACATGTTTTGGGGCCCATATCTAAGGAAAGATGTGCTGACCTTGGAAAGGGTCAAGAGGAGGTTCACAAGAATGATCCCTGGAATGAAGAACTTGTCGTATGAGGAACTTTTGAGGACTCTGGGTCTGTACTCATTGGAGTTTCGAAGGATGAGAGGGGATCTTATTGAAACTTACAAGATACTGCGAGGCCTGGATAGAGTGGACATGGAGAGGATGTTTCCACTTATAGGAAAAACTAGAACCAGAGGACACAATCTCAGACTAAAGGGACGATCCTAGAAAACAGAGATGAGGAGGAATTTCTTCAGTCAGATGGTGGTGAATCTGCGGAGCTCTTTGCCGCAGAAGGCTGTGGAGGCCAATTCACTGAGTGTCTTTAAGACAGAGATAGGTAGGTTCTTGATTAATAAGGGGATCAGGGGTTATGGAGAGAAGGCAGGAGAATGGGGATGAGAAAATATCAGCCATGATTGAATGGCGGAGCAGACTCGATGGGCCAAGTGGCCTAATTCTGCTGCTATGTCTTATGGTCTTATATAGCACTTCAACACAGTAAAACGTCTCAAGGCATTTCAAGAAAAAATTGACACTAAGCTGCTTCAGGAAATAGGACAAGTGATCAAAACCTTGGTTAAGGATGTGGATTTTCAGCAGTGTCTTCAAGGAAGAGAGAGCTAGAGGGCTGAATAACTTTATGAATGGAATTTTATGGCATAAGGCCTTGGCAGCTGAGGGCATATAGTGGAACAAATAAGATCAGGGATGCACAAGAAGCCAGAACTAGAGTAGTGCAAGTATCTTGAAGGAATGGAGGTGGTTACAGAGATAGAGAGAGGGAAGGCAATGGAAGCATTTTAAAATAAGCATAAGAATGTTATAATGAGGACATTACCAAACCCGGAGCCAAAGTAAGGCAGCAAACATGGCTGATGAGTGAAGTGGACTTGGTGAGAGTGTTTTGGTTGAGCTTAAATGTATGGAGGATAGAAAATGGGAAGCCAGCCAGGAGCAATTATAATTCTTGCAATGATTATTTATATATCTAAAAATTAGAAGTAAATCCTCTCCAATTTATGTTTTGCGGTACGGACGTTAATCATATCTTCACAGATGATTTGTCAAAATGCCAAGCAATAGATAACTCCATGCGTGAAGAAACCACTCTGAAAGAAAAATTGCTGGGGCAGCACGGTGGCGCAGTGGGTTAGCCCTGCAGCCTCACAGCGTCGAAGTCCCAGGTTCAATCCCGGCTCTGGGTCACTGTCTGTGTGGAATTTGCACATTCTCCCCATGTTTGCGTGGGTTTCGCCCCCACAACCCAAAGATGTGCAGGCTAGGTGGATTGGCCACGCTAAATTGCCTCTTAATTGGAAAAAATGAATTGGGTACTCTAAATTTATTTTTTAAAAAGAAAGAACAATTGCTGGTCAGATAATTCTGGAAGGGAAAGATTGGAATATCAAATCCTGAGACGAAGTAAAGCCGTGAAAAGTCTCAAAAAGAAAATCATTTCTGTTCCTGGAACTGTTACATAGCAAATGAGAAGGTCAGGTAAAAATTGAGCTGTTAGAGATTATGGAATACGTGATACTCAGAATTCAGCAAAGTGAGGAGGCAGAATTCTGAGTATCACTATATAAGTTAATTAACTATTCTTTATTGAAACATGTTCCCGTTAGCAAAGGATTTATGTACCCTTAAATATATCTTCCTCCTCGTAATAGTGAATACTTAAGGCTAAATTCATCAAATTACATGGTTACATTAATAGAAGTCATCTTAAAGCTACTCATTAACGTTTCAGTTCAATTTCCAAATTGTAACCACAACTTTTGTTTCATGAGTCTGCCCAGAAATAAAAGATTATTATTAAATATACGTCAGATCGTGGAAACAGCTTTTAAGGCCACCTGTTTCCAGCAGGTGAACCAAGAAAAATGCATTTTAAAATGTCCAGTTAAGAGAATCATTTTGTAGCTAGAAAAGATCATTTACAACTGGATGCTGTCATAATATACACCAGTATATCATGGTGCAGACCCACACTGATGGACACACAGTGGGACCAATCAACATACACAACACCGCAGCCAATCACCAGTGAGAGCACACGCACTATAAAGACAGGGGGCATCAGAGTTCCCGCTCATTCGAGTAGCAGCTAGCTAGGAGCACAGAGCTCACAGCCTGCAACACAGACATTCACCATGTGCTGAGTGCATCGACTGGTTAGGACAAGGCAAAGGTCTTTAGTCAAAGCTAGTATTGTATTTACCCACAGTTCAAGTATGTTTAAATAGTTAACCTTTCAATAAAATAGTGTTGCACAACTTCAAGTGTTGGTGACCTGTATATGATCCAGAACACCCAATACATCATGATACCAGGTGTGGTTGCATACTAGCACTTCTTGGACCTACTTGCAAGTGATCTGCCTCTTCCGCCAGCATTCCGTCATCCTGCAACATGGACAACATCAGCCCGCCGCCGCCGCCGCTCCGCATCGCCAGCAACCTCGGGGCCAACTGGAAGATTTTCAAACAGCCCTTCCAGCTCATCCTCGAAGCCACAGACAGGGAGGGTGTCTCGGACACCAGAAAGATTGCTCGTCTCCTCTCCACGGCCGGGGACCATGCCATCCACATTTTCAACTCTCTCACTTTTGCAGATGACGAAGACAAGACGAAGTTCAAGACGGTTCTCCTCAAATTTGACACTCACTGCAGCGTAGAGGTGAATGAAGGTTTCGAGCGCTACGTGTTCCAGCAGCGTTTGCAGGGTAAGGACGAACCTTTCCAACCCTTTCTAATGCACCTCCGCATCCTTGCACAATCTTGCAGCTACGGGCCCACCTCCGACTCCATGATACGCGACCAGATTGTTTTCGGTGTTCAGTCGGACCCCCTACGTCAGCAGCTCCTCAAAGTAAAGCAACTCACCCTAGCGACGGCCATCGAGACCTGTGTCCTACATGAAAATGCCACCAGTCGGTACTCCCATATACAAGCGGCTGAAACGGCGCGGCAAAGTCCCCACGAGGCGGAACGGGTCCAAGTGATTGAGCACCTCCAGGGCCTCAGCCTGGATGAGGGCGACCATTTTGTGTGCTTTTTGCGGACTCCTGCGCTTGTATGCACCAAACGAGGGGACGGTAAAGTGGAGGAACGTAATGCGCAGGCGCGCACCACACATGACCGCACCGCGCATGCGCGGTGGCGCAGCGAGCGTGCTGACATCACGACGTGTGGCAACTGTGGCTCTGCTAGCGGCAATGCCCTGCAAAATTGCAACAATGCCTATGATGTGGAAGACTTGGCCATTATGCTGCCTGCTGTCGAGCAGCTCAGCCTTCCAATTCATATCGCTTCAGCCAGCCTCGCAGGAATGTTCGGGCAATTCAACCCACGGTCACCGAGTCCGATTCCGACCTCCCGCACAGCGGTGACACCGAGGACCCAAAGGTGCCTTTTTGAGCCTATGTTGTAACGAAAAACAGGCTGTCCCCGAAGCAAAGACACCAGCCGCTGTCGGTATACAGCATCGATCCAGGCGATGAGTGGTGTGCCACCCTGACGGTCAACCAGAATTCGTCGCCCACCTCAGAGACTTAATTTGTGAACTTTGTGCACTAATGGACTCTCTGGTCTATTCTGTTCTTCTGTTTAATCGTTCAAGTGGTTTGTATATAGTGTTCATCTCGTTATTTGTGTGACACACTGTTTTTTCTGCACCAGGCACCTTCCCATGTAAATAGCTTAGTTTTATGTACATATTCCTGTAAATATTTCGCACACATGTAGTCAGGAACATTCACTACACACTATTTATTGTCACGCAGACACATTTTTTTTAATATAAAAGGGGGGATGTCATAATATACATAATATATCAACTGGTTAGGACAAGGCAAAGGTCTTTAGTTAAAGCTAGTATCGTATTTACCCACAGTTCAAGTATGTTTAAACAGTTAACCTTTTAATAAAATAGTGTTGCACTACTTCAAGTGTTGGTGACCTGTATGTGATCCAGAACACCAAACACATCAGATGCATTGATTTTTATTCTGTAAGACACAATCAATTGCTCCCCATAGACTGAAGAATTAAAGATTAATTAAATATTAGCTCTTGTATCGTCAACATAAACAAGTAGTAATTTCACTATCACAAGTGAGTTTACGTGGTAAATTAATTGGGACAATAGCTTTATCTCAATAATAGAAAATATTCTCCATTTCTGAGTTCATAATAAACCAGTCCCGCACTAGATTATATTGAGTTTTCATTTGATTAATCACTTTAAAACATTCATGGTATCTATTGGCATGGTCTGAGCTTGGACAACTAGATATGATTTACAATCTCATCAGTTAATTTAAAGCACTGTTTAACTGTTCAAATAGATGTAAGTTATCTCATAGCATTATTCAAAGAAAAATAGGGAATACCCTTGGTGCCCTGGCCAATATTCTTTCCTCTAACAACAACAGCAAAACATTGTAATTTATCTTGCTGTTTGTGGGGCCTTGCCACATATATTTGGTTGCTAATGTTGCTGCTGTAACCTGAATTGCACTAAGTCCAGTAGCGGGTGTGGAAATCGGCACTTTTCCCACCACCGGCCTCAATGTTGGGTTTTCGCACCACATTGTCTGTTTCCCACCTCATTAATTATGCATCCGTGTGAAACTCACTGGTTCGCTGGTTTACCCACCCCAACATGACCTCACTGATTCCACACTCCAGGGCACTATATTTAAACTGTAACAGCATGCACAGTTCTCAATTCTAGCAGCCTAGGACTGCTCCTTTAAAGAGGTAGCCCAAAATCCCAGAAGGAGTGCTGCCCCCAGGTTTAGTGATGCCTCATTTGTGTGCCTGCTGGACACAGTGGAGGTCCACCACAATGTCCTCTTCCCCTGCTCTGGCTGCATGAGGGGCAGCAACATCACAAATCCAATTTGGGAGATGGTGGCAGTGATGGTCAGGCTAAATGCTGCCCAGAAGAGGTTGGCTATCCACTGCAGAAAGATGTTGAATGGTCTCATTTTGGGCAGAGAATGGGGCCTCAGACCCGTGATCGGGTCTATTGCCAGGACGCGATTCTCCGGCCACCGGAGAATCGGCAGCAGTCGCGTCCGCGCGGCCGACGCAGTGTCGGTCGGGGGCCGTTGAAAGAGGCCCCCGCGGCGATTCTCCGGGGTCGACCGGCGAAGTTCCCACCGGCGTGGTTCACGTATGGTTCCACCCAGCGCGAGGTCAGCGTCGCGGCTGCGGTGGCCGTCCTGGTGGGGGGAGGGGGGGAATCAGTCTCTGGGGGGGCCCTCCACGATGGCCAGGCCTGCGATCAGGGGCAACCGATTGGCGGGCGCGGTGATTTGGGGGTTGGGGCCTACCTTCTTCTGCACCGGCCCACTGTGTGGCTCCACCATGCTGCGTGGCACTGGCATGGAAGCGGCCACCGGGAGCATGCACGGATCCTCGGCGAGCAGTGCAGCGCCGCCTACGGCAACTGCATTCCAGTGCCGTGCTGCCCCCTGTGGGCTACAGAATCGCTGGGCCAAGAGGCCCGTCGATGTCGGCGTCAAGCACTCCGGTGTTTACGCCAGCGCCAACACTTAGCCGCGTTTTTAGAGATTCCTGGGCAGAATTCCCTCCGGGTTCCCATCTGGCCCGACCTTGCAGCGATTTTACACTGAGGAGGACAAAGCGTCAGAAGAAAACCAGCCCTTGCCCCAATTGAGGCCATGAAGCGGCCAATTAATGGCCGCTTAAGAGCCATTTCCAATCCAGACTCAATTTTTAAGCTGGCAGGAGGATTGAAGTTCCATGGGGGAAAGACGAAAATGAAGAAAGTTAGATCTCAGTCAGGATGGGTTGGTTAAGGGGGGTCCCTCAGAAGCCTCCTTCTGACTGCGATGCCTTCCCCTTAAGGACCGCTGACCTCCAGACATTCCCCCCTTGCACCCCCCCCCCATCCAGCCTATACCCTGAGTCCTCAATTGCCTACCCGTCATGAACCCACAGGTGTTCCCTCCCCTCCCCTCCCTGGGACCCCTTACGGTTACCTGAGTCTCCGGTTCCTGGGACTTAGTCTCAGGCGGCTCAGTGCAGTTCCTCTTCTGGTCACTGCAATGCTGTTGCTTCTGGGACTGGAGATTAGTTAAAAGTAAATTACTGCCGATACTGGAATACAAAAACAGATAATACTGGACAATCGCAGCAGGTCTGACAGCATCTGTGGAGAGAGAAGGGAGCTAACATTTTGAGTTTTGATAAGATTAGGAAAGCCCCAAAACCTTAGGAGCCACGACGGATGCACGAGTGTTCACAACTTGTATATAATGTGCACAACAGTAATTAGAATATGATCCATTCCACATCTCCTCATGTGTTTGCCTCCTTTTTATTAAGAGCTGCATTGCAGTCATGTGGTAACACACCATGCTCCCTCCCCCCACTTACTGCGTATGCCGTTATTATGGGCATTCATATATGTAGTCTACTTACATTTCACCACAGTGACTGGCCATTTTCATATCAATTCCGACATCAGTGATGCCTCGTCTCTAATGTTTTCAGTTCCTGTGGAAGACACGTTGTCCACATGCTTTGTAGGGATGTTTATGGGTTTTTTTCTAAGCCCTTTTAAAATAAATTTAGAGTACCCAATTAATTTCTTCCATTTAAGGGACAATTTAGCGTGGCCAATCCACCTACCCTGTACATCTTTGGGTTGTGGGGGCAAAACCTACGCAAACACGGGGAGAATGTGCAAACTCCATACGGACAGTGACCCAGAGCCGGGATCGAACCTGGGACCTCGGCGCCGTGAGACAGCTGTGCTAACCAATGCGCCACCGTGCTGCCCCCAGGGTTGTTCATGTTTACTATTGGTTCTGTGACATAGAGGCAGAAGTGTCTCCCAGCTTGTATGCATGATTGAACGGTGAAGCTGTAATGTTGAAGGATAGAAGTGTTGACACATGGAGAAAGGTGATATGTCGTGGAACTCCATGCACCCTGTCATCTGCCAGGGCTCCTGTGCTATAAGCTCATACTATAAGATACTGTGCGTTCTTGCTTGGCAGATGCATTTGTGACTTTCTGACTGTATGTCTTATAAACTGACAAATAAGTGCGAGCACTTGCCACCTTAATTCAAAGAGACTCTGACCCTCTCAGCCAAACTAGTGTCTTGGCGCTCGAACCTACTGGCATGAACGTCTATCACAGTGTAGTTGTCTGTGTTTCGGTCACAAGGCTCTTGATTAAATGTACGGATGGAGCACTGTGCATCCCCTCACTTAAATAGTGGCCATGTTCACTAATGCTGATTCCAAACGGTCATATGTGATGGACCATGGAACCTTTGAGCTTGCCCTGGAACCCTACATAATAGCTTCAGATATATTGATGGGAGAAATCGGGATTGAGCAATAATGTACTGCAGATTAAGTGTGCTCTATATTAGAAATGACACGGGACCTTGAGGGCTTCATGGTCTCAGAGGTTTTTTTTGTCTTCCGGAGCAGGGCTGGCCATGAAGACTAACAACAATGGCTGCGTTGAAGAGGAGCATGTTAATCGCTGGCATGCAATTGATTGAATGTCATCATCCTCGGGTGGGCCGCATCCATAATGAGGTGAGGAAAACTGCAGGCCACCATCTCTGAGTGAGAGTGCTGGATATCAATGGGATTTGTCGTGTTGGGTGTTCCGCTATACAGACGAACAAACACGGTTGTAGATGGTACAACTCTGTTTTATTACTCTTGATAACAACATCTGTAAACTTATGACTGTGGTTCGTAATTTACCCGTTAACCTGTGGACCTAGCCCTAACGCTATCTTAGAGAGGCACTCAGCACATGGTGTATGGCTGAGTGGCATGCAGTGAGCTCTGTGCCCTGAGCTGTGTCCTGCTGGAATGAGCGGGAACTGTGGTGTTCCCCGTTTTATAGTGCGTGTGCTCTCACTGGTAATTGGCTGTGATGTTGCGTGTGTGTTGATTGGTCCGTTGATCTGTCCATCAGTGTGTATGAGTGTTTGCACCATGATATGTTTATATGAATATCATGACAGGATTGAGAAGAAGGTGACAGGGAGGACTGACTGATCTGTATGTGAATTGAGACCTGCCAAATTTCCCCGGCTGCCTTGGCCCAAGTCTCACCCATCATTTGCACCATCGACGTTACTCAGAATGTATAGTCATATTGCTGGACATGGATTGCCTCGAGGGGCCTTTTCCAATTGAGGGCGACTGCCTATCAGCCAACCTGCGATAGTTGAATAGCTCCTGTCTCATGTAGGAAGCTGTCATAACTGGGATGTTGCAAAGATGCTTGAAGAGTCAGCACCTTTGGAGCCAAGTGCCTTCTCCAGGCAGCCAGGACACATGCTCCCAAGGCTTCATCTGCTTTCAAAGGATCACGAGCCTAATGTGGAACAACACACTCATTTTGAAGTGCAGAGTTGAAAAGATATGAATAGCAAAGCTGTTGTTTATATTGGCCACTCATGTAGGGCTCAAGAGGATGCTCACCTCAACTCATCATCCTTCTCCTGGAGCCTAGTGACTAGAGGCCCGACCCCAACCACGCCTGGAACTCGACCCGGCTCCCAATGTGCCCGACCCGGCTCCCGAAGCGCCCGACCCGGCTCCCGAAGCGCCCGACCCAGCTCCCGAAGCACCAGTCCCGGCTCCCGAAGCACCAGTCCCGGCTCCCGAAGCGCCCGCCCCGGCTCCCAATGTGCCCGACCCGGCTCCCGAAGTGCCCGCGTCAACTTCCAA
Organism: Scyliorhinus torazame; assembly: GCF_047496885.1. Lineage (NCBI taxonomy): Eukaryota > Metazoa > Chordata > Chondrichthyes > Carcharhiniformes > Scyliorhinidae > Scyliorhinus > Scyliorhinus torazame. The sequence continues at coordinate 203,926,083 of NC_092712.1, read as the reverse complement.
CCATGCGACCCGGCCCAACCCGACCTGTAGAGAGGCCCGTCCAACACACCGACTCACCTGAAGGAGGAAAAGAAGAGGATCAACGGGTAGGTCCGACCAGGCCTAGATCGAGGCCTGACCTAACCACTGGCACTGGACCTGACCATGTGACACAGCCCTGATCCAGAAAGACCCTGCCAGTGACCCAACCTGGCCTAAACACCCCCAAAACAGCAAAGACCTATGTGAGGACCCAAACATGCTGAAAGGTAGAGCTGTCCTCACAGGACCCTGGGGCCTGACTGGATCGTGAAAATGCACCCCCCCCCCCTTCCCCCCTCCCTTCCCCCCTCATGACCCCAACATCGCAACCAGAGCCCAGGGCCCCTCCAGACACAACCACTTATCTTCCTTAAGGTCAGACATCTCTCATTGGATCCCAGAATCACCAGAAGCAGCCGCCGACCTAGGAAACGAGGGAAACGTGCCACTCTGCAGGTGAGACTAAAACAACGCAGTTTCAAGTCTCCTCTCCCAGCATACTCCTGGCAAATGTCCAAGCAATCGAAAACAAGCTGCACGAGCTTAAGGCTAGACATGCCTCTCAGAGGGAAGGGAGAGACTGCTGTGTGCTCTATTTCACAGAGACATGGCTCACTCCTGCCTCACCAGACTGTGAGGGCTTCAACTTGAGGGCTTCTCAGTTCAACGGATGGACTGTAGGGTGCCCTTGGGCAAGGCAAAGGGTGGAGGAGTTTGCCTCCTCATCAACTCTTCCTGGTGCTCGGATGTGATGACCCTGGCAAACTACTGCTCCTTGGACCTCGAATACCTGACTGTGAAGTGCCGCCCATACTGCCTTCCAAGGCAGTTCACTTTGGCCATCATCACAGTGGTCTACATCCACTCCAGGTGGAAGTGAAGATGGCGCTTGATGAATTGTACACCACTATAAACAACCCAGAGGCCTTGTTCATCATGGCCAGGGACTTCAACCAGGCCAACCTCAAGAGTGTACTGCCAAAATTCCACCAAAACATCTTCTGCGCCACCCGGGGCCCCAACTCCCTTGAAAACTGCTGCACAAACATCAAGGGCACCTATCACTCCAACCCTCGACCACATTTTGGAAAATCGGACCACAAGACGGTGCTCCTTCTCCCGGCATGTAAGAAGAAACTTAAGCTGGAGAATCCGGTTAAGAAGGTCTTGCAATGCTGGTCCAAGGCAAGGAAGAGCTCATACATGACTGCTTGGAGTTAGTGGACTGGTCCATGTTCAAGAACTCAGTGGCCAACTTAGGCGAATATGCCACCACCGTCACATACTTCATCAGTAAGTGTGTTGTCGACTGCATGCCACAGAAGGTATTACGTACGTTCCCCAACCTGAAACCATGGTTTAACCAGGAGATCCACTCCCTACTGAAGTCCAGGTCTGAGGCGTTCAGATGGGTAACAAGAAATTGAGGTACGACCTCCGCAAAGCCAATAGGAACGCCAAGAGACAATACCAGGCTAAGCTAGAGTCATAGACTAATGACACGGACTATCGTCGGTTGTGGCAAGGCTTAAACAATGTAACGGGCTACAAAGCAAAGCCAAGTAGAATCTCTGGCAACAGAGCATCCCTCCCCGATGAGCTCAATGCATTCCATGCTTGTTTCGAACAGGAAGCCAATGGACTGTTGTCAACTGCCCCAACAGCCTTGGACACACACATACCTACGGTCACAGCCTCAGAAGTTAGATCGGCCTTCTTGAAAGTGGACCCACAGAAAGCAATGGGCCCTGACGGTATCCCCGGCCGTGTACTCAGATCCTGCCTGGACCAACTGGCGGGTGTGCTCGCGGACATCCTCAACCTCTCCCAACTCCATTCCGAGGTCCCCACCTGCTTCAAGAAGATCACCATCATACCAGTGCCAAAGAAGAACCAGGCAACGTTCCTCAATGACTATCGACCGCTGGCCCTGACATTATGAAATGCTTCGAGATGTTAGTCATGAGACACATCAGCTCCAAACTTCCAGATCCACTGCAATTCGCCTACCGACACAACCGGTCCACAGCATATGCTATCTTCCTGGCCCTGCACTCATCACCGGAGCATCTCGTCAACAAGGACTCCTACGTTAGACTCCTATTTTAGACTACAGCTCCATCTTCAACACCAAAATCCCAGCCAAGCTCATATCAAACTCCAAAACCTAGGACTTAGATCCTCCGTTTGCAACTGGATTCTCGACTTCCTGACTCACAGACCACAATCAGTAAGGATAAACAACGACACCTCTTCCACGATAGTCCTCAATACTGGCTGCATGCTTAGCCCCCTACTGTACTCCCTATACACACACAACTGTGTGGCAAAATTTGGCTCCAACTTCATCTCCAAGTTTTCTGATGGTGGATCGGATCTCAAACTCAAGTCAGAGCACAGGAGGGAAATAGAGAACCTAGAGGCATGGTGCATCGACAACAATCTTTTTCTCAATGTCAGCAAAGCTACGGAGGTGGTCATTGACTTCAGCCAGCAAAGTATTGTACACAGCCCTGTCTGCATCAATGGTGCCGAGGTGGAGATGGTCGACAGCTTCAAATTCCTAGGTGTGCACAGCAGCAACAATCTGTCCTGGTCCACCCACGTCGACGCTACGATCAAGAAACCACAACAACGCCTATACTTCCTCAGGAAATTAAGGAAATTCAGCATGTTAACATTGACTGTTACCAAATATTTATAGATGCATCATAGAAAGCATACTATCTGGCTGCATCACAGCTTGGTATGGCAACTGCTCAGCCCAAGACTGTAAGAAACTACAGAGAGTCGCGAACATAGCCCAGTCCCTCACGAGAACCGACCTCCCATCCATTGACTCTGTCTACACCTCCTGCTGCCTTTGGAAAGTGGGCAGCATAATCAAAGGCTCCTCCCATCCGGGCTATTCTCTCTTCCAACCTCTTCCTTGAGGCAGAAGTTACAAAAGTCTGAGAATATACACAACAGATTCAAAACAGCTTCTTCCCCACTGTTACCAGACTCCTGAATAGCCCTCTTATAAACTAAACTCATCTTTCTATGCATCTTCTCTACAGTTGTAGCTCTATATTCCGTATGCTTCACCCAATATCTATGTCTATGTACTTACATCATGCATTTATCATAGGCCCTATGTTTTTCATGTATGGAACGATCTACCTGGACTGTACGCAGAACAATACTTTTCACTGTAACTCAGTACACATGACAATAAATCAAAATCTAAAATCTAAACCAATGGCATCCTCCTACTGTGGAAACCCAGAAATCTCTCCGAAGCCCAGTGCTCTGGTGTCCTGGTGTGCTTGATCTCTTTCTAAGTCGATGTAATTGTGGGCCTTGGCAAAAATTTTCAGTTACCCCATGTATCCATATCCAAATGGATGCCTGTGAGACCCCACAGAGGTCCCCAGTTAAGCTCTGGAAGCCAGTGGCGTAGAAGTTGATTGTGGCTGTTACTTTCACAGCCATTGGTAATGAATGTCCCCGTGGTGTCAATTCCTGGAGAAATGGTAAATGTGAGTTATCAGGGGCGGGATTCTCCCCTACCCGGCGGGGCGGGGGGTTTCCGGCATAATGGAGGGGCGGGAACCACTCCGGCGTCGGGCCGCCCCAAAGATGCGGAAGTCTCCGCACCTTTAGGGGCCGAGCCCTCACCTTGAGGGGCTAGGCCCACGCCGGAGTGGTTTGCACTCCACCGGCTGGCGGGAAAGGCCTTTGACGCCATGCCAGCCAGGGCCGAAAGGTCTTCACGGGTCGGCGCATGCGCGTGCGCATCAGCGGCTGCTGACGTCATCCCCGCGCATGCACAGGGGAGGGGGGTCTCTTCCGCCTCTGCCATAGTGAAGACCATGGCGAAGGCGGAAGAAAAAGAGTGCCATCACGGCACAGGCCCGCCCACGGATCGGTGGGCCCCAATCGCGGGCCAGGCCACCGTGGGGGCACCCTCCCAGGGCCAGATCGCCCCACGCTCCCCCCCCCCCAGGACCCCGGAGCCTGCCCACGCCGCCTTGTCCTGCCGTTCAAAAGGTGGTTTAATCCACGCTGGCGGGACAGGCATTCCAGCAGCGGGACTTCGGCCCATCGCGGGCCGGAGAATCGGCGGGGGTGGGCCCGCCGACCAGCGCGGTGCGACCCCCGCCGACCGGCGCGGCGCAATTCCCGCACCCGCCGAATCTCTGGTGGCGGAGACTTCGGGACACGGAGAGGGCGGGATTCACGCCAGCCCCCGGCGATTCTCTGACCTGGCGTGGGGTCGGAGATTCCCGCCCCAGATCCCGAGCAAGTCAGAAGCGTCAGAGACACTTGTTCTCACTCATCTAAAGATAAGAGAGGTGATGTCAGTACACCCTGGTTTTAGTGAAACTTCTGTGCACAGTTTCTGTTCTCCACATCCTCTGTGTTCGAATGGGACCCTACGGAGTCTTGGTCTTGAGGATTTTGCTCCTTCCTTTGAAATTGCTGTGAGTTTGCTTTGGTCAGGTGCCTGAATGCCTTGCTTTCAGCCCAAGCACTGGCATCCTCATACACAGCACTGTAATACTACACTGGAATATATATACATGTCAATGTTCAATCAGGCTAGGAAATATGTTAAGGACGGCCTGAAGCTTATCGTCTGGGAATTGTCTGGCGCCGCTACTGCATCAAACTTCTAAAGCTTATCTAAGTGCCCTATTGCACTTAACTTCATTATTGGTCTGGGGAAATGCCACACTGTGAGCACAGGGTAAAAGCAGGAGATTGATTCGTGCAATTTTGTGCGATTAGTGTTGCATGAATGTGCATCATTGCTTCAGTTTGGTGATTCCCTGCAATGTCATTGAGAGACCACTAACATCTCTCATCTCATGTGGGAATGTATAGTTCAGTTAGGAACCCCTTTAATTGCTCCGTCCCAGTGCAATCAGCTGGTGTCCAAGGCACCTGCAGAGCCCCCAGCAGCAGGGTTTATTCTCATTGTACTTTTTTTCTGCGCAATCACGACAGGTGGGAAGATAATATTGGTGGTGAGCTCCCACTGCCAGACCAGCTTGGACCCTCTCTGTGTGAGTATGGAAACCACCCCTCCCCCCGTCACCAGGAAGTGAACGTTAAGATTCTCCTCCCTCAAAGACCTCATAGTCCTCTCCCGAAGATGCCTATGCACTGGATCACCTCAGCCTCACATTCTTGAGCCCCTTGCACAGTTAAACATGTATCCACACACATACCCTGGGATTGCCCCTTTCGCCAAGCAAGCCCTCACCCTGCAGCCATTGAAAAGACACTTATGCGTCACCATTGGTATGGTAGGGGCAGCACGGTGGCGCAGTGGTTAGCATTGTGGCCTCACGGCGCTGAAGTCCCAGGTTCGATCCCGGCACTGGGTCACTGTCTGTGTGGAGTTTGCACATTCTCATCGTGTTTGAGTGGGTTTCGCCCCCACAACCCAAAAAGATGTGCAGGGCAGGTGGATTGGCCACGCTAAATTGTCCCTTAATTGGAAAAAATTTGGGGGAAAAAACATTTGGTAGCTACAGACCTGCCAGTGAGACCCCCCTTCCCCCCGCCCTGCCCAAAACTGATGTGAAGCTTCCAGTGAAAGCCTGGTGCTGAATACCACTGCCCGAAACAAGATAGGTGAATGAACCCCAAAGTCACAAATGTGCAAGTCGCCAGGTGCATGTTGCTTCTGCACCATTGTGAAACACTTTGGTGTGATTGTACATTGACATGGCCTCATGATCAAGGGGATGATTCCAGTGAGCAGGGGTTATGATAAGATGCCAAACTGTGGAAATAATGTTCCTGATGTGCAGCGCCAGTTAATGCGACCCGCCACTGACCGGGCGGGGGGGGGGGGGGGGGGGGCGGCGGCGGGTGGAGAAGCAGACCACTGTCACCGCGCTTCAAACTAATTAAACAGGTGCAAAGTGATTTGGGATGTTCAGAGGCGATGTTAAGAAGATATGTAAGTTTTCTTAATCAAAGATGCATGACACAATATAGTAGCAATTAGAAAAGACAAGCTTGCCTCTAAAGATTCCCTAAATATTTGATATAGTGATTTGTGCTGACTCAGCAGTGCAATTGATAATGCCAGCCATTTTGGAGACAGCAGTTCCCCATAGCCAACATAATACGAATAGTCAGTTAATGTATTTTAAGTGATGTTAATTGAGGGAGAAGTGTTGGCTCAGGCTCCAAGTGAACTCCTTGCTCTACTTCAAAAATCTTTAACATCTACCTGAGTGTGGTAGTATGCATTAGGGGTCATGTGGGACTGTGAAGCCATGATGTCATTGGCTGACAGATCCCGGGTCCTGGTTGGACGTTGACCTCTAGCTCCGCCCTGAAGGCGGAGTATAAGTACCTGGAGTCCTCCCCCGCAGGCAGTCTACTACTGAACTGCGGGGGAACAGGCACGCTTAATAAAGCCTCATCGACTTCACTCTATTCGTCTCTCGGTGTCTTTGTGCGCTACAATTTATTAAGCGTGACTAAAGGACTATGGAGCTCAGGGTCATCCCGGAATGCCTGAGGATCAGCCCCCACGCAGTGAACGCGGCAGCAGCTTTCAAGCACTGGCAGACTTGTTTTGAGGCCTACCTCAGAACGGCCACCGGCCGGGTCACAGAAGACCAAAAACTACAGGTCCTGCACTCGAGGTTAAGCACGGAGATTTTCTCTCTCATCGAAGACGCAGAGGATTTCCAGACGGTGTTCGCGGCACTAAAAAGTCTCTATGTCCGCCCAGTAAACCAGATCTACGCTCGCTATCAACTCGCAACGAGACGGCAAAGTCCCGGAGAATCGATAGATGAATTCTACGCCGCGCTACTAATTTTGGGACGAGCCTGCAGCTGCCCGTCGGTGAACGCAAATGAACACACGGACATGTTAATGCGCGATGCTTTTGTGGCAGGTATGAACTCCTCCCAAATCCGCCAAAGACTTCTAGAAAAAGAGTCCCTAGGACTCTCAGAGGCACGGGCCCTGGCAGCCTCCCTAGACGTGGCCGCGCGAAATACCCGCGCCTACAGCCCCGACCGCGCGGCAGCCCATTGGGCTCCGTACGTACCCGTCGCGACAAACCCCCCCCCCCCCCCGGACACCCCACAGGCTTGCGCGGTCCAAACGCCAAGTCGCACCGGGGGCGCCCGCTGCTATTTCTGCGGCCAGGCGAAACACCCCCGGCAGCGCTGCCTGGCCCGCGCAGCGATCTGCAAGAGCTGCGGGGAAAAGGGCCATTTCGCGGCTGTGTGCCGGTCCCGCGAGGTCGCCGCTGTCCCGGGAGAACAGGGAGCCCTGCACGCCGTTTACGCTCCCCAACCCCCCCCAGCGCCCCATGTACGACCCGCAGGCGCAACCACTCTGGGTCCCGACCACCGCGGTCCCGGGAGAACAGGGAGCCCTGCACGCCGCTTACGCTCCCCAACCCCCCCCCCCCCGCGTCCCATGTATGACCCGCCGGCGCTACCACTTTGGGTCCCGACCACCGCTCTCCCCGGAGAAGAGGGAGTTCTGCGCGTCTCTAACGCCCCCCAAACCACCCCCCCCCCGCGCCCCACGTCTGACCCGCCGGCGCTACCAATTTGGGTCCCGACCACCGCTGTCCCCAGAGATGAGGGAGCCCCGCGCGTTCCTAACGCTCCCCAACCCCCCCAGCGCCCCATGTGCGACCCGCAGACGCCGCCATTTTGGGTCTCGGCCACCACGAGGGGAGGAAGGGCGCCGCCATCTTGGACCACCCCAGACCTGTACGACGCATGGGGGCGGCCATTTTGTCCACCCCCGCCGCCATCTTGTGACCCCCCAGCCATGTGCGATGCATGGGGGCAGCCATTTTGTTCACCCCCGACGCCATCTTGGACGGCAACAACGGACCCCAGTATCGACGGCTCCACGGGGTTCGAAGAAGACGCTCAACTACTACAACCACGTCTCGCTTCAATGACGCTGGACCAAGCTCGGCCCCGGACACACCAGACGACGACGACAATGGTGCTGATAAATGGGCACGAGACACCATGCCAAGTCGACTCCGGGAGCACGGAGAGCTTTATCCACCCTGACACGGTAAGACGCTGTTCTTTGACCACCCATCCCAGCGCACAAAAGATTTCCATGGCTGCAGGATCCCACTCCGTACAGATCAAAGGCTTCTGCATAGTTACCCTAACGGTGCAAGGGAGGGAGTTCAAATACTACAGGCTCTACGTCCTTCCCCAACTCTGCGCCCCCACATTACTGGGATTAGACTTCCAGTGCAATCTACAGAGCCTAACCTTCAAATTCGGCGGCCCAATACCCCCACTCACTATCTGCGGCCTCGCAACCCTCAAGGTGCAACCCCCGTCCTTGTTTGCAAACCTCACCCCGGATTGCAAACCCGTCGCCACTAGGAGCAGACGGTACAGCGCCCAGGACCGGATCTTCATTCGGTCCGAAGTCCAGCGGCTACTAAAGGAAGGCATAATCCAGGCCAGCAATAGTCCCTGGAGAGCACAGGTGGTAGTAGTAAAGACAGGGGAGAAGCAAAGGATGGTCATTGATTATAGCCAGACCATCAACAGGTACACACAACTAGACGCGTACCCTCTCCCCCGCATATCCGACATGGTCAATCGGATTGCCCAATATAAAGTCTTCTCCACCGTGGACCTCAAGTCCGCCTACCATCAGCTCCCCATCCGCCCAAGTGACCGCAGTACACAGCCTTCGAGGCAGACGGGCGATTATACCATTTCCTAAGGGTCCCATTTGGCGTCACAAACGGGGTCTCGGTCTTCCAACGAGAGATGGACCGAATGGTTGATCAACACGGGTTGCGGGCCACGTTCCCGTATCTCGACAATGTAACCATCTGCGGCCACGATCAGCAGGACCACGACGCCAACCTCCAAAAATTCCTCCAGACCGCCAAAGCCTTGAACCTCACGTACAACGAGGACAAGTGCGTTTTCAGCACAAACCAGCTGGCCATTCTGGGCTACGTAGTGCGCAATGGGATAATAGGCCCCGACCCCGAACGTATGCGCGCACTCATGGAATTTCCCCTCCCGCACTGCTCAAAAGCCCTGAAACGCTGCCTGGGGTTCTTTTCATACTACGCCCAGTGGGTCCCCCAGTACGCAGACAAGGCCCGCCCCCTAATACAGACCACGACCTTCCCTCTGTCGACAGAGGCCCGCCAGGCCTTCAGCCGCATCAAAGCGGATATCGCAAAGGCCACGATGCGCGCCATAGACGAGTCCCTCCCCTTCCAGGTCGAGAGCGACGCCTCCGACGTAGCTCTAGCGGCCACCCTTAACCAATCGGGCAGACCCGTGGCCTTTTTCTCCCGAACCCTCCACGCTTCAGAAATGCGCCACTCCTCAGTGGAAAAGGAAGCCCAAGCCATAGTGGAAGCTGTGCGACATTGGAGGCATTACCTGGCCGGCAGGAGATTCACTCTCCTCACGGACCAACGGTCGGTAGCCTTCATGTTCGATAATGCACAGCGGGGCAAAATCAAAAACGACAAGATCTTAAGGTGGAGGATCGAGCTCTCCACCTTCAACTACGAGATCTTGTATCGTCCCGGAAAGCTGAACGAGCCGTCCGATGCCCTATCCCGCGGCACATGTGCCAACGCACAAATTAACCGCCTCCAAACCCTCCACGAGGACCTCTGCCACCCGGGGGTCACTCGGTTTTACCACTTTATCAAGTCCCGCAACCTCCCATACTCCTTAGAGGAGGTCCGTACAGTCACAAGGAACTGCCACATCTGCGCAGAGTGCAAACCGCATTTTTTCAGGCCGGATGGTGCGCACCTGATTAAGGCTTCCCGCCCCTTTGAACGCCTTAGTCTGGATTTCAAAGGACCCCTCCCCTCCACCGACCGCAACATATACTTCCTTAATGTGGTGGACGAGTACTCCCGCTTTCCATTCGCCATCCCCTGTTCTGACATGACCGCGGCCACAGTCATTAAAGCCCTGAACACCATATTCACACTGTTCGGTTGCCCCGCATACGTCCACAGCGAGAGGGGGTCCTCCTTCATGAGTGACGAGCTGCGCCAGTTCCTGCTCAGCAACGGGATAGCCTCGAGCAGGACGATCAGCTACAACCCCCGGGGGAACGGGCAAGTAGAGAGGGAGAACGGCACGGTCTGGAAGACCGTCCTACTGGCCCTACGGTCCAGGGACCTCCCAGTTTCACGGTGGCAGGAGGTCCTTCCGGACGCCCTCCACTCCATCCGGTCACTACTGTGTACTAGCACTAACCAAACGCCTCATGAGCGCCTCCTTGTCTTCCCCAGGAAGTCCTCCTCTGGAACGTCGCCTCCGACCTGGCTGGCGGCCCCAGGACCCATCTTGCTCCGAAAGCACGTGCGGGCGCACAAGTCGGACCCGTTGGTCAAAAGGGTTCACCTCCTTCACGCAAACCCACAGTACGCTTACGTGGAGTACCCCGACGGCCGACAGGACACGGTCTCTCTGCGAGATCTGGCGCCCGCCGGCAACACACAACCCCCCCGACACCAATCACCCAACCCCCCCCCTTCCTGCCACCGCCGCACCCCGCGACCGCCCCCTTCCCAGGAGGATCAGTCCTCCTCCCAGGCCCGACCAGGAATGAAGCCCAAGCTGAAACCGTAAGGCTCCCGGAGACGACAACACCGGAACAAGCACCACCACCGGGGCCGAGGCGATCGACACGGGCGACCAGATCGCCCGACCGACTCGTGGCGTCGATCTAACAGTACAATGTGGACTTTTAACGAGAACATTTTGTCTTTTCCTGACGATTACTGTAAATAGTTAAAAAAAAACCTTGTACATACTGTAATAACATGCGAAAGTTTTCCTCCCAGGACCAGCCTTGTAAACCCTTACCACCATGCGAAGCATCACCCCGCCGGGTTCATTTTTAACAAGGGGTGAATGTGGTAGTATGCATTAGGGGTCATGTGGGACTGTGAAGCCATGATGTCATTGGCTGACAGATCCCGGGTCCTGGTTGGACGTCGACCTCTAGCTCCACCCTGAAGGCGGAGTATAAGTACCTGGAGTCCTCCCCCTCAGGCAGTCTACTACTGAACTGCGGGGGAAACAGTCACGCTTAATAAAGCCTCATCGACTTCACTCTATTCGTCTCTCGGAGTCTTTGTGCGCTACACTGAGCCAGCAGATGGAGCCTCAGTTTAATGTCTCGTCAAAGGATGACACGTCTCTTAACACAGCAGTTCCTCAGTGTTGCACTCAATTATCAGACCACATTACATGCTCAAGTCACAGAGAAGCTTGAACATGAAACCTCTGAGTCATAGACAAGAATATTACTGACTGAGCCAAACCACACTTGAAATATAGGGGGCGATTCTCCAAGCCTTGCGCCGGGCCGTAGAATCAGCGCAATCGCGCCACGCCGCCCCAGAGCCAGCGCACGATTCTCCGAGGTGCGGAGAATCAGCGCCATTTGCTCCGGCGCGTTTGGCACGGCGCTGGGTACGGGCCGCTGGAATCAGTGAGGCCGCCGATTCTCCAGCCCGGATGGGTCGAGCAGCCAGGCGGATCCGACAGAGTCCCACCGGCACCGTTCACCCCTGGTCGCTGCCGGCGGGAACTCTGCGCGAACGGTCGGGGGGGGGGGTGGCCTGTGGGTGGGGGGGGGGGCTCCTTCACCGGGGGGGGGGGGGCGGGGGGGCCTCTGATGGGGTCTGGTCCACGATTGGGGGCCACCGATCAGCGGGCTGGCCTCTCCTCCCCCGGGCCTACTTTCTGGCGCGGCCGACCCCTGAACACCACGCCATGTTGAGTCGGGGCCAGCCGCTAAAGAAGTCCCCAGCGCATGCACAGGTTGGCGCGGCCCAACTGCACATGCGCAGGTTGGCACACACCCATTTGGCACTGGGAAAGGAGGCTGGAGGGGCGTGAACTGCTCCAGCACTGTGCTGGCCCCCTATGGGGGCCAGAATCGGTCGTACCCAGGCCCAGTTCACACCGTCAAGAAACGCGGCATTCACAACGGCGTGAACACTTGGGCTCCATATTGGAGAATCGCCCCCGTACAATTTGAATGGAAGCTACTTACATCAGCCTGGTTTATTTAAAAGGAAAATTAGTAGCTTCATATGAGTAGAATTCAATTTTAAAGGCCTTTTCTGTCAAAATTACAAATTAATTAAAACATTCACTGCAAATATTTGAAAGGCCATTTAAAAGCCACTATCTCATGGCAAGTTCCCAAAATATGGACATTATACTATTTTTGCTGTGGCTCAGCGACAACCTTCTTCCATCTGAGACAGAAGGTTAAGGTACAAATCCTACTCAGAGGCCTAAACATAAAGATCTAGGCTGACACTCCAGTGCAGTACTGAGGGAGTGCTGTACTGTTTGAAGTGCCAAATTTCAGCTGAGACACTGACCCTGTCAGCTCTCTGCAGTGGATGTAAAATATCCCACACCATTCTGAAGAAAATCAGGGCTTTATCCAATGGTTTTGCCTCAATTGACATAATTAAAAAAGAAGATAATCTGGTCACTATCACTTTGCTGTATGTGGGAGGTCCCTGTGTGCCTATTGGTTGCCTTGTTTCCTTCAGGCAACAGTGACTTAGATTTCAAAATTATTTAATTGGCTGTCAAGTACTTGGGTGTTCTTAGGTTGTGCAAGTTGTTACTCTTTCTGTTTCCCTTTATCTCTCACAGTGGTTGCAGTGTGTTCAGCAGTAATCTTTTGATAAGCAAGTTGTGATTATTTTTACTTTTATTGACAGTCTTATGGTTTATGAGATATTAACGTTCAGTTTTTAGCTTTACCATCAGTTTTTCAACTTTCAGCAAATTGTAAAGGCTTCTGTGTGATCGTCATGACAACAAGAGGCACAATGATGCGGAAAAATGGTAGCATAGAAACTGTTCCTTAATGTTATGTAATTGATAAAAGCTGATTGTTACTAACCAGGACAGCTTGTCAGTGCAAAGTGTGTTTGTATAACACCAAGGTCACGTGATTTGCACAATGTGTCGATTTTCAGAGAAGGCACAGCTGAGACCAGTCAATGTACTGAGATGCTACTCACTTCATCATCTGGGAATTAGTAGGATTTCAAATCCCATGAAGTTGTCACAAAGGACAATTTAATGTCATTAGGCTGCCATTATCATCTGCACTAGCAGCTGATCTCTCCCTCAACATGACAATATGATGATGCTTTTATTGCTTTGCTGAGCAGTTGTAACTGACTTGGGTTTAAGCTAATAGCAGTAATGCTGATGCAGATAGCACAATCCATTCTGTTGTTCCTGTAGTGGGCAGTGTTGGATCTAGAAGCATGGAGAACGTAAGAGATTCCCAATTGCCGTTAGCCATTTTCCAATTTAATTCAAACAATTGCAAATAGGTGTGTGTGTGTGTGAGTGGGTGGAGGTGGGGCTAGGAAATCAGAAAGTATTTAATTTGATGTATTTTGCTTGAAGGAAATGAAACAGAAGATTGCTGTGGTCATTTGAAGGCTGTATGTAAAGTAAATAAAAGGCGGCATGGTAGCACAGTGGTTAGCACTGTTGCTTTACAGCTCCAGGGTCCCAGGTTTGATTCTCGGCTTGGGTCACTGTCTGTGCGGAGTCTGCACGTTCTCCCCATGTCTTTGTGGGTTTCCTCCGGGTGCTCTGGTTTTCCTCCCGCAAGTCACGAAAGACGTGCTGTTAAGTGAATTGGACATTCTGAATTCTCCCTCTGTGTACCCGAACAGAACAAAGAACAAAGAAATGTACAGCACAGGAACAGGCCCATCGGCCCTCCAAGCCTGTGCCGACCATGCTGCCCGTCTATACTAAAATCTTCTACACTTCCTGGGTCCGTATCCCTCTATTCTCATTCATGTATTTGTCAAGAGGCCCCTTAAATGTCCCTATCGTCCCTGCTTCCACCACCTCCTCCGGCAGTGTGTTCCAGGCACCCACTACCCTCTGTGTAAAACAACTTCCCTCGTACATCTCCGCTAAACCTTGCCCCTCACACCCTGAACCTATGCCCCCTCGTAATTGATCCTTCTAACCTGGGAAAAAGCCTCTGACTATCTACTCTGTCTATGACGCTTATAATTTTGTAGACCTCTATCAGGTCGCCCCTCAACCTCAGTCGTTCCAGTGAGAACAAACCAAGTTTATTCAACCCCTCCTCATAGCTAATGTGGCAACTAGGGGCTTTTCACAGTAACTGGTAACATTAATGTAAGCCTACTTGTGACAATAAAGATGAAAGCAAATAAAAGATTATTTGCAGGAGCAGCTGGCTGACTTTGAGAAAGGTATTATTGCAATCTATGTTAAAATAGTATCTAGGTACTTGAAATATTTCTGATGAAAGGTCACAACCTGAAATGTTAACTCTGTTTCTCTCTCCACGGATGCTGGAACTAGACTGCTGACGGGGAGGGGACTTTCAAAGTGGAAGAGGAGGAGGAGGAGGAGGGTTTATGACGGTGGTTGCCCGAGGGTGGGCCAAGGGAGGTGCGGGACATGAGTCGGAGACTGGCCTAGGAGAGGTTATGGTTGATCGGCGTGGGGTGCCCCCCGACCAGGCTGGTCACGTGGAACATTCAGGGACTGAATGGGCCGGTCAAAAGGGCCCGAGTGTTCGCGCACTTGAGGCAACTGAAGGCAGACATATTTGAAGATGGGGGATCAGATTTGGTTGAGGAAGGGATGGGTTGGGCAGGTGTTTCATTCGGGATTAGCATTTAATACGAGGGGGGTGGCAATCCTGGTCAATAAACGGGTGGCATTCGAGGTAGGAAAGATAGAGGTGGACCCGGGGGATAGATATGTTATGGTCAGTGGGAAGTTGGAGGGAATGGCCGTGGTACTGGTAAATATATATGCCCCAAACTGGGATGATGTTGAGTTTGTCAGATGGGTGCTGGGGAAGATCCCAGACCTGGATTCATATCGACAGATTATGGGGGAGATTTCAACGCGGTCCTGGATCCGAGGCTGGATCGGTCGAGTTTCAGGTCTGGGAACGTATCAGCTATGGCAAATGAGCTTTGGGGGTTCATGGAGCGCATGGGGGGGAAGATTTGGGAGGCCAAGGAATAAGGAGTTTTCATTCTACTCCCATGTGCACAAGGTGTACTCTTGGATAGACTTCTTTGTGTTGGACAAAACGCTGCTGGCTGAGGTGGTGGATGCTGAATATTCAGCAATTGTGGTGTCAGACCACGCCCCGCACTGGGTAGACCTGCAAGTCAACAAAGGAAAGGCCCAGCGGCCACAATGGAGGTTGGATGTGGGGCTTTTAGCGGAGGAAGAGGTGTGCGAGCGAGTGAGGGAGGCCATTCGGGGACATATAAAGATCAATGACACAGGTGAGGTTTCGGCGGGGGTGGTGTGGGAGGTACTGAAGGCGGTCCTTAGGGGGGAACCCATCTCAATTCGGGCATGCAAGGAGAAGACTGAGCGAGCGGAGTTGGACAAGCTGGTAGGCAAAATTTTACAGGTGGCAATTGGGCTTGGAGAGGTTATAGACGGGTTGGGGCGATGCAATCGGGTAAGGCCCCGGGACCTGACGGATACCCAGTTGAGTATTATAAAAAGTTTTTCGGGTTGCTAGGGCCACTCCTAGTAAAGGCTTTTAATGAGTCCAATGAGCCGGGAGTGCACCCCCCAATGTTAACGCAGGCATTGATCTCCCTTATTTTGAAGCGGGATAAGGATCTGGAGAATTGTGGGTTGTATAGGCCGATCTCCCTGTTGAATGTGGATGCTAAATTGTTGGCAAAGATCTTGGCCTTGCGCATAGATGATTGTGTCTTGGAGGTAATAGGGGAGGAGCAGACGGGATTTTGAAGGGATGACACCTGACGTCCAACATTAGGTGGCTTCTAAATGTGATAATGATGCCTGCGGAGGGGCGCGAGTTTGAGGTGGTGGTGACCATGGATGCAGAGAAGGCCTTTGATCGGGTGGAGTGGAGGTACCTGTGGGACGTCCTGGGAAGGTTTGGGCAGGGATTTGTGGATTGGGTCCGGTTGCTTTATCAGGCACCAGTGGCGAATGTAAGGACCAACCGGATTCAGTCAGAGTATTTTAGTCTGTGCAGGGGGACAAGGCAGAGGTGCCCACTCTCCCCACTACTGTTTGCCCTGGCATAGAGCCTTTGGCAATGGCGCTGAGGGCATTGTACATTTGGCGGGGGATAGTGAGAGAGGGGGTGGAGCACAGGGTCTCTCTTTATGCGGACAATTTGCTCCTGTATATAACAGACCCATTGGGGGGGGATTGCAGGAATTATGGGAATACTGTAGGAAGTTTGCCGGTTACAGACTAAACATGAGCAAGAGCGAGATCTTTGCGATCCAGGCAAGGGGGCAGGAGAGGAGACTGAGGGAAATGCCGTTCAAGGTGGTGGGAGGGAGTTTTAGGTATCTGGGGATTGAGGTGGCAAGGGACTGGAGTCAGCTTCATAAACTAAATTTGGGCAGGGTGACTGAGCAAATGAAAGGGGACTTCCGCAGGTAGGATGTGCTCCCGCTGTCATTGGCGGGGATGGTACAGACTGTGAAAATGACAGTACTCACGAGATTGCTGTTTGTGTTTCAGTGTCTCACAATCTTTATCCCCAAGGCATTTGTTAGGAAAATGAACGCGGTGATCTCGGGTTTTATATGGGCTGGGCAAGCCCCGAGGGTGAAGAAGGGTCTGGTTTAGCACAGTGGGCTAAACAGCTGGCTTGTAATACAGAACAATGCCAGCAGCGCAGGTTCAATTCCTGTACCAGTCTCCCCGAACAGGCGCCGGAATGTGGCAACTAGGGACTTTTCACAGTAACTTCATTGAAGCCTACTTGTGACAATAAGCAATTATTATTATTGAGCAGGGGCGCGAGGAGGGAGGCTTGGCCCTTTTGAACTTTATTAATTACTACTGGGCGGCTAATATTTTGATGGTTGAGTAGTGGGGTCGGTGTGGGAGCGGGTAGAGACGGCATCTTGTAAGGACAAAAGTCTGGAGGCTCTATTAACGGCACCTTTGCCGTTCTCACCGGCTCGGTACTCCACCAGCCCAGGATGACTAGGTTTTTTTGAGGAGGTGGAGGACAGGTGTAGGAGGTATGGGGGAAGTACGGCGAATCATGTACATATGTTTTGGGCGAGTCCGAAGCTGAGGGGATTTTGGCAGGTATTCGTAGATGTCATGACAGAGGTGCTGGAAGGGAGGGTGACTCCGAGTCCAGAGGTGGCAATATTTGGGGTGTCGGAAGATCCGTGAGCCCAGGGGGGGAGAAAGGCCAACCTTCTGGCCCTTGCCTCCCTGGTGGCCCGGAGACGGGTTTTGCTGGGATGGAGGGACTCAGAGCCTCTAAAGTCTGGGGTGTGGGTCAGTGACATGGCAGAGTTTCTCAGGCAGGAGAAGATTAAGTTCGCCTTAAGGGGTTCATTACAGGGGTTCACTCGGAGGTGGCAGCCGTTCATCGACTTCTTTAAGGAAAACTGACCGTCAGTAGAAGTGGAGGGGTGGGGGTGGGGGTGGGAGTGGGGGAAGGGGAGGCATGAAAGTGGAGAATAAGGGCAGGGAATCTAAAATATGACTAGCTAGCAGTTAGGGCAGGGGGAAGTTGGGTATGTTATTGTGGGTTTTTTGCGTGTGTCGGACCATTTGGTTATTTAGAATGTTAATATCTTAAAATGTTAAAATTATGAATGCCTCAATAAAAAAAAATTGACCCCGTTTGGGTCCTTCTCAGGGTATAAGCTCAATGTAGGTGTTCCCTCGGTGCAGGGGAGGGCCTTGGAGAAGTTGCCATTTCAGCTGGTCAATCAAGTTTTTGATATTTGGGTACACGCATAATTGGGCCCAACTGCACAAGTTGAATTTTGCTGACTTGGTGGAGGGGGGGAGGGAGGACTATAAGCTGGGACGTCCTCCTGCTTTTGCTGGCTGGGAAGGTCCTGACAGTACAGATGACGGTCTGGCTACGTTTCTGTTTATTTTTCAGAATCTCCCGATTTTTGTGCCCAAGTTTTTCTTTGGAATGATGAATAGCATGATTTCTGAGTTTATATGGGTGGGTCAGGTATTCTGGTTTAGGTGGGGGGTTTTAAGAGGAACAGGCGGAGAGGGGGATTGGTGTTGTTGAGCCTGTTGAATTATTACTGGGCGGTTAATGTAGAGAAGGTCAGGATGTGGGCGGTGGATAGAGGTTGGTGTGGGGGCGGATGGAGGAGGCCTCATGTAGGGGGACATGTTTGAGGGCACTGTTTTTGGCGCCTCTTCCGTTGTTGCTGGCGAAATGCTCCACAAACCCGGTGGTGGTTTCATCTCTCAAAGTGTGAAATCAGTGCAGGCAACATTTTAAGATGGAGGGCGGGTCACTGAAGATGCCAATCTGTGGCAATCATAGATTTGTCCCAGCAGGGCTGGACTCTATATTTAGGTTCTGGTAGTGGGTGGGGATAGCGTGTTTAAAGACCAGTTCATAGGGGGTAGATTTGCAGAGTTAGAGGAGGAGTTCCAGTTGCTGAGGGGTAATGAGTTACATCATATGCAGATTGGGGCCTTTGTTAGAAAGGAGGTGGCCACCTTTCAGAGCTGGGGTATTTGAGGCAGGGTTACGGAGTGAGGCCCTGCGTAGGGTAAATGCGACCTCTATGTGCTCATTCAATTTAAAGTGATGCACAGAGCGCACATGACAGTGGCACAGATGAGTTTTTTTTTTCTCTGGGTTAGAAGATAGATGCGGATGATGCATAAGGCGCCCGGCCAGTCACATGTTCTGTGCGTGCCCAAAGTTGGAGGAGTTCTGGAAGTCATTTGCGGGAACTATGTCAGAGGTTCTGGGGGTGAGGGTGGTTCCAAGCCTGTGGATGGTGATATTCGGGTGTGGGAGGATCCGGGAGTGCAGGTGGGGAGAGAGAGGCCGATGTGTTAGTCTTTGCCTTCCTGATAGCCTGGGGGCAGATCTTGTTAGGATGGCGGGAGTGGGTGAGTGACATGGCAGAATTCCTCTATTTGGACAAAATTTAATCTGCCATGAGAGGATCAGGAGGGATTCTTTTCAAGGTGGAAGCTGGTCATTGACTTCTATAGAGAATAGTAAACATCAATGGTGGTGGTGGGGGGGGGGGGGGGGGGGTTGTTGCTGTTTTCACTGTATTGTGGGTACTTTTTTGTATATTTGGTTTAAATAGGTGCTTTCTGTTTTGTAAACAAATCTCGGAAATGCTTTGAATAAAAATATATATATTTTAAAATACCAATGCAAGGGAAAGCAACAAATTTATACTGTATGAGAAGAGAGTTCTGAAGCAGCATTCTTTTCTCATACAGAATAAATTTGTTGTTTTTCTTTGCATTGGTATTCTTGTTGAGTATTCCTGTTGAAATCTCCTGATAAGTATAAGATGAAAAGTTTTGACAAGAACTCTCTCTCGTTTCAGCACATCTCAATGTTTGTTAAAACTGGTTATTAGCCCAATGTATGTATATATTATTTGGTTGGATCCAGCAAGTACTATGAACCCTAACTACATCCCAAGTGTAATACTAAAAGCCTGTGCATCTGGATTAGCTGCCTCTCAACTCAAGCTGTGTCAGTACTGCTACGACATTGGCATTGAGCCAACAATGTAAAAGATTGCTTAATCTATGCCCCATCCACAAAAAAGGCAGGATGAATGTAACTCAGTCAATCACCATCGTATCAGGTTCTTCTTAATCATAATTAAAATAATGAAATCATTAACAATGCTCATCAGTGACAGCTACTCACCAATAACCTATTCACCACCACTCAGTTCAAGTTCCATCTGAATACTCGGTTCCACATCTCATCGTGATTCGGACACGGATGCCAAAACAATGCCAGAGGTGAGAGTAGCTGCGCTTGGTGCATTTGACCAAATATGGTAGCAAAGAGCATAGCAAAACCGAAATTACTGAGGGTAAAGGGAACATTGACAAAGGAAGATGGTTGTGATTGTTGGAGGCCATTAGTCATGACTGTGGAGCATCAGGGCAGAAATTCCTCATGGGAGCATCTTTAGTTTCATCAATGCCTTTCCCTCTGTCATAAACACAGGAGTGAGGTTCTTAGCTGAAAATTTCTCAGTGTTCAGCTCTATTCACAACTCCTTCAGTAACGAAGCAGCCTGCTTCAGCCTACAGCAGGACCTAGATAACATCGCCACTGAAATTCCCCCATCATCAACATCTTGTAGGGCACCACCAACCTCGTATGGGACTGGACCAGCTATATCAACATCGTGGCTCCATAAGCAGGACAAAGACTGGGAAAACTGCAACAAGTGACACCCCTACAAGGCTTAAGTCAGGAGAATGGTGGAATACTCAGTACTCGTTTGGATAGGCGCACCACAACACTTGAGAAACCTGACACTACCCGGATTACAACGCTTTGCCTAATTGGTAGTCCCTCATTGGATTCAATACCCATCTCCTCCATCACCAATTCATTATCACTGCAGTATCCATTAACGAAAGGATGCACTCCAGCAATTCCCAAATTCACTTTGGCAGTACCTCCCTTCCCTATGGCTTCTACCACTGATAAGGACAAGAGTAATAATGTCCTGGATGTTAATCCTCTTAATTTCGCCTCCAAGGCACACCCCATTCTGATTTGGATGCTGTGATGAATGCTATCTGTATACACATGTACCTTTAATGCGTAGGTTCCTTTAAGAATGGGTTTGGAACCCTGGGGGACTCCGCCTCCGGTTCCGCACCCAGGAAGCTGTATATAAAGTTACGTTCAGTAGGCAGCGTGCAGTGAGCACACTTCTCGGCAGCTGTCTCGTTCTCTGGTAATTAAAGCCTTTGAATGATCAATCTCCTCTCCTGAGTCGTAATTGAGGGTATCTCAATTTAATTACCAGACTGCATCAAGATGGACAGCGGTCTAAAGCCGGAGAAGCTCAATTTGGACGCTCAGTCGCTGGAGGCCACTGAAATTTTTAAATACTGGCTCCGGTGCTTTGAGGCCTATCTGAATTCCTCAGAGACTGAAGTTGACGGACCTCGCAAGCTGAGCTTACTACATGCCCGGGTGGGCCACCGACTATCCTCCGTGATCGAGAAAGCTACGGCGTACGAAACGGCGGTCAAAATCCTACAGACGCGCTTCGTAAAGCCGATAAACGAGGTACACTCTCGACCTGCCGCCAGCGCTCCGGGGAAACGCTAGATGAATACTTGGAGAGACTCACCGCGCTCGCCAGGAACTGCGACCATAAAGAGGTGACGGCGGAAGTCCACATGAACTTACATATTCGTGATGCTTTTGTGTCCGGTATCCGATCCACGTACATCCGGCAGCGGCTCCTAGAAGACGGAGCAAAGGACCTCCAAGGCACGGTAACGCTCGCCTCTTCCCTGGAAGCGGCCCACCATAATCTACGCATGTACTCCACTGACCTTGCGAACCCCTCTCGATTCCCCTCCAGTCTTGGCCACGATACAGGCCTGCGCCGCACGGCGACCCGCTCACACCGGGGGCCCCCAATGCTATTTCTGTGGGCAAGGTCAGCACTCACTCCAGCGTTGCCCGGCCAGCTCCGCTATCTGCAACGAATGCGGAAAGAAGGGGCACTTCGCGAAGGTCTGTCTGGCTGGGCCCAAAGGCCAGAAACAAAAGTCTCATCGGGCCCAGAAATCGAACTCCCGGGACAACAAGCCCCGCAACGCGGCTGCGCGGTGGCCGGACACGCCTACTTCCGACGCGTCATCGGCCTCGTGCGAGTCATGGGGTGGCCATCTTGGCGGCGGCCATCTTCAAAACCCAAAATGTGCGACCGACGGCGGCGGCCATTTTGCGAGTCCGATTCAGCCGAGGACTCTGACTGCCCACAACTAGGAACGATCACGCTCGATCAATCTCGGCCGAAGCACCTGCGAAACATCAATGATGCAGGTTCAAATCATCGGCCGCGACACCACCTGCCTTTTTGACTGCGGGAGCACGGAGAGTTTTATCCATCCAGACACGGTAACACGCTGCTCCCTGCGCACCTATCCCGCCTCCCAAACTATCGCCCTCGTATCTGGGTCTCATTCGGTCCAAATCACGGGGTATTGTGTCACGAACCTCGCTATCCAAGGCGCCAAATACGCCCATTTTAAACTTTATGTGCTCCCTCACCTCTGTGCCCCCCCTGCTGCTCGGTCTGGACTTTTAGTGCAGCCACCGAAGCCTGACACTGAAGGTCGGCGGACTCCTGTCCTCGCTCACGGTATGTAGCCTGGCGACACTCAAAGTTGCACCGCCCCACCCTCTTCGCGAACCTCACTCCCGACTGTAAGCCCGTCGCCACCAGGACTCGGCAGTACAGTGCCCAAGACATGACTTTCATCAAGTCAGAGGTTCAGCGGCTACTTTGGGGCAGCACGGTAGCATTGTGGATAGCACAATTGCTTCACAGCTCCAAGGTCCCAGGTTCGATTCCGGCTTGGGTCACTATCTGTGCGGAGTCTGCACATCGTCCCCGTGTGTGCATGGGTATCCTCCGGGTGCTCCGGTTTCCTCCCACAGTCCAAAGATGTGCAGGTTAGGTGGATTGGCCGTGATAAATTGCCCTTAGTGTCCAAAATTGCCCTTAGTGTTGGGTGGGGTTACGGGGTTATGGGGATAGGGTGGAGGTGTGGATCTTGGGTAGGGTGCTCTTTCCAAGAGCCGGTGCAGACTCGATGGGCTGAATGGCCTCCTTCTGCACTGTAAATTCTATAAAAGAGGGGGTCATAGAGGCTAGCAACAGCCCTTGGAGGGCACAAGTACTGGTAGTCCGCTCCGGAGAAAAACAACGTATGGTGGTGGACTATAGCCAGACCATAAACCGCTTTATGCAACTTGATGCGAACCCACTTACCCGCATAGCAGAAATGGTGAACCAAATCACCCAGTATCGAGTATTCTCCACGGTCGACCTAAAATCTGCCTATCATCAACTCCCTATCCGCCCAGAGGACCACCCCTATATGGCCTTCGAAGCAGCCAGTCGGCTCTTCCACTTCCTCAGGGTCCCTTTCGTTGTCACAAACGGAGTCTCCGTTTTCCAAAGGGCGATGGATCAAATGGCGGACCAGTACGGCTTACGGGCTACATACCCGTACTTGGACAATGTCACCATCTGCGGCCATGACCAGCAGGACCATGATGAAAACCTGAGGAAGTTCCTCCAGACCGCCCGGGCCCTCAATCTGACATGCAATAAAGAGAAATGCGTGTTCAATACAACCCAGCTAGCCATCCTCGGCTACGTCGTGGAAAACGGGGTCCTAGGCCCAGACCCCGACCGCATGCACCCCCTTAAGGAACTTCCCCTCCCCCGTAGCCTCAAGGCACACAAACGGTGCCTGGGGCTCTTTTCCTATTATGCCCAGTGGGTCCACAGATATGCGGACAAAGCCAGTCCACTCATTAAGACCACTGTTTTTCCCCTGACGGCTGAGGCTCAGTCGGCCTTCAGTCGTATAAAGGCCAATATCATCAAGGCCGCCATGCACGCGGTGGACAAAACCATTCCCTTCCAGGTAGAAAGCGACGCATCAGACGTCGCCCTGGCTGCTACCCTCAACCAGGCGGGCAGACCAGTCGCGTTCTTCTCCCGAACCCTCACCTCCTCGGAAATTTGACACTCTGCAGTCGAGAAGGAGGCACAAGCCATAGTGGAGGCCATGCGGTACTGGAGGCACTACCTAGCCGGTAGGAGGTTCGCCCTCGTCACCGACCAACGGTCAGTCGCCTTTATGTTCGATAACGCACAACGGGGCAAAATAAAGAATGATAAAATTCTGAGGTGGAGGATCGAACTCTCCACCTACACGTACGATATTACGTATCGTCCGGGGAAGCTCAACGAGTCCTCAGATGCCCTGTCCCGTGTCACATGCGCCAATGTGCAAAAAGACCACCTGAGGGCCATCCACGATGACCTCTGCCACCCGGGGGTCACCCGGCTTGCCCATTTCATCAAGCCCCGCAACCTACCTTACTCCACCGAGGTGGTCAAGGCCATGACCAAGGCTTGCTAGATCTGTGCGGAGTGCAAACCGCATTTCTATTGACCAGACAAGGCTCGCCTGGTAAAGGCCTCTGGGCCCTTTGAGCAGCTAAGCGTTGACTTCAAAGGGCCCCTCCCGTCCACCAACCGCAACAGTTATTTCCTCACTGTCATCGATGAATTCTCCCACTTCCCCTTCGCTGTCCCCTGCCCCGATATGACCTCGGCCTCCATAATCAAGGCACTGCACAGCATCTTCACGCTGTTTGGTTTCCCAGCTTATATCCACAGCGACCGGGGTACATCGTTCATGAGCGATGAGCTGCGTCGATATCTGCTCGACAAGGGCATTGCCTGGAGCAGAACGACCAGCTATAACCGGGCAGGTGGAGAGGGAGAACGCGACAGTTTGGAAGGTAGTCCTTCTAGCCCACGGTCAAGAAGTCTCCCAATCGCCCGTTGGCAGGAGGTCCTACCCGATGCCCTACACTCCAACAGGTTGCTCCTCTGTACGGCCACGAATGAGACCCCTCACAACCGTTTGTTTGTCTTCCCCAGGAAGTCCACCTCTGGGGTCTCGCTTCCACATTGGCTGACGACTCCGGGACCAGTTCTACTCCAGAGGCACGTGAGGAGCCATAAGACAGATCCACTGGTTGAGAGGGTCCAACAACTACACGCAAACCCTAAATACGCCTACGTCGAGCACCCCGACGGCAGGCAGGACACTGTTTCCCTGCGAGACCTGGCACCCGCTGGCTCGTCCACCGACGCCCCCCCTTCCACGACGCTCCCCTCCCCGCACCGGCTGTCGACTCCGACAGTGCCCCCCCCATAGCGCCCCTCTCTCCCCAGCCGGCGCCGGCACCAATCACACGAGTCACCCCGGATACCCCCCCTGCTCCAATGCGGGCAAAGGCTCAGACAACCGTGCTCCCCGATATACCACCACCGAGGACGACCATATCCACCGCACCACCACCGGAGCTGAGAAGGTCGACACGGGCAATCAGACCACCCAAAAGACTGAACTTGTAATTCCGCTTCACCCCCGATGGACTATACGTCTTTTTAAACAGGGGTGAATGTGATGAATGATATCTGTATACACATGTACCTTTAATGCGTAGGCCCCTTTAAGACCGGGTTTGAAACCCTGGGGGACTCCGCCTCCGGCTCCGCCCCCAGGAAGCTGTATATAAGGTTACGTTCCGTAGGCAGCGTGCAGTGAGCACACTTCTCGGCAGCTGTATGGTTTTCTGGTTATTAAAGCCTTTGAATTATCAATCTCCTCTCCTGAGTCGTAATTGAGGGTATCTCAGATGCATATCATCATTATTTGATCATTGCTTGGTGAATATTCTGGAATTCTATTCCTAACACCATCAAAGCGGAATCATCACCACAGATCTGGAATGTATTCAGGAAGAAGGCCCACTCCCATCTTCTCCAAACAACAAGAAATGGGCAGTGAATGCAGCCTTGCCAGTGTCACTCCCAGCTCTAAAACAAATTACTTTCCGGTTTTGAGTTACCATTTCCTTGTCAAGCTGATACCCTTGTCTAGCAACAGATAAAAAGAATCAGAACCTTTATTTCGCGCATTATGTGCAAAAAAGGCAAACACCTCAGAGAATTGAGCTTGATGATTGTTAGGATTATAGAGAGACCTAACGAAACATGGGTCCCAATGGAAAAGTAAAAGTAATGGGCGTGATCTACCGGACTTGTCGTGCTGGATGCAAAAGTGAACTGGCTGGCTAGAAAGCGGGAAAAGCCAAAATCAGGAACCACGCTGGCCACCGATTAGTTTCCGATCCAGATCCTGTTGTGGCGTGATGAGAAACCAATAATCCCAATTAAGCCAATCTCCATCCCATTAATGGGAAGAACCGCCTTTCGAACGACCTCCCCAGCGAACGGTCACGTGGCCAGCTGGCCTGGGGGGGGGGGGGGGGGGGGGGGAAGTGGTTCGGAACCCGTTGGCCCGGCATGCCACCTCCCCTGGATCGTTTATACCCATAACGGGCGACTCCAGCTGCTGCCTGTCTGTCCCACCGAACACACCTGTGACAGAGCCCCGTCCATGTAAATGGAATGAAGGTCACTTTAACTCCCACTGACCATGGCTGGCCACAGAGCTGAAGGCTATCGCTAATGGAGAATTGGCAATCCCCATGATGTGAGCACTTCACAGCTCCGAGTGGATTCACATGCGTAACTCTGGAGGAATCAACACCACAGCGGCAGCAGCCAACAATCCATGAGCTGACCACTGCACTGGGGATACCCCCGCGACCATCGGGTGTGTGTGTGGACCGGGGATGTTACCAGCGGGTGTCTGGGGTACAGAATCTGGGGTCCAGTGCCAAGGGGTCACTACTGCAGTCGGAGGTGCGTGTGCAGGGTGTGTTGGATGGCACCATGAGGAATGGCAGAGGATATGAGGGTGGGTGGGGCCTGGGGACCTGCGGGTCTGGGGTAGAAGCTATAGCTGATTGGCTGTCCCTCATCCTCTTCAATTATTTACAGGTATTACATTTTGGACGATATTGTGGACCCCGCAGAAGCTACCCTCGTGGTGGCATTGGCAGGTCAGTCGGCCAGATGCCGGATAAGGCGGCGGCAGCAGTTTCGACAGAGATTTGAAGCGGCGGCCCATGTGCAGGGGCCCGCACCACATCCTGAGGACCCGGCCGCCCATCAGACCAGGGAAGGACCCAGAGGGTGAGGCCAGCGATGGCCCAAGGTGTACAAGTCTTTCGAACTGATGTCAGACAACTTTGCCTCAAAAATGGGAACGGCGTGGCACCTGTGCCATGTCCTTGCGGACTTGCAAGAGGGGGATACCCACCTGCAGGAGGAGGATACCCGCTCCCGGTAGCCGTCAAGGTCACCGCAGCACTGGACTTCTACACCTCGAGTTCATTCCAGGGCTTGAACGAGGACTTGTGTGGCATATCCCAACCAACAGCCCACAAGTGCATCTGTGAAGTCACCCATTTATTTCCCTAAAGGGCATTAGTGAACCAGTTGGGTTTTTGTGACAATCGACAATGGCTTCATGGTCATCATTAGAATTTTAATGAGTTTTAAATTCCACCATCTGCTGTGGTGGGATTTGAACCCGGGTCCCGAGAGAATTACCCTGGGCCTCTGCATTACTAGTCCAGTGATAATACCCCACTACCCCACCAACTCTCTTATGTGATGCTATTGATACCAATCGCACAAGGCCACATATAATGGATATTTGCTCTCTTGATATAATTAATTGTTCTGACCGATTATTTACATCCCTCAAATGAACCATCCATCAGAGCCAGCCAGGATGCTGATGACCCTCCAGACACTGGAGCAGGCGACAGTGGAAGCTACGCTCACGGCACACCCACTCTCACAATCAAGCACCAGCACAGATACTCGCACGCCAGTGGGCAGTGGTTCATCGGCTCAGTTGGTCATGCACAGTGGTGTGTGCACATCACACTTGCTTAAGCAGATGGTGGAGGCAGGGAGTGCCTAGGCCGCCAGCAGTCAGAGGGGTGCTGGAGACCAGGCAGGACAAGGCTGAGTCCCAGGCAGATGATGAGTCTCTGGAGTCGTCAATCAGGCGGCAGATGCTGGATGTCAAGCAAGAAGCATGGGGAGTTCTGGCGGAGATCCATGAGGGTCTGTATGCCATGGACTCTGTCATGGAAGAGTCCTTGCAGAGCATGAGCGCTGCTTTGACCCTTAGCTTTGAGCACGCAGCTTAATCCATTGAGAAAGTGCCAACACTCGTGGAGAGGCATCTCCAAGGGTAGAATGAGAAGATCATGGGGTTGCGCTTGGACCTGCAAGCCCCCGCATAGGCCTCAGGAGGTCACTGCCAGTGAGGGAGAAGGATGTGGAACCCTGTCTCTCAGATGGGTGCCCATCCTTCATTGAAGCGCAGGAAGGTCAAGACATACCTCACAATGGCGGATGAGCTGGTTGTCATCTCTAGGGCCTCCTCTCATGGTTCCCCAGGCAAGGGCAGAAGCTCCTCTGCCACTCTGCGAGTCACCACACCATCCTCAGAGCCTGTGGCAACTGAGGAGTGCAAGTCATGTCACTGAGTGCACCCATCCAAGTAGTGCCTGTTCAGGCCCTGCCAGCCAGAGGACAACCGCCAAGGTCATCTACGCCAACAGGACACCACAGTCAGAAACCTGCCTCTAATGGCGCTGACAGCGAGGTGTGGGGTGCAGGGGCACCTCTATGTAGCACCCGCAAATATAAGCTTAAGACACAGTGGGCACAGACAAGGGTTTGTACTGGATGCTTATGTTTTATTTTCCAATACTTGAGTTTAGAAATGGTCCGATTGGATGTTTTTGCTATAACATTAATGTTATCACTTTCTTTTTTTTTTATTGTGAGCAGTTTTGGGCCCCGTATCTAAGGAAGGATGCGCTGGCCTTGAAAATTTAAATTTAGAGTAACTACTTCATTTTTTCCAATAAAGGGCCAATTTAGCGTGGCCAATCCACCTTGTCATCTTTGTGTTGTGGGGGCGAAACCCACGCAAACACGGGGAGAATGTGCAAACTCCACATGGACAGTGACCCAGAGCTGGGACCGAACCTGGACAGTGACCCAGAGCCGGGATCGAACCTGGGACCTCGGCATCTTGAGGCAGCAGGGCTAACCCACTGCGCCATGGTACTGCCCTACATTAACGTTATCACGATAAATTATGACTTGCACACAAGCCATGAGTGTCCTGTGTATTCAATTGGTGTTAGCCTCATCAGTACTTAGTGAGAGATGGGATCAAAGTTTATTGCTAAGGCTGTGATGCCACATTGGGCTCCTGAAATGGTTATGTGTGAGATGGTTAGAATGGAGGTAGTGCACATTGTCATAATATATACCAGTATATCATGGTGCAGACACAGGAAAGGTGGGTTGATGGCAACTTGCTTTAAAAGGTGGGACCAATCAACATACACAACACCGCAGCCAATCACCAGTGAGAGCACACGCACTATAAAGACAGGGGGCATCAGAGTTCCCGCTCATTCGAGTAGCAGCTAGCTAGGAGCACAGAGCTCACAGCCTGCAAAACAGACATTCACCATGTGCTGAGTGCATCAACTGGTTAGGACAAGGCAAAGGTCTTTAGTTAAAGCTGGTATCGTATTTACCCACAGTTCAAGTATGTTTAAATAGTTAACCTTTTAATAAAATAGTGTTGCACTACTTCAAGTGTTGGTGACCTGTATGTGATCCAAAACACCCAACACATCATGATACCAGGAGTGGTGGGATACTAGCACTTCTTAGACCCACCTGCAAGTGATCTGCCTTCCGCCAGCATTCCGTCATCCTGCAACATGGACAACATCAGCCCGCAGCCGCCGCTCCGCATCGCCGGCAACCTCGGGGCCAACTGGAAGATTTTCAAACAACGCTTCCAGCTCATCCTTGAGGCCACAGACAGGGAGGGCGCCTCGGACACCAGAAAGATTGCTCTTCTCCTCTCCACGGCCGGGGACCATGCCATCCACATTTTCAACTCTCTCACCTTTGCATATGATGAAGACAAGACGAAGTTCAAGACGGTTCTCCTCAAATTTGACACTCACTGCAGCGTAGCGGTGAATGAAAGTTTTGAGCGCTACGTATTCCAGCAGCGTTTGCAGGGTAAGGACGAACCTTTCCAATCCTTTCTCATGCACCTCCGCATCCTTGCGCAGTCTTGCAGCTACGGGCCCACCTCCGACTCCATGATACGCGACCAGATCGTTTTCGGTGTTCAGTCGGACCCCCTACGTCAGCAGCTCCTCAAAGTAAAGCAACTCACCCTAGCGACCGCCATCGAGACCTGTGTCCTACATGAAAATGCCACCGGTCGGTACTCCCATATACAAGCGGCTAAAACGGCGCGGGAAGGTCCCCACGAGGTGGAACGGGTCCAAGTGATTGAGCACCTCCAGGGCCTCAGCCTGGATTAGGGCGGACTCCCGCGCTTGTACACACCAAACGAGGGGACGGCGAAGTGGAGGCACATAATGCGCAGGCGCGCACCACGCATGACCGCACCGCGCATGCGCAGTGGTGCAGCAAACGTGCTGACGTCATAACGTGCGGCAACTCTGACTCCGTCCACTTAAAGCGGCAATGCCCCGCAACATCTCGACAATGCCTACGATGTGGAAGACTTGGCCACTATGCTGCCTGCTGTCGAGCAGCTCAGCCTTCCAATTCATATTGCTTCAGCCAGCCTCGCAGGAATGTTCAGGCAATTCAACCCACGGTCACCGAGTCCGATTCCGACCTCCTGCACAGCAGGCTCACAGACTGCAACACAGACATTCACCATGTGCTGAGTGCATCAACTGGTTAGGACAAGGCAAAGGCCTTTAGTTAAAGCTAGTATCATATTTACCCACAGTTCAAGTATGTTTAAATAGTTATCCTTTTAATAAAATTGTGTTGCACTACTTCAAGTGTGGTGACCTGTATGTGATCCAGAACACCCAACACATCACACATGGATTCAGCCAGAAGGCAGGCCTTGCCAACCTTCCCCGGTGTCTCTGCCTCCCTGACTGCCTCCTTGAATGTTCCTGATTTCAGCCTCTTCATATTTGTCTTCTGGCTGCCTGGGCTCGGGATGGGATTCATTGTTGGTTTCCTCATCTGAAGCAGGTGTAAATGCCTCCGTATCCTCCTGGTCCAGTAATTTCCCCCTAGAGAGAACAAAATTGTGAAGAGCAAAGGCGAGGATGAGCGAGATTCATTTTGGTGGATATTACAGAGTGCCCCTGGAGTGGCCCAGAACCTAATTTCAGCAGACCAATGGTCCTCTCCACTAGTGCCCTTGCAGATACATGACAGAGATTGTATCTCTCCTAACATCATAAAACATAGGAGCAGAATTAGGCCACTCGGCCCATTGCATCTGCTCCACCATTCAATCATGGCTGATATTTTTCTTATCCCCATTCTCCTGCCTTCTCCCCTGATCCCCTTATTAATCAAGAACCTATCTATCTCTGTCTTAAAGACACTCAGTGAATTGGCCTCCACAGCATTCTGCAGCAAAGAGTTCCACAGAGTCACCACCCTCTGGCTGAAGAAATTCCTCCTTATCTCAGTTTTAAAGGATTGTCCTTCAGTCTGAGGCTGTGCCCTCGGGTTCTAGATTTTCCTACCAGTGGAAACATCCTCTCCACCCCACTCTATCTAGGTCTTTCCTGTAAGTTTTAGTAGATCCCCCCCGCTTCCTTCTAAACCCCGATGAGTACAGATCCAGAGTCCTCAACTGCTCCTCATATGAGCCCTTCATTCCAGGGATCATTCCTGTGAACCTCCTCTGGATCCTTTCCAAGGCCACGCATTCTTCCTTAGATAAGGGACCCAAAACTGCGCACAATATTCCAAATGGGGTCTGACCAGAGCCTTATACTGCCTCAGGAGTACATCCCTAGTTTTGTATTCTAGCCCTCTTTACACGAATGCTAGCAATGCATTTGCCTTCCTAACTGCTGACTGAACCTGCACATTAACCTTAAGAGAATCTTGAACAAGGACTCCCAAATTCCTTTGTGCTTCCGATTTCCTAAGCATTTCCCCATTTAGAAAATAGTCCATGCCTCCATTCCTCCTTCCAAAGTGCATAACATTACCATTTTCCACATTGTATTCCATCTGCCACTTCTGTGCCCACTCTCCTTGCCTGTCCAAGTCCTTCTAAGCGCGCCTGCGTCTTCAATACTACCTGCTCCTCTACAGATCTTTGTATCATCTGCAAACTTAGCAATAGTGCCCTCAGTTCCTCCTTCCAGATCATTAATGTACATTGTGAAAAGTTGTGGTCCCAACACTGACTCCTGAGGCACAGCACTAGTCACCGGCTGCCATCCTGATAAAGACCCCTTTATCCCCCTCTCTGCCTTCTGCCAGTCAGCCAATCCTCTATCCATGTCAGGATCTTGCCCTTAACACCATGGGCTCTTAATTTCATAGAATCCCTACAGTACAGAAGGAGGCCATTTGGCTCATCGAGTCTGCGCCGACATGCTGAAAGAGCACTTTACCTCGGCCCCCACCCTATCCCCATAACCCAGTACCCGACCTAACGTTTTGGACATAAGGGGCAATTTAGCATGGCCAATTCACCTAACCTGCCCATCTTTGGACTGTGCGAGGAAACTGGAGCATGGAAAACCCATGCAGACACGGGGAGAAACTGCAAACTCCACACACAATTACCCAAGGCCGGAATTGAACCCGGGTCCCTGGCACTGTGAGGCAGCAGTGCTAACCACTGTGCCACCATGCCGCTTCTAACTTATTTAACAGCCTCCTATATGGAACCTTGTCAAAGGCCTTCTGGAAATCTAATAGATCATATCCACTGGTTCTCCTTTGCCTAACTTCCTTGTTACCTTCGCAAAGAACTCTTAACAGATTTGTAAGACGTGACGTCCCCTTGACGAAGCTGTGCTGACTCAGTCCTACTTTACCATGCACTTCCAAGTACTCCGCAGTCTCATCTTTAATAATGGACTCTAAAATCTTACCAATGACCGAAGTTGGGCTAACCGGCCGATAATTTCCTGTCTTCTGCCTCCCTCCCTTCTTAAACAGGGGTGTTACATTAGCCACTTTCCAGTCCCCTGGGAGCCTTCCTGCCTCCAGTGATTCCTGAAAGATCACCACCAATGCCTCCACAATCTCCTTTGCTATCTCCTTTAGAATCCTGGGGTGTAGTCCATCCAGTCCAGGTCACTTACCCACCTTCAGATCTTTCAGCTTCCCCAAAACCTTCTCCATAGTGATGGCCACTACACTCCCCTCTGTCCCTAATTCTCCTGAAGTTCTGGTATCCCACTGGTGTCTTCCACCATGAAGTCTGATGCAAAGTAACTATTCAGTTTCTCTGCCATTTCTTTGGCATTTCCTATTATTATATTATTACTTCTCCAGCCTAATTTTCTAGTGGTCCAATGTCTATTCTTGCCTCTCGCTTACCTTTTATATATTGAAAAAAACTCTTCCTCTCTTTCTTTATATTACGAGCTAGCTTACACTCATATTTCATCTTCTCCTCCATATTGCTTTTTCAGTTGTCCTCTGCTCTCTTTTAAAGACTTCCCAATCCTCTGGCTTCTCACTAATCCTCTCTTTTGCTTTTATGCTGTCCTTGATTTCCTCGTCAGCCATGGATGCCTCGTCCTCCCCTTAGCATGTTCCCTCCTCCTTGGGATGAATTTATTTTGTGCCTCCTGAATAACCTCCAAGAAACCCTGCCATTATTGTTCCACTGTCTCTGCCAGGCTCCCCTTCCAATCAACTCTGGCCAGCTCCTCCCTCAGTGACCTTTATTCAATTGTAATACCGTTACATCTGTTTGCAGCTTGTCTCTCTCTCAAACTGTAGGCTAAATTTTATCATATTGTGGTCAATGGTCCCTAAGGGTTCCTTCACCTTAAGATCCCTAATCAAGTCTGCTTCATTACACATCACCAAATCCAGAATTGTTTGTTCTCTATTAGGCTCTGTCACAAGCTGCTCCAAATAACCATCTCATAGACATTCCACAAATTACTTTACTTGGGATCCACTACCAACCTGATTTTCCCAGTCCACCTGCATGTTGAAGTCCCCCATGATTATTGTAATATTGCCTTTCGTATATGCCTTTTCTATCTCCTGATTTATTTTCTGCCCCACATCCTGACTACTACTCGGGGGCCTGTACATAACTCCCATCAAGGCCTTTTTTCCTTTGTAATTCCCAACTCTACCCACAGAGGTTCTAAGCCTTCCAATCCCATATCTCTTCTTTCTATCGATTTATGCCTTACTAACAATGCAACCTCGTGCCCATCTGCCTGTCTTTCAAGAGGACATAAATCCTTGGATATTTAGACTTTTCCCTGATCCCCTGCAGACATGTCTCTGTGATGCCCACAACATCGTAACGGACAATTTCAATGAGCGTATCAAGCTTATGTTTACCTTGTTTTCTCCTGTGCCTCTGTCCTCAGGTATCTGAGAGGCATCATCAGCCACCCTTTCAAAGGATAACCCTGGTCACCAATCAACTATCCGTCGAGGTGAGCTGGAGCCGTGAACAGCCTTGGAACTTGTGAGTGGCGCAGAATGTCGGAATTGTGTGAGCTGTTTGGGTACCTCGCACAGACCTGTACAATCTGGATCTTATGGTCACAAACTATCTGAGCAATCATGGAGTGAAACTCCTTCCTGTTGACAAAGACACCGTCTGGCCGGTTAGTGCCTTGATGGCCGCATGGGTATGATCGATGGTTCCCTGGATCCGGGGGATCCCTGCTATTGCAGCGAAGCCTCTGGCCGGCTGGCTTAATCAGTCCTGGGATTAATTAATGTTCTCATCCGCATGAATGTAGCACCAGTCACCAGCTTGACACAGCTGCGTCCAGCAGCCTGGGAGACTCCATAAAGATCACCCACAGAGCCCTGGAAGGATCTGGAGGCAAGTGCCATAATGACCCGGAGAGTCCGGGAAACTGGGTATCCATGCACATTATTGGAGGCTAGGCCCAATCAGATGATCTTGATGGCTTCCCCTGAAAGCCAAAGCCTCCTGCAGCACTGGGCCTCAGTCATGTCAAGGTAGTTGGGTCACTGCCTGTACAGCCTGACAGCTGGGTATTGGCATCTTCTGGGGGATGATCTCCTTGCTCTTCGAGCCGGTCCTAAGTACCCTGTGCCTGCACCTCTGCTCTAAGGTGATGCCTGTGACCAACTGGCCTCCTCGCTCTTTGTTCCCTGTCTTCCTCAGAGGAGATGCTCTCTGCTGACTACACTATACCCATCTGCAGAGACGCAAATGGGGCTGACCCATGCTCGGAGGGTGCCAGAGGGAAGCAATGTCCTGAAAACTCCAGACTGTATGCTAAGAATGCAGAGAAAATGTTCCAAAGCAAACCCTCACCAACTAATAACTAAGCCTGCCTTTGCTCCAGCCTCTTTTTAATCTTGCCCTTCGGAAACTGCAAAGCAGATTGGCCAATTGACCATGCGCTGGCCTAAAAATTGCCCAGGCAACATAATATTGTGTCAATTGCCAAATTAATCCGCTCAAGTGGCTCCATTATTGTCAGTGGGCACAGTACCAATCTGCACCTGCACCCACCGACCAAAATATCGCATGAGTGCACTATAACGTCGGGATGCGCATCTGATGTTATCACCTGGGATTTCAGGAGCTTCCGTGTTGGGTTTGTGCCCACCCCCAGGCCGTGTAAAGTTTTGCCCGTAAGATTGTGAATCTTTGGAATTCTCTGCACCAGAAAGTTGTGAATGCTCCATCATTGAGTATATTCAATGCTGGGGTAAATTTTCGATCTTTCAGGGAGTGTAAGAGTATGGGAGCAGATGGGAAAATGGAGTTGAAGCTCAAGATCAGCCATGGTCATATTTGAAGCAGGCTTGATGGGATGTGTGATCTTCTCCTGCTCCTATTTATTATGTCTTGTGAAAGCAAAATCCTAGTCTTGGTCAAAATTTGAGCAAGTTGGATTTTTCTGTTAGCTACATAGCGGAACCAAAACAGTGGGCGAGATTCCTGGTGCGGCACGCCGTCGGGATTGTCCGTTTTGCCGGCTGTTCAATAGGGTTTCCCATTGTGGGGCAGCCCCATGCCGTCGGAAAACCCCCGGGCTGCCGGGAAAATGGAGAATCCCGACGGCGGAGAATTTAGCCCAATATCTGGGAACATTTAAAGATTAGTTATAGTCTAGTTATTGTATCGCTGGTTCCAGCGGCCATGATCGTCCGGCCCCATCCCACAGTCTGGATCTTCCAGTCCTGCTAAAAGTCAATGGACTTTTGACTGTCCCACCGTACCCCCGCAGTGTGTCCCGTCATGGCGGGGTGGAAAATCTGGCCCAATAACTCCCATTTTCCCATCCGCTCCAATACCCACACATTCCCTGAAAGCTTTCCTGTAAATTTGACTTATATGTTTCAATTACTGTTTGATCTTCATTCGATCAGAGTAAGACAGTGACGTTTTTCAGCAAGGCTAATGTTTGTTTGTATTTGGTGTATTGACAAAGAAACCAGAGCTTTGAAAGAGAGCACAGAATGCATAAAACCATATAGCTCTTGGCAGCAGACACCCAGGGGAATTCATCTACAGCAGCTACCACCTGGATTTAACTTCAGAGTGCTGCATGCAACACCTGCGATTCCCCAAGCAGTTACTGTTGTCTCGTCTTATGACTTCTCAGCTGGAGGAGCAATCAACTGTAAAAGAGACCACAGTTCTGAATTTTTATGATTAAGGTCCTGTCAATCTGTCACTGGGGATTTGGCAGAAATGAATCGTCCATCATTGTAGAAATGCATTCAAAATGTCACCAGGATTTTGCTAATATACATGCTGTGCTGTGTATTTTTCGGCATTAAGCCACAGTAGCAGACATCAAGACAGCAAGGCTTCTTTGAAATTGACAGCTTCCCAAGGGTGCAAGGCACCAAATGCAGCATGTGGCCATTCAGGTAATGTCAGATAAACCATGAATATACAGCAGGGGAATGGGAACTGTTATTACCCAGTCAATATTGAAACAGTACTCTTTGCCATCCTAAGCATTCTTCATGATTACGCCAGATATCTTGGAAGGGCCTTGATCTGTTTTCAGCTCCATTATAAACTCTATTTCTCTGCCTGAATCCATTTGCCTCAGGCTGAAACAGATTTTCACATCCTCAGATTTTGTTTGACCTTGAGCTGAGATCCAGATCTCGCATCTTTGTCTCATGCTCATCGCAATAACTTATTATAGAGTGACTTTGTAAAGTACACCATTGCACCTCTTGCTTCACCTTGGAAGCAAAAACAGGAAGGCAGATTACTACCTGAATGGTTGTAAAGTGGGAGAGGGGAGTGTGCAGCGGGACCTGGGTGTCCTTGTGGACCAGCCTCTGAAGGTAAGCATGCAGGTGCAGCAGGCAGTAAAGAAGGCTGATGGTCTGTTGGCCTTCATTGTGAGAGGTTTCGAGTACAGGAGCAGGGATGTGTTGTTGCAATTATACAGGGCCTTGGTGAGGCCACACCGAGAATATTGTGTGGAGTTTTGGTCTCCTTTTCTGAGGAGGGATGTTCTTGTTCTCGAGGGAGTGCAGCAAAGGTTTACCAGACTGATTCCAGGGATGGCGGGACTGTCATATGAGGAAAGATTGACTAGTTTAGGATTGTTCTCGCTGGAGTTCAGAAGAATGAGGGGGGATCTCATAGAGACTTATAAAATTCTAACAGGACTAGACAGTGTAGATGCAGGGAAGATGTTCCCAATGGTGGGTGAGTCCACAACCAGGGGTGAAATTCTCCGGTATCGGCGCGATGTCCGCCGACTAGCGCCCCAAACAGCGCAAATCAGTCGGGCATCGCGCCGCCCCAAAGGTGCGGAATCCTCCGCATCTTGGGGGGCCGAGCCCCAGCTTTCAGGAGCTAGGCCCGCGCCTGACTAATTTCTGCCCCGCCAGCTGGCGGAAACGGCCTTTGGTGCCCCGCCAGCTGTCGTGGAAATGACAACTCCGGGCGGCGCATGCGCGGGAGCGTTAGCGGCCGCTCACGGTGGCTCTGGTGGCGACCGTGGCGAAGGCGGAAGGGAAAGAATGCCCCCACGGCACAGGCCCGCCCGTGGATCGGTGGGCCCCGATCGTGGGCCAGGCCACCGTGGGGGTACCCCCTGGGGCCAGATTGCCCCGCGCCCCCCCAGGACCCTGGAGCCTGCCCGCACCGCCTTGTCCCGCCGGTAAGGTAGGTGGTTTAATCTGCGCCGGCGGGACAGGCATTCTAGCAGTGGGACTTCGGCCCATCTGGGCCGGAGAATCACGGGGGGGGGGGGCCCGCCAACCGGCGCGATTCCCGCCCCCGTCGGATATCCGGTGCCGGAGAATTCGGCAACCGGCGGGGCGGGATTCACACCAGCCCCCGACGATTCTCCGACCCGGCAGGGGGGTCGGAGAATCTCGCCCCAGGGGTCACAGTCTGAGGATTCAGGGTAAACCATTTTGGACAGAGATAAGGACACATTTCTTCACCCAAAGAGTGGTGAGCCTGTGGAATTCATTACCACAGGAAGTAGTTGATGCTAAAACATTGAATATATTCAAGAGGCGGCTGGATATAGCACTTGGAGCGAATGGGATCAAAGGTTACTGGGGGAAAGCAGGATGAGGTTATTGTGGTAGTATGAATCAAGCCCAAGCTGAAACCGTACGGCTCCTGGAGGCGACAACACTGGTACAAGCACCACCACCACCGCCGGGGCCGAGGCGATCGACACGGACGACCAGACCGCCCGACCGACTCGTGGCGTCAATGTAAAACAAATATGGACTGTTCACAAGAACATTTTGCTTTTCTTCCTATACCCTCTGTAAATAGTTGCAACAGGACAAAATTGTCCAATACTGTATTGCCATGTGAATGTTTTGTCCTCCCAGGACCAGCCCTGTAAACCCTTACCACCATACGAAGCATCACCCCGCCGGGTTCATTTTTGACAAGGGGTGAATGTGGTAGTATGTATTGGGGGTCATGTGGGACTGGAAGCCCTAATGTCATTGGCTGACAGATCCCGGGTCCTGGTTGGCCGTTGACCTCAAGCTCCGCCCTGAAGGCGGAGTATAAGAAGCCGGAGTCTTCCCCCGCAGGCCAGTTTACTATCGAGCTGCGGGGGAACAGACACGCTTAATAAAGCCTCATCGACTTCACTCTATTCGTCTCATGGAGTCTTTGTGCGCTACAGTTATTAAGTTGGATGATCAACCATGATCGTGATGAATGGCGGAGCAGGCTCGAAGGGCCAAAAGCCCTCCTCCTGCTCCTATCTTCTATATATCTATGTAAGTAAAATCAAAACACAGGGCCAAACAAGGCAATATTAGAAGTCACCAAGGGTTTGTTTTACTTTTTAAAAAAAATATTTTTATTGAGATTTGAATGATTTTCTTTTACAAAGTTTACATAAAACCATACAGTAACATATAATAACAGGAATAACCCCCTCACCCCCACACTAATATCAATTAACCCCCCGTCTCATCCTCATCCTAATTGATTAAGTATGGCACTCCCAGTGGGCAACACGGTGGCACAGTGGTTAGCATTGCTGCCTCACGGTGCCACGGTCCCAGGTTCGATCCTGGCTCTGGGTCTGTCCGTGTGGAGTTTGCACATTTTCCCCGTGTTTGCGTGGGTTTTACCCCCACAACCCAAAGATGTGCAGGGTAGGTGGATTGGCCACGCTAAATTGCCCCTTAATTGGAAAAAATTTATAAAAATAATAATACTATTAACCCTTAAATTACCCACATAAAACAAGATGATACCCGAGATTCAAGTATGCTACCCGCAAAGATGGCTTGGTAGGCTTGTGGATGATTGCTGGAATTTCTCCGGCCCGTCTTCACAAGAGATGGTTCTCGCTGGCTGTCTCTTCCATGGATACTCTAAATCTATTTTATAAAAAATATGCCACTCCCCGTACAGGGTTAGTTTGGTATGTACTTGCCCCTGTTCTGACTTGGGACCTTTTGGCCCTGCTGTAGGGCCCTCTCTTTGTGGCCTTGCTCTCAGCCTCCCTGTCGTCTGCCTCGGCGGTTTCCTTCTCCCCCCCGCCCCCCCCCTTCTCTCGCCTTATTCTTTGGTGGGAAGTCACCAAAGGTTTGATCAGAGGTTGCTTTTAAGAAAGGTCTTACATGCTACAGGATGGTTGACAGGTTTGGGGTGTGAATTCTAAAGTGTGACTCCTGGTGACTAAATTTACTAGGTGACCCCGGTGGGGTGAAAGGACAAGAGAATGGAAACGAGGCTTCATATGAGGGACCAAGACTTCAGTGGGAAGGACCGAGGAAGCTATAACCCTGGAAAATGTCAGAGAGATAGGAAGCCGTAGTACCAAAAGGAGTTTTAAACACAAGGTGGCGTTAGTTAGGGTCTCCCTGTGGATCAGCAAGATGGGAGTGATGAAGATATGGCACAGGATAGGAGCTGCACAGCTTTTGTTTGATGCATTTAAGTTTATCGATGAGAAACAAACCAGGAGAGCATTTGAATCGGGTCTGGCAGCATCTATGGAGAGAGAAATAGAATTCATGTTACAGATCGATAACCATTCATCAGAACTCGGGTCTTGTTGGAGCATTTCAATACCATGTAATCTCATGTAAAATTTAAGTTTTTGAGACCCATTTTTTCAAGCAAAACGTTAGCGGATTGACATTCACATGGGTAGAGTTTTTGAGAGATTTACTTTCAATTAAAATGTAATGGGGATAGCCATCAGTGAGACATATGGAAACACCCGATCAGCACTTTCATCATTTTGTTACGTGTCTATGAACAATCCTACCGAGAATTTATATTTGCATTCAAATACAATCCCAGGTTTAATCCGTCCTTTGTGTGCCAGATAGCTAATCTGTGAGTGTGAAGATTTTTTTTCCCCCAGTCCCATGAACTTTGAACTGGACATGGAGGTCCCAGCATGATACTCTGGTCCAGATTGATCTACTTTTACTGCTCTCATCGGGTGTTAGGCGAACGTAATGATCATCAACATGGCGTTCCCACCAAAATCCCATAGAGGCATCAAACCCAAGCCCATTCCTTGGTTTGATTTAACTAGGCTTTGCTCCCACTTCAAGTAGCTATTCTTTGGAAGACTGTTTGATCATTGAGGCTGTCACAACTTGTGCATGTCCTTATCTGGGGTGAAATTCTCCTACCCGCCCCGCCACATTTCTGCCCCGACTGGCCGGCGGGAGTCTCCGTAACACCGGCCGGTCAATGGGGTTTCCCATTGTGGGGCAGCCCCACGCCGTCGGGAAACCCCCGGGCGCCGGCA
The DNA here is from genome assembly GCF_047496885.1 of Scyliorhinus torazame. Taxonomy (NCBI): domain Eukaryota; kingdom Metazoa; phylum Chordata; class Chondrichthyes; order Carcharhiniformes; family Scyliorhinidae; genus Scyliorhinus; species Scyliorhinus torazame. The sequence continues at coordinate 203,885,178 of NC_092712.1, read as the reverse complement.
AAACGGAGACTCCCGCCGGGTCGGAGAATGGCCGTTGGCTGCCGTGAATCCCGCCCCCGCCGAAGTCTCCGCTCCCGGAGATTGGACGGGGGCGGGAATCCGGCCGCGCCGGTTGGCGGGACCCCCCGCTGGATTCTCCGGCCCGGATGGGCCGAAGTCCCGCCCAGGAATTGCCTGTCCCGCCGGCGTAAATCAAACCTGGTATTTACCGGCGGGACCAGGTGGCGTGGGCGGGCTCTGAGGTCCTGGGGGGGGGCGCGGGGCAATCTGACCCCGGGGGGGTGCCCCCACGGTGGCCTGGCCCGCGATCGGGGCCCACCGATCCACGGGAGGGCCTGTGCCGTGGGGGCACTCTTTCCCTTCCGCCTCCGCTACGGCCTCCACCATGGCGGAGGCGGAAGAGACTCTCCCCACTGCGCATGCGCGGGAAACTGACAGCGGCCGCTGACGCTCCCGCGCATTCGCTGGGAAACTGACAGCAGCCGCTGACGCTCCCGCACATGCGCCGCATTTCTGCGCCAGCTGGCGGGGCAACAAATGCCATTTCCGCCAGCTGGCGGGGCGGAAATCCCTCCGGCGTCGGCCTAGCCCCTCAATGTTGGGGCTAGGCCGCCAAAGATGCGGAGCCTTCCGCACCTTTGGGCCGGCGTGATGCCCGTCTGATTGGCGCCGGCTTTGGCGCCAGTCGGCGGGCATCCCGCCGTTGGGGGAGAATTTCGCCTGATATCTATAAATACTTATTTTCCAGCAAAGGCCACTATATAGTAATCTGCAACTCTTTGCTGAATTTACCCACTGGAGTAGGGAGAATGCTTATAGAACTTCAATTATTCTGCATTTTAAAAATTAAAAATATAGAGAGTGTACATCTTTGTCAGCCACGAGCTTGGTTAAGTATTTATGCAGTAGTGACTAGATAACTCAATGGTAATGTCACAAGCATTTTCTCATAAGTGGAGGTGTTTACCAAATTCCACAGCTTGTCATAGTTTCTACACTCATGGCTTCCAAATTGCAAAGGTAACTTAGAGAGTTTATTTTTGAAGAAAATCAGTTGAACCCTACCAGGTGATGTGATTGTGATTTTTATCTCGTAGAACTAGAAAAGTTTCAGCAGAGAAGGAAACCCGGAGGCGTTTGTGCATTTTCTGGTACTGGTTCTTCAACTGGGGCTGTAGGACTTGGAGCTTCCTACTGGGTGGTATTGCTGTTGGGGAGAAGAGGAGCTTTGGCTTGAATCCATTGTAATCCTGTTCCATTTTCCTCAGAAGTTGTCAATTATAAAGGCATGGTGATCCCACAGAAATATCCCTGCTCTGTAAGGGAGCCCATCTCCTGAACTGAGGACAATCACATGTTTCTGCTGGACATACTCGCTGTAGCTTTGGAAATGAGGAAGAGCTAACTTTAGGTGGGCTCTTGAAGCAACCCTGATTTTCTTTGAACAAATGGCTCTGACTGAACCATCAACAGTCCGACCTTTAAGAAGGTTCAGGAAAATAAGAACAGGACTACGCAATTCAGCCCCTCAAGCTTATTCTGCCATTCAATCAAATCATTGCTGATCGATATATGAACTCCATTTACTCACCTTACTCCCATAACCCTTAAGAAGAAAGTGAGGTTGTTAAGATATTGGGTTGGCAAGTTCTTCTAGCCCCACTGGTCCCGGAGTCACAACACAAGTGAATTAAACAATAATTCTTATAAAAATACCAAAGTCTTTGGCCCTTGGCTGCCCAATAATTACAGTCACCAGTGCTGTAAGTTTAAACACAATTATGTTTATTTATAGCAAGAACTATAATGAGTTATGCAGCAGATACAACTGGTTAACTATTAATTAATACCCAACTCCCCACTTTAACTTCCCCTCCCACCCTCTACACAAACACGCACACACAAGACAGACAAACACAGAGGGATAGAATGAGTAAAAGTGCAAAGAAAAAGGATCATTGTTTCAGATGATGGTTTTTAGCACCCGTTTCTTCACAGTAAGCTTGCAGGTTAAAGTATCTTTTTACAGCTTCTACCAGTCTTCTCTGTAGAATCATTCATTCATTCAGGTTCTCTAGTTTAGAAATGCAGTACTCCCAGCTTTTCTGGGAGTAAATAAAATTAATTACATCTGCAAATTATACATTCCACCAATTTGTCACTTATTCAGTTTAGAAATGCCAAATTCTTATCTTGCAGCTATCAATAGTTTTTATTGAAGGTACATTTTTTTTATGCTCTAAAGATAAAAAACCGTTGTCGACCCCTTTCCTAGGGGAACGTGTGGAAAGTGCACTTTCTCCTCGTGTCTGCGTGGATTTCTTCCGGGTGCTCCGGTTTCCAACCACAATCCATGAATGCGCAGTGTCCAAAAGATTAGGTTGGGTTACTGGGTTACGGGGTAGGGTGGAAGCCTGGGTTTAAGTAGGGTGCTCTTTCCAAGGGCCAGTGCAGACTTGATCGGCCAAATGGCATCCTTCTGCATTGTAAATTCTATGATCTTTCACAACCACCAGATATCCCAAAGTGCTTTACAGCCAGTGAAGCACTTAGAATTGTAGTTATTGTTGTAAGAAATGTAACTGTTAGTTTGCACACACTAAGCTCCCACAAACAACGTGATACTGAACGTAAAGGGTTATGGGGATAGTGTACACGAACGGCGCGGCGCCACCCAGCGACCCACCCTTCGTCATCTTTTCAGTTGTCGGGTTGACCCTTTCGCTCAACGGCGAACCTTCACTCACCCCCTTTTTCACGGTGGCTTTCTTCTGATTTTTGGACATCCCACTCCTTCCTTATGTCTTCCGGCACCTAATCGCTGCAAAATTGCCCCCGGGACCTGGCATTAAGTTCCAAAAAAAATCAAGCCTGGAGTAGGAGGCACCCAACGTGCGACTTCCTCCTACCTGCCGCCACCGGAAGTCGAACTCAATTAAGAAGTTCTGATTTCACATGTGGCTGACCTATAATGTTAATGTTTTTACACTCATGTTATTAGACTACGCTTCCACTTTAATGAGGTCTGATATGGGTTAAATGCAATTCGTGGCCATTAAGCCTGCACCCCCCCCCCCCCCCCCGCACCCCCCTCACCGAACACCTATTGTCAGGGGGACACCATAACACCCTAGCCTGGGTCTATGCCTCCATGTGCAAGGAAGCAAAGCCTTTTGCCAGAGCCCTTGCGAGCCATGTGCAAGAAGTCTCCCATCACGCTGAATCTGTGCCCTTCACGTGTTCATTTGTTGAGACTCATTGTCAGTACTATGTGCTGAGGTTTCCCTTCGCTTGTCCAGTTGAGCTGACCTGCCACTCTGCTCACCCCCAATGACCCAACTCCAATGCAGCATCTCCACTTCAAGGCTCTGGAAGTGGCCAGGCCCTTCCTACAATCCACTCCACACCATCTCACCCATTTCACGACTCCCGCAGCACACCATACCACCCCCAACTTTACCACCTAACCCCAGGCCTCCACACTTGTCCCACATCTTCATTTCTCTCTTCCCTGTCCAGTCACCCCACTCAGCAGAGTACCACTTGCAGCCTTCCAAATGCTGCCTGAAGAATTACTCCTGGGAGCTCATGCTGTTGAAGATTACAGTGAATAATAGATAAAGGACCAACACCAGTCAGAGGCCATAATGTTAATAGAAACATTGGGTTGGAGTTTACAGCTATTCTGGGGCAGGGCGGCAGGTTGTGGAGGGGGGTATAATACCATGGGCATCATACCCACCACCTACCCACCTGTCAGTGCCACCACCTTGGGCACATCTGATTGGCCAATTGAGTCTCTCAAGTGGTCAATTAATTTAACCCACAGCAGAAGAGGCCTACACAAAGGGAGGGATTATCCAGCCACTGGGTTTGTCCAGTCTCGCTAAAAGTCCGTGACAGTGGACATTTTCCTGGCCCGCCACATCCCCAGAGGCAATTTCCACCACAGCAGGATTGTAAAGTCCTGGCCCAAGTGCCCAAACTGACTGCTTTCACTGCACGGGCTGGTGACAAACAAGGAGAGAGTAGGCCCTCGTTAATGGGTCCCTTAGTTCAACTGGGGACTCCTGAGGCATTTCCCCCCCTCACCCCCCAATCAGGTTTCCCTCCCATCCCCTTGGCCTAACTACCCTGGCCCCTCACTCCACCCTTGCCCCAGATTTCTACCTTGACCACGCCTAAACCGCCTCCAAACTCTGGCTCCATTTGGGTCCAGTGGGCACACTGCCGTGTGTGTTGCTGGGACCAGGTGGGATTTCCTTCCCGGATGGTTACGGAAATCCCACCGTTAACCTACTAATGGCCAGATGGCTGTTAAATGGCTACAGGGTGAGCCATTAAAAAGGGCTGGATTCTCCCCAACCATATTTGTTGGGGGGCAGGGACCTCTGCACACCATTAAAGCCAAAGAAGGAAGGAATGGGGGGATACTGAGAGAAAAGAAAGAGAGAAGCACACACATTCTATCAACCCAATAAAGACCCTGTATCTCAGGAAGCTTTATCAGCTATGAAGGAGTGCAGCAGTGTTACCAGAATGATGTTGGCTTAAAGGGTTGAATTATGACAACAGATTGCACAGACTAGTCATGTATTGCTTAGAAGATTAAGGAGTGATAAAATTGAGTCATTAAAGATGATTGAAGGATTTGATAAGGTAGATAGAAAGAAACTATTAGAGTCAAGAAGGAGCGGCGTAACCTTAAAATTAGAGTGAGCCCTTTTCGGGGTGATGCCAGGAAACACTTATTCATTTAAAGGGTATTGAAAATCTAGTTTTGCAAATTGAATCTTTTGCTCAAGTTTTCAGCAGACTCATTTGCAATTTGCTGAACGTAAAATTATCCGTGAAACCAGTATAATCAGGCAGTGTTTAAAAATATAATACATTTAATTATACATTTACATATGTTATTTGACACATTGAAGTATGGTGCAATTTTATTAATATAGATGAATATCCGTTTCTCATGAAAAAGCTTTTTATTAATCATCTGTAGTCCTATTTTGGATAACTGAAAATTGCTTTTAAAAATACCTGCAGCACGTTTGCGAGTCATATTGGTGTACAACAGTCAAGTTTAGTGATTTTTTTTGATAAACATTTTATTGAGGTATTTTTTTGGTTTTACAACAATGACAAAACAAACAATATACATAAGTCTATAAATAAAGTGCAAAAAAAGCCTGCTACCTCCCTTGCATGTCCTGCCTTTATTAACCCCCTACTCTAAACTAAACTAACCGCCCCCCCCCCCCCCCACCCCCCCTTCTGCTGACGATTAATTTTCTGCAAAGAAGTCGCTGAACGGTTACCACCTCCGGGCGAACCCTAACAGTGACCCTCTCAAGGCGAACTTGATTTTCTCCAGACAGAGAAAGCTCGCCATGTCAGTAAGCCAGGACTCCGACTTCTGGGGCTTTGAGTCCCTCCAAGCTAATAGTATCCGTCTTGGGGCTACCAGGGAAGCAAAGGCTGTAACGTCTGCCTCGTTCTCCTCATGGATTCCTGGATCTTCCGACACCCCGAAAAACACCACCTCCGGACTCGGTGACACCCTCGTTTTTAACACCGTGGACATGACGTCTGCAAACCTCTGCCAGAATCCCCTGAACTTTGGGCATGTCCAGAACATATGGACATGGTTCGCTGGCCCCCCCACCGCACACCTTGCACACCTGTCTTCCACACCGAAGAACCTGCTCATCCGGGCCACTGTCATATGAGCCCGATGAACAACCTTGAATTGTATCAGGCTGAGCCTGGCACATGTTGTGGACGTGTTGGTTCTACTCAACGCATCCGCCCAGAGACCATCCTCTATCTCTCCTCCTCCCATTTGTGCTTCAGCTCCTCAGTCTGCATGTCCCCTGACCCCATGAGCTTCTTATAGATGTCGGAGACCTTCCGTTCTCGCACCCTCACTCTGGAAACTACCCTAGCCTGAATCCTCTTTGGTGGTAGGAGCGGGAACATTGAGACCTGTCTACGTAGGAAGTCCTGCACCTGCAGGTACCTAAATTTGTTTCCCCTTGCCAATCCGAATTTCTCCTCCATCTCCCTCAAGCTGGGAAAGCTCCCTTCTATAAACATATCCCTCATCCACTCAATTCCTGCCCTCTGCCATCTCCGAAGTCCCCCGCCCATCTTTCCCGGGGCAAACCGGTGGTTATTACAGATTGGGGACCAGACCGATGCTCCCTCCACTCCCACATGCTTCCTCCATTGCCCCCAGACTCTCAGGGCTGCCACCACCATGGGGCTGGTGGAGTACCGTGCCGGCGGGAACGGCAGAGGCACCGTCATCAGCGCCGCCAAACTGGTGCCCTTACATGAAGCCGCCTCCATACGCTCCCATGCTGACCCTCCCCCACCATCCACTTCCTGATCATGGCTACATTCGCCACCCAATAATAGTTACTGAAGTTTGGCAGCGCCAGCCTGCCCTCTCCCCGACTCCACTCAAGCATTACCTTCCTTACTCGCAGGGTCTTGCCCGCCCAAACAAAGCCCGTGATAACTTTGTTAACCCGTTTAAAGAAGGAGCGCGGAATAAAGATGGGGAGACACTGGAACACAAACAGGAATCTCGGAAGGACCGTCATCTTCACCGTCTGGACCCTCCCAGCTAGTGACAGCGGGAGCGCGTCCCACCTCTGAAAATCGTCCTTAATTTGGTCCACCAGGTGGGCCAGATTAAGTTTGTTTAGCCAGTCCCATTCCCGTGCTACTTGGATGCCTAGATACCTAAAACTTCCCCCTACCACTCTAAACGGCACTTCCCCCAATCGCCTCTCCCGTCCCCTCACCTGGATCACAAACATCTCGCTTTTCCCCATATTCAGTCTGTATCTCGAGAACCGGCCAAATTCCCCCAGAATCCTCATGATTTCTTCCATCCCCCTCACTGGGTCTGACACATACAGGAGCAGGTTGTCTGCGTAAAGTGAGACTCTGTGCTCCACTCCCCCCCCCCTCCCCTCCCCCCCACGACCAGCCCCTTGAGGCTCTCAGCTCAATTGCCAGTCTATAGCTAGCGCGAACAACAATGGGGAGAGGGGGCACCCCTGCCTCGTCCCCGTCTGGTCCTCCTCAATCACATCCAGAACACAATCTTCAATCCTAGAGGATAAAACTTTGGCCAACAGTTTGGCGTCCACATTCAATAGGGATATCGGCCTGTAGGACCCACATAGCTCCGGATCCTTATCCCGCTTCAGAATCAGCGAGATCGTGGCCTGTGACATCGTCGGGGGAAGCACCCCTCTCTCCCTTGCCTCATTGAATGTCCTCATCAACAGTGGCCCCAATATCCCAGAGAACTTTTTGTAAACTCCGCTGGGTACCCGTCCGGCCCTGGGGCTTTACCCGACTGCATGGCCTTCAGTCCCTCCACTATCTTCGATCCCGATCGGGGTCCCCAGCCCTTCTACCAGCTCCCCGTCCACCTTCGGGAAATGCCTAGGAAGTGCCTCATCCCCTCTAGCCCCGGTGGAGGTTCCGACCCATTCAGCCTACTATAAAATTCCTTAAACGCCTTCTTCACCCCTGCTGAGTCTCCCACCAGGTTCCCGTCTCCATCCTTTACTTTCCCTATCTCCCTGGCTGCCTCCCTCTTTCTATACTGCTGGGCAAGCATTCTGCTGGCCTGGTCTCCATGCTCATAGATCGCCCCCTCACCTTTCTCAGCTGCTCCACCGCCCTCCGTGGTTAACAAGCCAAACTCCACCTGTAACCTCCGCCGTTCCCTTAGAAGCACTGCCTCTGGGGCCTCCGTCTGCCTCCTGTCGACCTGCAATATCTCCTTTATCAGTCGGTCCATCTCCTTCCTGTCTACCTTCTCCCTGTGGACCCATATCGAGATCAGCTCCCCTCTAACCACCGCCTTCAATGCCTCCAAGACCACCGCTGCTGAAATTTTCCCCGTGTCATTGACCTCCAGGTAATTCTGAATACATTTCCTCAACCACCCGCACACCTCCTCGTCCACTCCTTTACTCTTGGCTGCCCAAATCTCCATGGGTCCACCACCCCCCTCCCCCCCCCCCCCCCCCCCCCCACCCCCACCCCCAAAATCTGCTCCATGAACCCTTTTAGTTCCTTAGCCATTGATGGCACCCTACCCATTTTCGAGCTTGACCGGTCTAAACCAGGGTCAATAACTGTGTTGAAGTCCCCTACCATGACCAGCTTATGCGAATCCAGGTCCGGTATCTTCTCCAGCATCCTCTTTATAAACTCCACATCGTCCCAGTTTGGCGCGTATACATTTACTAATACTACCTGCACCCCCTCCAATTTTCCACTGACCATAATATACCGGCCTCCCCCATCTGAAACTTATCTACCCGCCACAAATACCACTCGCTTGTTGATCAGGATCGTGACTCCTCTGGTCTTTGAGTCCAGTCCCGAGTGGAGAACCTGTCTGACCCAACCTTTCCTGAACCTAATCTGATCAGCTACTCTAAGGTGCGTCTCCTGCAGCATTACCACGTCCGCCTTCAGTCCCCTCAGATGCGCGAACACGCGTGCCCTCTTGACCGGCCCACTGAGCCCTCTTACATTCCAGGTGAACAATTTAGTTGGGGAGCTTATTGCCCCCCCTTCGCCGATTAGCCATCCCCTCTCTTGGGCCAGTCACCAGCCCGTGTCCCGCGCCTCCACTGGCCTGCCCCCAGGCAGCCTCCGCCCCAGGGTCCGCTCCTTCGGATCCCTCCGGGAGCCCAACGATCCTCAGGCTCTGCCAGCGGGGCCTGTTTTCCAGGTCCTCCACCTTCTCCAGGAGCCTTTTCTGATGGTCTCTTAACATCTCCACCTCCAACTCCACCGCAGTTTGATGTTCCTCCTGGTCAGCCAGCGCCTTCTCTACTTTCTGGATCGCCCTACCTTGGGCATCCAATCGAAGTTCCAGCCGCGAAATTGCCTCTTTAATCGGGTCCAAGCAGTCCTGCTTCTGCTTGGCGAAGCCCTCCTGGATAACTTGCATCAACTGCTCCATTGACCGCTGCGTCGACAAGCCAGAGGTCCGGTCCTCCACCATACTTCCTCCCGGTGCAGCTTCAGCCCAAGCCTACTCTGTCTTTCTGTTTCTGCCTTTGCGAGCACTTCTAGTCCTCCTCTCCATGCACCGATGTGGGAATTCAGTTCACAATTGCCTCAGTCATCAATTTTTCAAATCAAGTCCGGTAAAAAATCGGGGGAAAAGATCCAAAAGTCCGACCTGAGAGGGAGCCACCAAATGTGCGACTTACTTCTTCATAGCCGCCACTGGAAGTCAAGTTTAGTCATTTAAAAATAACATTGATATTTAAAAGCTTTCAAATCGTATTGAAGTGGCCCTGCACCCAAACCTGTCAAAGGCCCGTAAAAAGGTGCAATTAACAGAAGCTCACAGTGGTGATTAATGCAATCTGGGGCATGACCAGTGATGGGTGTAGCACTTTTTTAAACCACAGCAAAACATGTGGGCATTCAATTTGTGCTAAATGTAGTTTGCTCTTAAAACCCTTTGATCTTTTGCACGGTGATTTGGTCTATTCTGCGCTATCAACAATCGGCCAGCAGAAATCTCAGGCCATGATATTTTAACCTGTCGCATATATTAGTGGAAGATTGTAATTTTGCGTCAAAAAAAATCCTTCAATGAAAAGAGCAGCGTCTGAATGAATCAAATTGATAACAAATCACATACTTTATTTTTTGTCCAACAGAACTTTCATTTTCTTCTTAATCACGTAAACAGCTGTTTCCAAAAAACAAACGGGCATCAACATTCAGATCTCCATGTTTCTGCTTCTTCAATATGAAAACCTGATCCCCCACCTTTTGTCAGTTAAGCTAATCTGATTTAATTTAATCACTGATAAATATTGACATTTCCTGGCTCCTTAACAGCAAGGAGCCAGGTTCACGCAATCATGATGATCAATTAAAGCCACTAATGCTGAATTGTTGATCATCACTCTCAGCAAATATTGACACAAAAGGATTTTAGTTTAGTTAGGAGATTTTTGAATGAAACACTTGAAGAAAATCTAATTTATTTAATTTAATTGATCAAATCAGTAATATTTGTGCTGTGTGGCTGGACTGATCAACCTGCAGTATTATATTGGAATAGAAGATTTCATTATATTAAAGAATAATAATCTGTATTGTCACAAGTAGGCTTACATTAACACTGCAATGAAGTTACTGTGAAAATCCCCCAGTCGCCACATTCCAGCGCCTGTTCGGGTACACAGAGGGAGAATTCAGAATGTCCAAATTACCTGACAGCACGTCTTTCGGGACTTGTGGGAGGAAACCGGAGCACCCGGAGGAAACCCACGCTGACACGGTGAGAACGTGCAGATTCCACACAGACAGTGACCCAAGCCGGGAATCGAACCTGGGACCCTAGAGCTGTGAAACAACTGTGCTACCTTGCTGCCCTGAAATGCTGAATTAGAAGTTATTTAATCAATTTTATGCAATGGATTGGTGTCTCAGTCCATTTAACCTCCTTAAACAGCAAAACTGTGTTTTCTCAATACATAGTGGCTGAGATTCTCCGAGCCCGCGCCGGCTCGGAGAATCGGAGTTGACGGCCCGCGATGCTGGTCCGACATCGGGATGCGATTTTCCGGCGACCGGAGAGCGCCGCCAGCTGCGCGCACGCAATTGATGCGGTGCAGGTCGGGGGCCGTTGAAATTGGCCCCCGCGGCGATCCTCTGCAGTCAACCAGCCAAGTTCCCGCCGGCGTGGTTCTAACATGGTTACACCCGGCGGGTGCTCCGCGGCCATTGTGGCCGTCCAGGTGGGGGGGGGGGGGGCGGGGGATCAGACTCCAGGGGGGCCTCCACGATGGCCAGGCCCATGTTCAGGGGCCACCGATCGGCGGGCCCAAGCGTTCCGGGGGTTGGCTACCTTCTTCCGCGCCTGCCCGTTGTGCTGCTCCCCCACGTTGCGTGGGCCCGGAGCAGAAGCGGCCGCTACGCGCATGCGCAGATCCGCTGCTGGCAGTGCAGGGCCACGTATCGCCGGCGGCGCTGCATGGAGCACTCCAGCGCCATGCAGGCCCTCTGTGAGCCATGGAAACGCTGGGCCTGGAGGCCCGTTGACGCCGGGCATGAAACACTCCGGTGTTTACTCCGGCATCAACAATTAGCCGCCGTGTTGCAGAATCTCGGCCAGTGTGTCAGTTGCAGTAGGCCTCTTCCAACAGTGTAGTCAGCTAACCACAGAGGTGCTGAACCACATCGGTCATTATGGAAAGTGCTGAATATAAGAAATTGGTACATATATTGTATGTATATGGTGCATAATGTTTTAAATGCCTGGATTTGGGTGTGTACACTGTAAGCTGCCTGGACATCACGGATGCACTTGTGAGTTGTAACTTGTGAAATGGCACACAAGTCCCCGCTCGAGCCTTGGGATGATCCGGTGGCATATAAATTCACGGCTGCGGTGACCTTCACAGCCTCCGGGAGCAAATGTCCTCCTCCTCCATGGGGTGCCAACACCGCTAGAGTGGGGCATGGGTGCTGTGGTGAGCCACGTATGGCTATTGTATATACTTACTGTTATTGCTGTTACTGTTGCTGTTGAATTGTTGTGTTGATGCTGCTGTTGGCTCCGCCTATGGCTCCGCCCCTCTGTGGAGGTATATAACCGGCTGATCTGAGACAGGTTCTCAGTGCGGGAGAAGCTACAGGTTGGCACACATCTAGTTGATTAAAGCCACTGTTCTTTGGTACAAACTGTCTCGACTGAATTGATGGTCATCAATTTAATCAACTAGTTTTTTTTCCACAATGGATGCCGCTCTGAAACCTGATCATCTTGAACTCGACCCGCAGGTAGCTGAAGCTACGGCTATCTTCGAGCATTGGCTCAGTTGCTTCGAGGCCTACCTCGACTCCTCAGCTGCCGTGGTCTCCCCGGTACTCAAATAGCGTCTCCTCAATGCCCGGGTGAGCCACCGGATTTTCCAGCTAATCAGGGACGCGGCCTCCTATATGGAGGCAGTGGAGCTGCTCAAAGTTTGTGAGGCCAGTGAACGAGGTACTCGCTCAACACCTCCTGACCACGCGGTGTCAGCGTCAGGGTGAGTCGCTGGCTGAATATCTGCGCAAACTGAGGGTACTCGTCCGGAGTTGTAACTGCCAGATGGTCAATGCAGTACAGCATGCAGAGCTGATGATCCGAGACACCTATATGGCAGGAGTCAGGTTTAGCTACATCCGGCAACGGCTTCTCGAGAAAGGATCCCTTGACCTCGAGGAGACAGTGAAACTTACTACCTCGCTGGAAGTGGCCTTCCAGAGCATGAAGACCTTACCATCTGACCACGCGGCATCCTCTGGAACGTCGGAGGCGCAGCCATCACCCGACCCGGGCGTGCCCCATACCTGCGCCGCGCGGCAGCCTGCCAGCCCCAGAGGGACGTATTGTTACTTCTGCGGGCAGGGCCAGCACCCCAGGCAGTGTTGCCCAGCTTGAAATGCGACCTGCAACAAATGTGGCATGTAAGGGCACCTTGCTAAAGTATGCCTGGCCCGACCTAAAGTCCAAAAATCAAAAGCCTGCCAGGCCCGGCCTGAGGCTCACAGACCCCGCAGCGTGGCATCTTGCCTGCCGGGCCCACCATCTTCTGTCGCATTGTACGCCTCGTGCGACCTGTGGGGGCAGCCATCTTGGTCGTCATCTTCGACGCCGCCCGCCACGTGCGACTGGTGAGGGCCGCCATTTTGGCCAACATCCTCGACGCCGCCCGCCACGTGCGATTCATCGGGGCCGCCATGTTGGAACCATTCCGCCACTGCCACTACCAGTCGCCTGCAACTTGGCTCGATTCAGCTCGACCAGACCCGGCCTTATCACCTTCAAAACGCCATGATGACCGTCCGACTCAATGGGCAGGAGACGTCCTGCTTCTTCGACTCTGGAAGCACAGATGGCTTTGTCCACCCGGATATGGTAAGGCGCTGCTCCCTCCGGGTCCTCCCCGTCTCACAAACCATCTCCCTTGCTTCCGGATCACACTCCGTGCAGATCCGGGGGTATTGCGATACAGGGCGTCGAGTACACCGATTTCAAGCTTTACGTCCTCCCCCATCTCTGCGCCCCGCTGCTACTAGGTTTAGACTTTCAATGCAACCTCCGAAGCCTGACCTTAAAGTTCGGGGGATCCCTGCCCCCTTTCACTGTCTTCAGCCTCACAACCCTGAAGGTCGCCTCTCCCTCGCTCTTTGCGAACCTCACCCCAGACTGTAAGCCCGTCGCCACCCAGAGCAGACGGTACAGTGCTCAAGACAAGGCCTTCATCAGGTCAGAGGTCCAGCGGTTCCTGAAGGAAGGGATCATTGAGGCCAGTAACAGCCCCTGGAGAGCACAAGTGGTGGTCGTCAGGACCGGGGAGAAGAACCGGATGGTAGTCAACTACAGTCAGACAATCAACCGGTACACGCAGCTCGATGCGTACCCTCTCCCCCGCATATCTGACATGGTCAATCAGATTGCGCACTACCGAGTCTTTCCCATGGTAGACTTGAAGTCTGTGTACCACCAGCTCCCTATCCAGCCGGAAGACCGCCAATACACTGCCTTTGAGGCAGACGGCCACCTCTTCCATTTCCTCAGGGTTCCCTTCGGCGTCACCAATGGGGTTTTGGTCTTCCAACGAACGATGGACCGAATGGTCGACCAGTACGGGCTGCGGGCCACGTTCCTGTACTTGGATAATGTCACCATCTGAAGCCATGACCTGCAGGACCACGATGCCAATCTTAGAAAATTCCTCCGCACAACTTCTTAACTTGACATACAATAAGGAGAAATGCATTTTCCGCAAAACCCGGCTAGCCATCCTCGGCTATGTCGTGGAAAACGGAGTCCTAGGGCCTGACCCCGACCGCATGCGCTCCCTGCTGCAGCTCCCCCTTCCCCACTGCCCCAAGGCCCTGAAGAGATGCCTGGGGTTCTTTTCTTACTATGCCCAGTGGGTCCCCAATTACGCAGACAGGGCCCGCCCACTTATTAAGTCCACTACTTTTCCCCTGATGGCTGAGGCCCGCCTGGCCTTCAACCTTTATCAGAACCGAGATTGCCAAGGCCACGATGCACACTGTGGACGAATCCATCCCGTTCCAAGTGGAGAGTGATGCGTCAGACTTTGCCTTGACAGCCACTCTTAACCAGGCAGGGTCACCTTTTTTTCCTGTACTCTCCATGCCTCTGAAATTCGACACTCCTCTATCGAAAAGGAGGCACAAGCCATTGTGGAAGCTGTGCGACACTGGAGGCATTACCTGGCCGGCAGGAGATTCACTATCCTCACAGACAAATGGTCGGTTGCCTTCATGTTTAACAACACACAGCGGGGCAAAATTAAGAACGACAAGATTTTGCGGTGGAGGATCGGGCTCTCCATCAATAACTACGAGATCTTGTATCGTCCTGGGAAGCTCAATGAGCCCCCAGATGACCTGCCCCGCGGTATCTGCGCCAACGCACAAGCAGACCGGTTACGTGCTATCCACAATGACCTCTGTCATCCTGGGGTCACCCGGCTTCTCCACTTTGTCAAGGCCCGCAACCTGCCCTACTCCACTGAGGTCAGGGCCATGACCAGGGACTGCCAAATCTGCGCAGAGTGCAAACCGCACTTCTATAGGCCAGACAAGGCCCACCTGGTGAAGGCCTCCTGCCCCTTCGAACGCCTCAGCATGGATTTCAAAGGGCCCCTCCCTCCACTCACTGTAACGTGTACTTTCTCAACGTTGTTGATCAGTATTCACGTTTTGCCTTTGCCACCCCATGCCCCGACATGACCTCTGCCACTGTCATCAAGGCCCTGCACAGCATCTTCACCCTGTTCAGTTTCCCTACCTACATACATAGTGATCGGGGCACCTCTTTATGAGTGGTGAGCTGCATCAGTACCTGCTCAGTAAGGGCATCGCCTCGAGCAGGACTACGAGCTACAAACCCGGGGGAAACGGGCAGGTGGAGAGGGGGAATGCTACGGTCTGGAAGGCCGTCCTTCTGGCCCTACGGTCTAGAAGTCTCCCAGTCTCCTGCTGGCAGGTGGTCCTCCCGATGCGCTCCACTCCATCCGGTTGCTCTTGCGTACTGAAACTAATGAGACCCCTCACGACCGGCTATTTGTCTTTCCCAGGACGTCGATCTCCAGGGTCTCTCTTCCATCCTGGCTAACGACACCTGGGCCTGTCCTCCTCTGGAAACACGTGAGGAGCCATAAGGCCGGCCCCCTAGTCATGAGGGTCCAGCTCCTCCACGCAAACCCTCAGTATGCCTACGTGGCACACCATGACGGACGGCAGGACACAGTCTCCCTCCGGGACCTGGCTCCTGCAGGTACCCGCACGCCCACCATCACCGCGCCCCTTCCGTCTACCTCCCCATCTACACCAACATCCCTCCCTGGGTCCATTAGTTCCGCCCCTGCACTGTCGCCCTATCCGGGACACTGTTGTGAGGCCGACATGCTCCCAGAGCCGAAGGTCGCGACACCTGTGCCCACACCGGAGCCGGGGCTGCGGCGTTCACAGCGGATGATGCGGGCTCCTGTGAGACTTAACCTATGAGCCCGCTTAAGCCCCGCAGGACTTTTTTTTTCTTAACAGGGGGTGAATGTGGTGAGCCACGTATGGCTATTGTTTATGCTCACTGTTGTTCTATTATTACTATTGTCATCGAAATCCACTTTTGTATATACTTACTGTTGTTTCTATTACTGTTGCTGTTGAATTGTTGTGTTGATGCTGCTGTTGGCTCCGCCTGTGGCTCCGCCCCTCTGAGGAGGTATATAACCGGCCGATCTGAGACAGGCTCTCAGTGCGGGAGAAGCTACAGGTTGGCACACATCTAGTTGATTAAAGCCACTGTTCTTTGGTACAAACTGTCTCAACTGAATTGATGGTCATCAGGTGCCACGCTATCTATTCGTTGAGTCGGAAACACCTGTGCCACATGTTGACCGTCGTCTCCTCAAATGACCAACGCGCCTATATATCTTGGGTCATCACCAGCACCCCCCTCTGTGTCCCTCCTCAGCCTGATGGGCGGCTAGGTCTGCAGGGTGTATGGAATCCCCTGCACATGGGGTACGACCTCCCGCCTGCTTCGATGCCACTTTCTCCGGCATCTGGCCACCTAGCCTGCTGCTAGCACCATGATGGCAGCCGCTGCGGGGTCCACAACACCATCCATTGTGTATCTATAAGGAATTGGAGGAGGAGAGAGACTGACAATCAGTTAGGGCTTCCACCTCAGGACCCTCATATTCCCGGAGCCTCCCCCACCCTTGCGTGTCCTGCCTTCTCTTAAAGTGCCATCCACAGAGCCAGTTGTGCTGGCGAACCTCGCGCTGCACAGTCTCCCTCCGGCCACAGCAGGTGCCCCTGGACCCCAAACCCCTGTTGAGAACATTGGAGAGACCAAGCTCAGATGCCCTCCTTTGATCCACAAACTCTCCCTCTGGTCACGAGGATAACACCAGTGCTGAAGCCTGTCTAGAGTGTTTGATTGTCGGCTGTGGTTCCAGGGTTTAGGCAAAATGTCCAGGCCTCACTGTTTGATTGGAATACTGGGCAATAATATTCGGCTGGGACATGTCACGTGTACCCACGAGAATGCACTTGAAAATATTTTATTTATTAAACGATCAACAGTAACAACGATTTGAAAATCAACTACGTATCATTCCATACATCACACTAACCATTAAACAACGAGGAAATGTCGCTGCTCTATATTGGTACCAATACAAAGCTATATCAGCTCATTTTCACAACAAAACAAACACACGGTGTCTCATCACCCCTTGCAGGTTCCTCAACAGAAATGGGGGAGAAGCCTGAGAATGTGTTATCATCTGCAGAGCTTTGTTATAGAAATGATCTGTCCATCAATGTGTTACTTGTTCCACATTTCGGTGCCATTCTCCATTCCGGAGCCACAGCTGTGCAGGCCCTCCCACATGGCCCAGTCTCATTGGAACCAAATCTTGGCATCCACATATTCCTCTGTCGCTCAAGGTGCAGTTGAACATCCTTGGCTTCCAGTCTGTTTAACCCACGGTGATGTGCCAGTTACATGCAGCACTCCTCATACCAGAAACAAAATCATCAGCAATCTGCAAAAAATATATCTTAAATTTGGAACAATGTCACCAGGTCCCGCAGCATCTTCTTACTTCAAACCAGATTGTCTTCTAGACTCATATTTCCCTCTGCGCCTGGTGTTCCAGGACCCATGTATCTTCGAAAAAATTGTCCTTCTTTCTGGCTACGGAAAGGTAAGGAAACAGTAACAGCAGCTTCCAGGCACCTGCAGCCACCAGCAGGAGCAAGCAGCAAACACAACCTGCAGCCACCAGCAGGAGCAAGCAGCAAACACAACCTGCAGCCACCAGCAGGAGCAAGCAGCAAACACAACCTGCAGCCACCAGCAGGAGCGAGCAGCAAACACAACCCGCAGCCACCAGCAGGAGCGAGCAGCAAACACAACCTGCAGCCACCAGCAGGAGCGAGCAGCAAACACAACCTGCAGCCACCAGCAGGAGCAAGCAGCAAACACAACCCGCAGCCACCAGCAGGAGCGAGCAGCAAACACAACCTGCAGCCACCAGCAGGAGCGAGCAGCAAACACAACCTGCAGCCACCAGCAGGAGCGAGCAGCAAACACAACCTGCAGCCACCAGCAGGAGCGAGCAGCAAACACAACCTGCAGCCACCAGCAGGAGCAAGCAGCAAA
This sequence comes from Scyliorhinus torazame, assembly GCF_047496885.1. NCBI lineage: Eukaryota > Metazoa > Chordata > Chondrichthyes > Carcharhiniformes > Scyliorhinidae > Scyliorhinus > Scyliorhinus torazame. The sequence continues at coordinate 203,867,408 of NC_092712.1, read as the reverse complement.
CACAACCTGCAGCCACCAGCAGGAGCGAGCAGCAAACACAACCTGCAGCCACCAGCAGGAGCGAGCAGCAAACACAACCTGCAGCCACCAGCAGGAGCAAGCAGCAAACACAACCCGCAGCCACCAGCAGGAGCGAGCAGCAAACACAACCTGCAGCCACCAGCAGGAGCGAGCAGCAAACACAACCTGCAGCCACCAGCAGGAGCGAGCAGCAAACACAACCTGCAGCCACCAGCAGGAGCGAGCAGCAAACACAACCTGCAGCCACCAGCAGGAGCAAGCAGCAAACACAACCTGCAGCCACCAGCAGGAGCAAGCAGCAAACACAACCTGCAGCCACCAGCAGGAGCGAGCAGCAAACACAACCTGCAGCCACCAGCAGGAGCGAGCAGCAAACACAACCTGCAGCCACCAGCAGGAGCGAGCAGCAAACACAACCTGCAGCCACCAGCAGGAGCAAGCAGCAAACACAACCTGCAGCTGTTAAGTACTCCCATAACTAACAACGCTAATTCCTTATTAGCAAAAACTTTAGCTGTGCAGCTAGTAGCTTCTCACAGTCAAAGGGAGTTAAAGTGACCTTCAGCATATAACCAAGAATAGGGGCCTATCCTGGAAGTGTTTGTTGAAACAGATAGGCAGCAGCTGTAGTTGACCGTTGTACGTAAACACAATATTGAGGGATGGCCTGTAGGCTCCGCAGCCTCTATGCCATCGACCAAGCCCACCCCACAATGGGGGGGAAGGAGGGACAACTCCCAAGCAGCTCCAGTGCCTCTGGGCTGCATGCCATTGCGTGATCACTTTCTGGGGAGCCAGTTAGCCTGGGAGGCTGTTAGATTGGACTTGCATCTCGCTAATGAGATGGAGATTGATCTTAATTGGTTTCAATTGTTGTCTGGGTGGGATCCGCCGCCACCTGGAGCAGGCCGGTTAGATCGTGAACCGATTTGTGCCCAGTGTGGATCCCGATTTTGGTCTCTCCCACTATTCAACCGGTGCGCCTCGATCCACATCAGTGCACCATAGCTGTAAAATCGATCCAATGATGTTTAATTTTAAGCAAGTAGATCATGGCATTTGAATGGAATGTGGATAATATAATTAATGGGAGGAGGCAGGCCTAGGGCAATGAATTTAATTTAGATTTGGCTGCGAATAGAACATCAGCTTCTGAAAAAGGCTATCAGGTTAAGCAGGAATCTTCAGGCTGTTTCCTGACAGGATCTCTCTCTCTTTCTCCCAGTAGTCTTTGAAAAGAAACTCTATTCAATGGAACAGCAGGTAATCCTGTATTTCCTAACTTTATTTCAGTGTTTTATGACCTGTGTTTTAAAAAATAAATTGAAAGCACCCAATTGTTTTTTTTTCCAATTAAGGGGTAATATAGCATGGTCAATTCGCTTACCCTGCACATCTTTGTGTTTGTGGGGCGAGACCCACGCAGACACGGGGAGAATGTGCAAACTCCACATGGACAATGATCTGGGGCCGGGATCGAAACCGGGTCCCCAGCGCTGTGAGGCAGCAATGCTAACCACTGCACCACTGTGCCACCCCCTGTGATGGGTTTTGCTTGATTATAGATAAAGAAGGTAATCAATCATATGCTATATTTCTGTGATGTTAATGTAGTATTAATAACAATGTTTGTTTCAATATACCGTATCCCTGTTATTGCATGGAATCACTCCTGGAGTGAAGTATCCTTTCCTCACTGATTTACAAATTAAAAATATTGGGGTTTCTGTCTGATATCCGAGCAAATGTTGGAGTCTGATCATAATCGGCATAGAATCTAATCTACTTTTTCTGCTGCTAATTATATTGCAGGAATGACAATGCACATAAATCAAAAGTGCAAAAACTATCATTTAAAATCTTGAAAGCAAAAAGAACTACTGCCAACTATGAGAGGAAAAAGCCTAAAGATACTTGGGGAATGGAGAAAGGCAAACTTAGTGTGGTTGTGATTCCCGCCCTGTGACCTGGGTCCCCAGGTTTGAATCTCTTATAGGATATTGTTACTGAGCATTTTCTCTTTGCATGGCAACCTATTATCTATTAACAGGTTGTCTAAAACGTATATGTGCAAGTAAGGGAAAAGCTTAAAAATGCAGACCTATATGTGATTAGAAAAACAGAGGTGAGGGGTCCTGTTTTGTGAGACGATTCGCAGTATCTCAAATCCCTTTTTTCACATCACCTCTGTGCACAATTGAATGTTTTCTCAAATCCCTGGTTAATATGTTTTGAAGTAAGTAATGGAAGTACAAATAAAGAAGATCAGTCATGGGAACAGGGCAGATATAGGAGTCACACAATGACAGATAGTGGTTTTGGGAAGGGGTGGGTAGCAGAAAACGAGATCCTCATTGGCCGGCAGGATCAGTAGAGCTCATCCCCTCGAAACAAGAGGAAACGTCTGACTCCACTTGAGCCAAGTGGGATTTCTGCACTTGGACCTAATTGCTCAATTTACAGTTGAACATATCCTCTGGGTTACAATGAACAACATCACAGGAAATGTGTTAATCCTTGTAAATGTATTGTATATTCTACATTGTTGGAGAGATCTTTGTTGTCGCACAGGTGGCACAGAAACTGGTCTTTGGCTCGTCCCACGCCATACGGAAGCTGCTTTTTTCACTGTAACAGCTTTAACTGTTGATATTGGGTGTATACCTATCCCGCGATGGGCCGAAGGCCCCCTTCTGCACTGTAGATATTCTATGATTCTATTCTATGATTTGTAAAAACAAATATGTTCAACATGCGTATTTTGTCCTGCAGAATGTTTTTTTTTGTTGTTTTATGTTGCCTCCATCTTATAGCAGTATATTTAAGGGGAGTAATTCTACAAATTGGAACCTCCTGGTGGATCCTCACCCACCAGCAGAGAAAATCACAAGTTGCGATGCACGGTGCCCATGATTTTTCACACATTAAAATGAGTGTTGGAAAATCACAGACAGTAAGTATCAGAATTCTGCTGCATCGAAAAGTTCCATTACCAGCAAGTATTTGTAAAATTATTTTCTTAGTTTATTTACCATTTTTCTTCTTTTTTTAAATTTAGAGTAACCAATTATTAATTTTCTTCCAACTAAGGGGTAATTTAGCGTGGCCAATCCACCTAACCTGTAGATCTATGGGGGTGAGACCCACGCAAACACGGGACTATATGCAAACTCCACACGGGCAGTGACCCAGGGCCGGGATCGAACCTGGGTCCTCAGTGCCGTAAGGCAGCAGTGCTAACCACTGCATCACCATGCTGCCGACCATTTTCTTCCTAAATAATTTAATACCATTCCTCCCTTTGTTTTAGATCTTACACCCTCCCTTTTAGTTATTTTCACTTATAGGGCTGGATTCTTGGCCCACTCCGGCCGCAAAATCACCACGGACAGGACGCAGACCATGTAAAGGTCCATTGACCTAAGGCGGGAATATCCGGTCGCCGGGTGGACACGGCTGAAGAATCCCGCCCATAGCCACCCTTTTCCAGAACCCAATGCCTATCACTGTCACTTGTGTATCAAAGTACTTCAGTCTACCTCATGTTACTTCCTATTGGAAGTGGCTACAAGAAAATTTGGATTGCTTCTTGGAACTTATTGTCTTATGCACTATTTGTGATTCTGATTAAGACTTTGTTTCAGTAAACAAAAATAAGGAAGCATGGTCACCACCTGTTGGTTTTTGAGTCAGGCGCAATATACGGAAGAGAAACTCAGTAAAAAGATTATGAGGGAACAATGAATGTAATATTGATAAATGATGTAATATCATGGTATTTACAGTCATCTCATTAAGCATTTATGTGGTATTCTGCAAAATGTGTTTGCAAGTAGCAATGTACAGCTTAATGCTTTCAGTGCTTTTCCAGTTCCTGTTTCTCTTTGGATAGCCACATTGATGTGTTGGAGAGGCTTGTACGCTTTGATGATCCCTTGTGTAATGTCATCGGGAGCTCCTTGCCCCTGATAGGGCAACTCATGGTGGCAAGGTCAGGGAGAGATGGCATACCAGAGGTGGTCGAAAAGTTCCTCAATGGCAGAACAGGCAAAGGAAGCAGCTGTGAAGGCAGAAGAAGATTGTAGTGGTGAGGTGGTCCTGATCATCCAGCTTTGATACGTCAAGGTCCCCACATTAAGCAAAGTCATGGCAGACTTGTATCAGGATTCATTGCCAGGTCCTGAGGGTGATGGAGAATTGGTGATGGCGACAGGGCTGTAAACCTGAGAGTCCCTAGTCAAGAATCTGCACACAGGCAACGGATGCAAGAAGGTGTTGGGAGAGAGGTGTCTTTGGTCAGCAGAATCCCAGTTCTTGTTGGGATACCCTCTGCTCACCCCAAATGGCTTGGGCTACTCTGCAGATCATGACTGATTTGCACCTCCACTGCCCGAAAAGCTGCCCTAAAAATAGATTGTCCCACTTTCTCCTGGCTGGAGAACCGCAACCATGGGCTGGTTTAGCACAGTGGGCTAAATAGCTGGCTTGTAAAGCAGACCAAGGCCAGGAGCGCGGGTTCAATTCCCCTATCAGCCTCCCCGAACAAGCGCTGGAATGTGGCGACTAGGGGCTTTTCACGTAACTTCATTGAAGCCTACTTGTGACAATAAGCGATTTTCATTTCATTTTCATTTCATTTCACATCCTGCAGGATCACCACATTTGTGGTCAAGGAAAGAAACATTTTGCAACTTGGAATGTTAGAACACTGGTGTATAATTTCAAGAGTGACCACCCAAAAGAAGAACTATAATTGTATCACGTGAATTATCAGGACTGCAAATTGACAATGATCTGCCTGCCCGAGGAATGGAAGCTGAAGGATCAAGCATGGAATATACCTTATATTGGAAAGGAAAGGCTGACAACAAGCCTTGTGTACACAGAGTTGGTTTTGTCATCCAGAATAGGATCTTGAATGTACTATCAAAACGTTAGGGCGGCATGGTTAGCTCTGTTGCTTCACAGCTCCAGGTCTAAGGTTCGATTCCCGGTTTGGGTCACTGCCTGTGCGGAGTCTGCACGTTCTCCCCGTGTCTGCGTGGGCTTTCTCCGCATGCTCTGGTTTCCAAAGATGTGCAGGTTAGGCGGATTGGCCATGCTAAATTGCTCTTAGTGACCAAAAAGGTTAGGTTAGGGGTTACGGGGATAGGGTGAAGGTGTGGGCTTGAGTAGGGTGCTCTTTCCGAGGACTGGTGCAGACTCGATGGGCCAAATGGCCTCCTTCTGCACTGTGGATTCTATGAACTTCCCAATTTTATAAATGAAAGACATTTCACCTACAACTCAACCAAACCCAATATACCATTGTCATCAATGCTTATGCCTCTATCCTTGACTCCGATGAAGATGTTAAGAAAAATTTCTACTCTAACCATGTTATTATTACTATTATTATTATTAATAAAGTTCCCACTGCCATCTCCAAAGGTCCTTCTGAGTGGTTTTAATGCCAAGGTTGGCCGTGGCTCCAATGTCTGGAGAGGAACCATTGGGAAAAACGGGGTGGGAAAAGCCAATGCAATTGGTATCCTCCTGCAGACAAAGTGTGCTTAGCAGTGCCTCAATGGGCGGGATTCACCGTGAATCGGCGCTATGGCCCGAAGCCAGCGCCAAAAATGGCGCAAGTGACGCCGGCGTCAGACCCCGCGGAACGTTGCGAATTCTCCGGCCGGGAATGGACTAGCAGCGCCGTGACGCCATTCGTGATGGCGTCACCCGTCACGGGCGTGTGCGCCGTCAGTGATGTCTTGTGGCGTCGCAGCACAAAGAACCGCCCCCCCTCGCGTTACAGTACAAAAGATGCCCCCCCCCAGAGACTCGTCAAAATGGCCACCCACCGCGCAGTGTCACAAGAAGATCAATGACCTTGTCAGGGCAGCCAGGGTGAGTACCCGCCCCCCGCCGCCCCCCCCCCCCCCCCACCTCCGATTGGCGGCACAGCCTTAGGTGCAAACAACATGGTTGCACCTACCCATGCAGGATGCAGTGGTAGGATGGGTTGTGAACCTCTTCCAACATACACACAACCGCTAGTCCACATGTATATGTCTGCCTAACACTGTTGCCCTTTATCCCAGTCACCCCCCTCGGCCCCCACAGGAGAAACGCGCTCACAACAACCGGGAGCGTGAGAGGACCGGAGGGGGTCCACCTGAACTGCGACCACTCACCATCCATGAGGAGAGGGCCCTGGAACTTGCAGGCGGACCCGAGGACCGGGAGGTTGCGGATGCAGAGGTCGGGGGCGCACCACCAAGTGAGACCCCTCACTGCTTGCACCCCTTTCCCCTTCCCCATATCCCCCATATCCCCCTTCCCCCATATCCCCTTTCCCCATATTCCCCTTCCCCATATCCCCCAAATCCCACATATCCCCCTTCTCCCATATCCCTTCTCCCATTTCCCCCTTATCCCCTATATCCCCCATATATGCCTTCCCCCATATCCACCTTATCCCCCATATCCTCCTTCCCCCATATCCCCCATATCCCACTTATCCCCATATCCCCCTTATCCCCCAGAGCCCCATATCCCCCTTATCCCCCATAGCCCCATATCCCCCTTATCCCCCATAGCCCCATATCCCCCTTCCCCCATATCCTCCTTGCCCCCTTTCCTCGTCTGCGTGTCTAACCATGCATGCTGTATTGTGTATTGCAGGACCAAACGTCGGCCCACCCGTCCACGCGGATGGCGACCGACCCCAGGACGATCCAGAGCAGCCACGAGCCAGAGATAGACCCGGAGCACCAGGGAGACGACGCCCCCATCGAGTGCGAGTGCGGCGACGCCGGCAGGCAAGACCCAGCGACGAGGGGGGCAGCCTCAGGGACAGGCCACCGTCGCAGCCGACCCAGAACACACCTACCCAGGGCACACTTACCCAGGACACACCTACCCAGGACACACCTACCCAGGACACACCGACCCAGGACAAACCTACCCAGGACACACCTACCCAGGACACACCGACCCAGGACAAACCTACCCAGGACACACCTACCCAGGACAAACCTACGCAGGACACACCTGCCCAGGACACACCTACCCAGGACACACCTACCCAGGACACACCTACCCAGGACACACCTACCCAGGACACACCTACCCAGGACACACCTAACCAGGACACACCTACCCAGGACACACCTACCCAGGACACACCTACCCAGGACACACCTACCCAGGACACACCGACCCAGGACAAACCGACCCAGGACAAACCTACCCAGGACAAACCTACCCAGGACACACCTGCCCAGGACACACCTACCCAGGCCACACCTACCCAGGACACACCTACCCAGGACACACCTAACCAGGACACACCTACCCAGGACACACCTACCCAGGACACACCTACCCAGGACACACCTACCCAGGACACACCTACCCAGGACACACCTACCCAGGACACACCTACCCAGGACACACCTACCCTGGATACACCTACCCAGGACACACCTACCCAGGGCACACCTACCCAGGGCACACTTACCCAGGACACACCTACCCAGGACACACCTACCCAGGGCACACTTACCCAGGACACACCTACCCAGGACACACCTACCCAGGACACACCCAGGACACACCTACCCAGGACACACCTACCCAGGACAAACCTACCCAGGACAAACCTACCCAGGACAAACCTGCCCAGGACACACCTACCCAGGCCACACCTACCCAGGACACACCTACCCAGGACACACCTAACCAGGACACACCTACCCAGGACACACCTACCCAGGACACACCTACCCAGGACAAACCTACCCAGGACACACCTAACCAGGACACACCTAACCAGGACACACCTACCCAGGACACACCTACCCAGGACACACCTACCCAGGACACACCTACCCAGGACACACCTACCCTGGATACACCTACCCAGGACACACCTACCCAGGGCACACCTACCCAGGACACACCTAATCAGGACACACCTACCCTGGGACAATCCAGAGCAGCCACGAGCCAGAGACAGACCCGGAGCACCAGGGAGACGACGCCCCCATCGAGTGCGAGTGCGGCGACGCCGGCGGGCAAGACCCAGCGACGAGGGGGGCAGCCTCAGGGACAGGCCACCGTCGCAGCCGACCCAGAACACACCTACCCAGGGCACACTTACCCAGGACACACCTACCCAGGACACACCTACCCAGGACACACCCAGGACACACCTACCCAGGACACACCTACCCAGGACAAACCTACCCAGGACAAACCTACCCAGGACGCACCTACCCAGGACACACCTAACCAGGACACACCTAACCAGGACACACCTACCCAGGACACACCTACCCAGGACACACCTACCCAGGACATACCTACCCTGGATACACCTACCCTGGACACGCCTACCCAGGACACGCCTACCCAGGACACGCCTACCCAGAACACCCCTACCCAGGACATCCCTACCCAGGACACACCTAATCAGGACACACCTACCCTGGATACACCAACCCAGGACACACCTACCCAGGGCACACCTGCCCAGGACACACCTACCCAGGGCACACCTACCCAGGACACAACTGCCCTGGACACACCTTTCCTGCATACACCTACCCAGGACACACCTACCCAGGACACACCTACCCAGGACACACCTACCCAGGACACGCCTAACCAGGACACGCCTACCCAGGACACACCTACCCAGGACACGCCTAACCAGGACACGCCTAACCAGGACACGCCTACCAGGACACACCTACCCAGGACACGCCTACCCAGGACACACCTAACCAGGACACACCTAACCAGGACACACCTACCCAGGACACACCTACCCAGGACACCGACGCCCAGGACACCGACGCCCAGGACACCGACGCCCGGGACACCGACGCCCAGGACACCGACGCCCAGGACACCGACGCCCAGGACACCGACGCCCAGGACACCGACGCCCAGGACACCGACGTCCAGGTCACCGATGCCCAGGTCACTGACGCCCAGGACACTGACGCCCAGGACACCGACGCACAGGACACTGACGCACAGGACACCGACACACAGGACACCGACGCACAGGACACACACACACAGGACACTGACGCACAGGACACCGACGCACAGGACACCGACGCACAGGACACACACACACAGGACACTGACGCACAGGACACCGACGCACAGGACACCGACGCACAGGACACCGACGCACAGGACACCGACGCACAGGACACACACATACAGGACACTGACGCACAGGACACCGACGCACAGGACACCGACGCACAGGAATCCGACGCACAGGACACACACACACAGGACACTGACGCACAGGACACCGACGCACAGGACACCGACGCACAGGACACCGACGCACAGGACACACACACACAGGACACTGACGCACAGGACACCGACGCACAGGACACCGACGCACAGGACACCGACGCACAGGACACCGACGCACAGGACACCGACGCACAGGACACCGACGCACAGGACACCGACGCACAGGACACACACACACAGGACACTGACGCACAGGACACCGACGCACAGGAATCCGACGCAGAGGACACCGACGCTCAGGACACCGACACACAGGAATCCGACGCACAGGACACCGACGCACAGGACACCGACGCACAGGACACCGACGCACAGGACACCGACGCACAGGACACCGACGCACTGGACACCGACGCACAGGACACACACACACAGGAATCCGACGCACAGGACACCGACGCACTGGACACCGACGCACAGGACACACACACACAGGGCACTGACGCACTGGACACCGACGCACAGGACACCGACACACAGGAATCCGACGCACAGGACACCGACGCACAGGACACCGACGCACAGGACACCGACGCACAGGACACCGACGCACAGGACACCGACGCACAGGACACCGACGCACTGGACACCGACGCACAGGACACACACACACAGGACACCGACGCACAGGACACCGACGCACTGGACACCGACGCACTGGACACCGACGCACAGGACACCGACGCACAGGACACCGACGCACAGGACACCGACGCACAGGACACACACACACAGGACACCGACGCACTGGACACCGACGCACAGGACACACACACACAGGACACCGACGCACTGGACACCGACGCACAGGACACACACACACAGGACACTGACGCACAGGACACTGAAGCACAGGACACCGACGCACAGGACACCGACGCACAGGACACCGACGCACAGGACACCGACGCTCAGGACACCGACACACAGGAATCCGACGCACAGGACACCGACGCACAGGACACCGACGCACAGGACACCGACGCACAGGACACCGACGCACAGGACACCGACGCACAGGACACAGACGCCCAGGACACCGACGCACAGGACAGCGACGCACAGGACACCGACACACAGGAATCCGACGCCCAGGACACCGACGCACAGGACACAGACGCACAGGACACAGACGCCCAGGACACCGACGCACAGGACACCGACGCACTGGACACCGACGCACAGGACACGCACACACAGGACACTGACGCACAGGACACCGACGCACAGGACACCGACACACAGGAATCCGACGCACAGGACACCGACGCACTGGACACCGACGCACAGGACACACACACACAGGTCACTGACGCACTGGACACCGACGCACAGGACACCGACACACAGGAATCCGACGCACAGGACACCGACGCACAGGACACCGACGCACAGGACACACACACACAGGACACCGACGCACAGGACACCGACACACAGGAATGCGACGCACAGGACACCGACGCACAGGACACCGACGCACAGGACACCGACGCACAGGACACCGACGCACAGGACACCGACGCACAGGACACCGACGCACAGGACACTGACGCACAGGACACCGACGCACAGGACACCGACGCCCAGGACACACACACACAGGACACTGACGCACAGGACACTGACGCACAGGACACCGACGCACTGGACACCGACGAACAGGACACACACACACAGGACACTGACGCACAGGACACTGACGCACAGGACACCGACGCACAAGACACCGACGCACAGGACACCGACGCACAGGACACCGACGCACAGGACACTGACGCACTGGACACCGACGCCCAGGACACCGACGCCCAGGACACCGACGCCCAGGACACTGACGCACAGGACACCGACGCACAGGACACCGACGCCCAGGACACACACACACAGGACACTGACGCACAGGACACTAACGCACAGGACACCGACGCACTGGACACCGACGAACAGGACACACACACACAGGACACTGACGCACAGGACACTGACGCACAGGACACCGACGCACAGGACACCGACGCACAGGACACCGACGCACAGGACACCGACGCACAGGACACCGACGCACTGGACACCGACGCCCAGGACACCGACGCCCAGGACACCGACGCCCAGGACACCGACGCACAGGACACCGACGCACAGGACACCGACGCACAGGACACCGACGCACAGGACACCGACGCACAGGACACCGACGCACAGGACACTGACGCACAGGACACCGACGCACAGGACACCGACGCCCAGGACACACACACACAGGACACTGACGCACAGGACACTGACGCACAGGACACCGACGCACTGGACACCGACGAACAGGACACACACACACAGGACACTGACGCACAGGACACTGACGCACAGGACACCGACGCACAAGACACCGACGCACAGGACACCGACGCACAGGACACCGACGCACAGGACACCGACGCACTGGACACCGACGCCCAGGACACCGACGCCCAGGACACCGACGCCCAGGACACTGACGCACAGGACACCGACGCACAGGACACCGACGCCCAGGACACACACACACAGGACACTGACGCACAGGACACTAACGCACAGGACACCGACGCACTGGACACCGACGAACAGGACACACACACACAGGACACTGACGCACAGGACACTGACGCACAGGACACCGACGCACAGGACACCGACGCACAGGACACCGACGCACAGGACACCGACGCACAGGACACCGACGCACTGGACACCGACGCCCAGGACACCGACGCCCAGGACACCGACGCCCAGGACACCGACGCACAGGACACCGACGCACTGGACACCGACGCACAGGACACCGACGCACAGGACACCGACGCACAGGACACCGACGCACAGGACACCGACGCACAGGACACCGACGCACTGGACACCGACGCACAGGACACCGACGCACAGGACACCGACGCACTGGACACTGACGCACAGGACACCGACGCACTGGACACCGACGCACAGGACACTGACGCACAGGACACCGACGCCCAGGACACCGACGCACAGGACACCGACGCACAGGACACTGACGCACAGGACACCGACGCCCAGGACACCGACGCACAGGACACCGACGCCCAGGACACCGACGCACAGGACACCGACGCCCAGGACACTGACGCACAGGACACCGACGCCCAGGACACCGACGCACTGGACACCGACGCACAGGACACTGACGCACAGGACACCGACGCCCAGGACACCGACGCACAGGACACCGACGCACAGGACACCGACGCACTGGACACCGACGCACTGGACACCGACGCACAGGACACCGACGCCCAGGACACACACACACAGGACACTGACGCACAGGACACCGACGCACTGGACACCGACGCCCAGGACACCGACGCACAGGACACCGACGCACAGGACACCGACGCACAGGACACCGACGCACAGGACACCGACGCACAGGACACCGACGCACTGGACACCGACGCCCAGGACACCGACGCCCAGGACACCGACGCACAGGACACCGACGCACTGGACACCGACGCACTGGACACCGACGCACAGGACACCGACGCCCAGGACACCGACGCACAGGACACCGACGCACAGGACACCGACACACAGGAATCCGACGCCCAGGACACCGACGCACAGGACACAGACGCACAGGACACAGACGCCCAGGACACCGACGCACAGGACACCGACGCACTGGACACCGACGCACAGGACACGCACACACAGGACACGCACACACAGGACACTGATGCACAGGACACCGACGCACAGGACACCGACTCACAGGAATCCGACGCACAGGACACCGACGCACTGGACACCGACGCACAGGACACACACACACAGGTCACTGACGCACTGGACACCGACGCACAGGACACCGACGCACAGGAATCCGACGCACAGGACACCGACGCACAGGACACCGACGCACAGGACACACACACACAGGACACCGACGCACAGGACACCGACACACAGGAATCCGACGCACAGGACACCGACGCACAGGACACCGACGCACAGGACACCGACGCACAGGACACCGACGCACAGGACACCGACGCACAGGACACTGACGCACAGGACACCGACGCACTGGACACCGACGCACAGGACACACACACACAGGACACTGACGCACAGGACACTGACGCACAGGACACCGACGCACTGGACACCGACGCACAGGACACACACACACAGGACACTGACGCACAGGACACTGACGCACAGGACACGGACGCACAGGACACCGACGCACAGGACACCGACGCACAGGACACCGACGCATAGGACACCGACGCACTGGACACCGACGCCCAGGACACCGACGCCCAGGACACCGACGCCCAGGACACCGACGCCCAGGACACCGACGCACTGGACACCGACGCACTGGACACCGACGCACAGGACACAGACGCACAGGACACTGACGCACAGGACACCGACGCACAGGACACCGACGCACAGGACACACACACACAGGACACTGACGCACAGGACACCGACGCACAGGACACCGACGCACAGGACACCGACGCACAGGACACACACACACAGGACACTGACGCACAGGACACCGACGCACAGGACACCGACGCACAGGAATCCGACGCACAGGACACACACACACAGGACACTGACGCACAGGACACCGACGCACAGGACACCGACGCACAGGACACCGACGCACAGGACACACACACACAGGACACTGACGCACAGGACACCGACGCACAGGACACCGACGCACAGGACACCGACGCACAGGACACACACACACAGGACACCGACGCACAGGACACCGACGCACAGGACACACACACACAGGACACTGACGCACAGGACACCGACGCACAGGAATCCGACGCAGAGGACACCGACGCTCAGGACACCGACACACAGGAATCCGACGCACAGGACACCGACGCACAGGACACCGACGCACAGGACACCGACGCACAGGACACCGACGCACAGGACACCGACGCACAGGACACCGACGCACTGGACACCGACGCACAGGACACACACACACAGGAATCCGACGCACAGGACACCGACGCACTGGACACCGACGCACAGGACACACACACACAGGGCACTGACGCACTGGACACCGACGAACAGGACACCGACACACAGGAATCCGACGCACAGGACACCGACGCACAGGACACCGACGCACAGGACACCGACGCACAGGACACCGACGCACAGGACACCGACGCACAGGACACCGACGCACTGGACACCGACGCACAGGACACACACACACAGGACACCGACGCACTGGACACCGACGCACAGGACACACACACACAGGACACTGACGCACAGGACACTGACGCACAGGACACTGACGCACAGGACACCGACGCGCAGGACACCGACGCACAGGACACCGACGCTCAGGACACACACACACAGGACACCGACGCACTGGACACCGGCGCACAGGACACACACACACAGGACACCGACGCACTGGACACCGACGCACAGGACACACACACACAGGACACTGACGCACAGGACACTGAAGCACAGGACACCGACGCACAGGACACCGACGCACAGGACACCGACGCACAGGACACCGACGCTCAGGACACCGACACACAGGAATCCGACGCACAGGACACCGACGCACAGGACACCGACGCACAGGACACCGACGCACAGGACACCGACGCACAGGACACAGACGCCCAGGACACCGACGCACAGGACACCGACGCACAGGACACCGACACACAGGAATCCGACGCCCAGGACACACACACACAGGACACACACACACAGGACACACACACACAGGACACCGACGCACAGGACACTGACGCACAGGACACCGACGCACAGGACACCGAGACACAGGACACCGACGCACAGGACACCGACGCACAGGACACCGACGCACAGGACACCGACGCACAGGACACCGACACACAGGAATCCGACGCACAGGACACCGACGCACAGGACACCGACGCACAGGACACCGACGCACAGGACACCGACGCACAGGACACCGACGCACAGGACACCGACGCACAGGACACTGACGCACAGGACACCGACGCACAGGACACCGACGCCCAGGACACACACACACAGGACACTGACGCACAGGACACTGACGCACAGGACACCGACGCACTGGACACCGACGCACAGGACACACACGCACAGGACACTGACGCACAGGACACTGACGCACAGGACACCGACGCACAGGACACCGACGCACAGGACACCGACGCACAGGACACCGACGCACTGGACACCGACGCCCAGGACACCGACGCCCAGGACACCGACGCCCAGGACACCGACGCACAGGACACCGACGCACTGGACACCGACGCACAGGACACCGACGCACAGGACACCGACGCACAGGACACCGACGCACAGGACACCGACGCACTGGACACCGACGCACAGGACACCGACGCACAGGACACCGACGCACTGGACACCGACGCACAGGACACCGACGCACTGGACACCGACGCACAGGACACTGACGCACAGGACACCGACGGCCAGGACACCGACGCACAGGACACCGACGCACAGGACACTGACGCACAGGACACCGACGCCCAGGACACCGACGCACAGGACACCGACGCCCAGGACACCGACGCACAGGACACCGACGCCCAGGACACTGACGCACAGGACACCGACGCCCAGGACACCGACGCACTGGACACCGACGCACAGGACACTGACGCACAGGACACCGACGCCCAGGACACCGACGCACAGGACACCGACGCACAGGACACCGACGCACTGGACACCGACGCACTGGACACCGACGCACAGGACACCGACGCCCAGGACACCGACGCACAGGACACCGACGCACAGGACACCGACGCACAGGACACCGACGCCCAGGACACCGACGCACAGGACACCGACGCACAGGACACCGACGCACAGGACACCGACGCCCAGGACACCGACGCACAGGACACCGACGCACAGGACACCGACGCCCAGGACACCGACGCCCAGGACACCGACGCCCAGGACACCGACGCACAGGACACCGACGCACAGGACACCGACGCACTGGACACCGACGCACTGGACACCGACGCACAGGACACCGACGCCCAGGACACCGACGCACAGGACACCGACGCACAGGACACCGACACACAGGAATCCGACGCCCAGGACACCGACGCACAGGACACAGACGCACAGGACACAGACGCCCACGACACCGACGCACAGGACACCGACGCACTGGACACCGACGCACAGGACACGCACACACAGGACACTGACGCACAGGACACCGACGCACAGGACACCGACACACAGGAATCCGACGCACAGGACACCGACGCACTGGACACCGACGCACAGGACACACACACACAGGTCACTGACGCACTGGACACCGAAGCACAGGACACCGACACACAGGAATCCGACGCACAGGACACCGACGCACAGGACACCGACGCACAGGACACCGACGCACAGGACACACACACACAGGACACCGACGCACAGGACACCGACACACAGGAATCCGACGCACAGGACACCGACGCACAGGACACCGACGCACAGGACACCGACGCACAGGACACCGACGCACAGGACACCGACGCACAGGACACTGACGCACAGGACACCGACGCACAGGACACCGACGCCCAGGACACACACACACAGGACACTGACGCACAGGACACTGACGCACAGGACACCGACGCACTGGACACCGACGCACAGGACACACACACACAGGACACTGACGCACAGGACACTGACGCACAGGACACCGACGCACAGGACACCGACGCACAGGACACCGACGCACAGGACACCGACGCACTGGACACCGACGCCCAGGACACCGACGCCCAGGACACCGACGCCCAGGACACCGACGCACAGGACACCGACGCACTGGACACCGACGCACAGGACACCGACGCACAGGACACCGACGCACTGGACACCGACGCACAGGACACCGACGCACAGGACACCGACGCACTGGACACCGACGCACTGGACACCGACGCACAGGACACCGACGCACAGGACACCGACGCACTGGACACTGACACACAGGACACCGACGCACAGGACACCGACGCACTGGACACCGACGCACAGGACACTGACGCACAGGACACCGACGCCCAGGACACCGACGCACAGGACACCGACGCACAGGACACTGACGCACAGGACACCGACGCCCAGGACACCGACGCACAGGACACCGACGCCCAGGACACCGACGCACAGGACACCGACGTCCAGGACACTGACGCACAGGACACCGACGCCCAGGACACCGACGCACTGGACACCGACGCACAGGACACTGACGCACAGGACACCGACGCCCAGGACACCGACGCACAGGACACCGACGCACTGGACACCGACGCACTGGACACCGACGCACAGGACACCGACGCCCAGGACACACACACACAGGACACTGACGCACAGGACACCGACGCACAGGACACCGACGCCCAGGACACCGACGCACAGGACACCGACGCACAGGACACCGACGCACAGGACACCGACGCACTGGACACCGACGCCCAGGACACCGACGCACAGGACACCGACGCACAGGACACCGACGCACAGGACACCGACGCACAGGACACCGACGCACTGGACACCGACGCCCAGGACACCGACGCCCAGGACACCGACGCCCAGGACACCGACGCCCAGGACACCGACGCACAGGACACCGACGCACTGGACACCGACGCACTGGACACCGACGCACAGGACACCGACGCCCAGGACACCGACGCACAGGACACCGACGCACAGGACACCGACGCCCAGGACACCGACGCCCAGGACACCGACGCACAGGACACCGACGCACAGGACACCGACGCCCAGGACACCGACGCCCAGGACACCGACGCACAGGACACCGACGCACAGGACACCGACGCCCAGGACACCGACGCCCAGGACACCGACGCACAGGACACCGACGCCCAGGACACCGACGCACAGGACACCGACGCACAGGACACCGACGCACAGGACACCGACGCCCAGGACACCGACGCCCAGGACACCGACGCACAGGACACCGACGCACAGGACAGTGACGCCCAGGACACTGACGCACAGGACACCGACGCACAGGACACCGACGCACAGGACACCGACGCCCAGGACACCGACGCACAGGACACCGACGCACAGGACACCGACGCCCAGGACACCGACGCACAGGACACCGACGCACAGGACACCGACGCACAGGACACCGACGCCCAGGACACCGACGCACAGGACACCGACGCACAGGACACCGACGCCCAGGACACCGACGCCCAGGACACCGACGCACAGGACACCGACGCACAGGACACTGACGCCCAGGACACCGACGCCCAGGACACCGACGCCCAGGACACCGACGCACAGGACACCGACACACAGGACACTGACGCCCAGGACACTGACGCCCAGGACACCGACGCCCAGGACACACACACACAGGACACACACACACAGGACACACACACACAGGACACTGACGCACAGGACACTGACGCCCAGGACACCGACGCACAGGACACCGACGCACAGGACACCGACGCACAGGACACCGACGCCCAGGACACCGACGCCCAGGACACCGACGCCCAGGACACCGACGCACAGGACACTGACGCACAGGACACTGACGCACAGGACACCGACACACAGGACACCGACACACAGGACACTGACGCCCAGGACACCGACGCCCAGGACACACACACACAGGACACACACACACAGGACACACACACACAAGACACTGACGCACTGGACACCGACGCCCAGGACACCGACGCACAGGACACCGACACACAGGACACTGACGCCCAGGACACCGACGCCCAGGACACACACACACAGGACACACACACACAGGACACACACACACAGGACACCGACGCACAGGACACTGACGCACAGGACACCGACGCACAGGACACCGAGACACAGGACACCGACGCACAGGACACCGACGCACAGGACACCGACGCACAGGACACCGACGCACAGGACACACACACACAGGACACCGACGCACAGGACACCGACGCACAGGACACCGACGCACAGGACACCGACGCACAGGACACCGACGCACAGGACACACACACACAGGACACTGACGCCCAGGACACCGACACACAGGACACTGACGCCCAGGACACCGACGCCCAGGACACACACACACAGGACACACACACACAGGACACACACAAACAGGACACCGACGCACAGGACACTGACGCACAGGACACCGACGCACAGGACACCGAGACACAGGACACCGACGCACAGGACACCGACGCACAGGACACCGACGCCCAGGACACCGACGCACTGGACACCGACGCACAGGACACCGACGCCCAGGACACTGACGCCCAGGACACCGACGCCCAGGACACCGACGCCCAGGACACCGACGCCCAGGACACCGACGCACTGGACACCGACGCACAGGACACCGACGCACAGGACACACACACACAGGACACCGACGCCCAGGACACTGACGCACAGGACACTGACGCACAGGACACCGACGCACAGGACACCGACGCACTGGACACCGACGCACAGGACACCGACGCACAGGACACACACACACAGGACACCGACGCCCAGGACACCGACGCCCAGGACACCGACGCACAGGACACCGACGCACAGGACACCGACGAACAGGACACCGACGCACAGGACACTGACGCCCAGGACACACACACACAGGACACACACACACAGGACACACACACACAGGACACACACACACAGGACACCGACGCACAGGACACCGACGCACTGGACACCGACGCACAGGACACCGACGCACAGGACACCGACGCACAGGACACCGACGCACAGGACACCGACGCCCAGGACACCGACGCACAGGACACCGACGCACAGGACACACACACACAGGACACTGACGCACAGGACACCGACGCACAGGACACCGACGCACAGGACACACACACACAGGACACTGACGCACAGGACACTGACGCACAGGACACCGACGCACAGGACACTGACGCACAGGACACCGACGCCCAGGACACCGACGTCCAGGTCACCGATGCCCAGGTCACTGACGCCCAGGACACTGACGCACAGGACACTGACGCACAGGACACTGACGCACAGGACACCGACACACAGGACACCGACGCCCAGGACACCGACGTCCAGGTCACCGATGCCCAGGTCACTGACGCCCAGGACACTGACGCCCAGGACACTGATGCACAAGACACCGACACACAGGACACCGACGCCCAGGACACCGACGCACAGGACACCGACGCCCAGGACACCGACGCCCAGGACACCGACGCACAGGACACCGACGCACAGGACACCGACGCACAGGACACTGATGGACAGGACACCGACGCCCAGGACACCGACGCACAGGACACCGACGCCCAGGACACCGACGCACAGGACACTGACGCACAGGACACTGACGCACAGGACACCGACGCACAGGACACCGACGCCCAGGACACCGACGCACAGGACACCGACGCCCAGGACACCGACGCCCAGGACACCGACGCCCAGGACACCGACGCATAGGACACCGACGCACAGGACACAGACGCCCAGGACACCGACGCCCAGGACACCGACGCCCAGGACACCGACGCCCAGGACACCGACGCCCAGGACACCGACGCACAGGACACCGACGTCCAGGACACCGACGCACAGGACACCGACGCACAGGACACCGACACACAGGACACCGACGCACAGGACACCGACGCCCAGGACACCGACGCACAGGACACCGACGCACAGGACACCGACACACAGGACACCGACGCCCAGGACACCGACGCACAGGACACCGACGCACAGGACACCGACGCACAGGACACCGACGCACAGGACACTGACGCACAGGACACCGACGCCCAGGACACCGACGCCCAGGACACCGACGCCCAGGACACCGACGCACAGGACACTGATGCACAGGACACTGATGCACAGGACACTGATGCACACGACACCCACACACGGGACAGATGGACAAGAATCACCACTCCAGGGGACCCTTGACTTCGGGTCGGATGAGGTGTGATGCACGATCAATTGCCCAAAGACTAAAGTTGGGTACAACTGTGGTTTTATTACAGTCAGATGCGTGGCCTCCTGCTGCAGCTGGCGAAATGGCAGGGCACTGGAGGTCATGCATATTTATACAGTTCTCCGTGGGCGGAGCCAGCCAGCAGAAGCTACCGGCGGACCTGTAGCGCAGGTCCTACCTTACATCTCCTATTACAGTGGTTCACCACATTCACCCCCTGTTAAAAATGAGTCCGGCGAGGGTGACGTGAAACTATATACAATTAGTGTGATTATGCACAGTGGTAGGAAAAGAAAAGTCCATGTTGACGGTCCGAAGTCTGTCAAAGGTTCAGCCGGTCCGGTGCTTTGGTGCTTTGTTGGGAGCGGCGTAACAGTGGCGGCGAAGTCGGTGGTGGAGGTGGCACCAATGGGGGTGGTGGCGGTGCTGATGCTGGCCAGTTATCGGGGAACCTCGGGAGCGTGCCGAAGTCCTCTTCGTTCTCTTGTGCGGAAAAGGAGAGGGGGGGGAGGTGGTCTGGTGGGGTCAATATTCGCGGCGCGGTGGGAGGTGGGGGGGGGGGAGGGCGCATGGGTGGGTGTTGGCATGGAACCTGACGGTGCCAGGTCCCTGAGTGAGACAACATCTTGGCGGCCGTCGGGGAACTCAACGTAGGCATATTGAGGGTTGGCATGGAGCAGGTGAACCCTGTCCACCAAGGGGTGGACGTGGCGGACGTTGGACGTGCCTACGGAGAAGGACCGGTCCTGGAGCAGCGAGCCAAGTCGGGAGCGACACCCCGGATGTGGACTTCCTGGGGAAGGTAAAAACACATTCATGGGGTGTGGTATTAGTGGCGGTGCACAATAGTGACCTGATGGAGTGTAGAGCATCAGGGAGGACCACCTGCCAGCGAGAGGCTGGGAGGTTCCTGGACTGTAGAGCCAGCTGGACGACCCTCCAAACCGTCCCATTCTCCCGTTCTACTTGCCCATTTCCCCGGGGGTTGTAGCTGGTCGTCCGGCTGGAGGCTATACCCCTGCTGAGCAGGAACTGACGCAGCTCATCGCTCATAAATGAGGATCCCCTGTCACTGTGGATGTAGGCGGGGAAACCGAACAGAGCGAAGATGGTGCTGAGGGCCTTGATGACGGTGGCAGACGTCGTATCGGGGCATGGGGTGGCGAAGGGGAATCTGGAGTACTCATCAACCACACTGAGAATGCACGGCAGGAGGGGTACGATTGTACATTACGGGATGCGACCGTTATGGAGAGCGCCAAGGATTTTGTCTCCACCAGTTCGAGCGTGGCCCCTTCTAGTAATCGTTCTTGGATGCGGTCCGACGCAATCCCCGTCACGAAGGCATCGCGCATGAGGAGATTTGTGTGTTCGGCGGCTGTAAAGGCCTGACAGTCACAGTCCCAGACGAGTGGAATTACGGCACGCCAGAAGTCTTCGATGGACTCACCAGGTAGTTGCGAGCGGGTGGTGAGTATATGCCTGGCGAAGAGCGTGTTCGCCTTCTGCACGTAGTGTTCTTTAAGGAGTTCCATTGCTTTTGTGTAGTTCGTGGCGTCTTGGATCAATGAGAACACGCTGGAGCTCAGTCTGGAGTACAGGACGTTTATCTTCTGAGTCTCCGTTGGCGCGGGGTCCGCCGCGTTGATGTAGGCCTCAAAACATGCTCGCCCGTGAGTAAAGTCTTTCTTGGCGTCGGGCAAGTGCGGATCCAGCTGCAGGCGTTCGGGCTTAATTCGGATATCCATTCTGTGGAAAATCTGACTGTAATAAATTGATGCACGATTAATTGCACAAAGGCAAAAGCTGGGTACAACTGTGGCTTTATTACAGTCAGATGCGTGGCCTCCTGCTGCAGCTGGTGAAATGGCAGGGCACTGGAGGTCATACATATTTATACAGTTCTCCGTGGGCGGAGCCAGCCGGCAGGAGCTACCGGCGAACCTGTAGTGCAGGTCCTACCTTACATCTCCTATTACAGTGGATCACCACAAGGTGCACGCCATTAAGCCACTGCTATCTCCTACACCCTCCACCATCGCAGAGACACTCACCTCGGTTGGGCAATTTAGCGATGAGGCATCTGGGACACTAACTGGTGCGCACAACACCGCCGTCCCGGAATAGCAGGTGGAGGCAGGAGCAGCCGAGGGGCCGGGCGGTCGGAGGGCAGCCCGGTGCAGGCAACCATCTGCTGCCCAGACGGGTCCCGGGTTCCTGGAGTTACCAAACCCACCCATAGACCCGATGCAGGCACGGACCAAGGGATGATTGAAGAGGGTGACGGCCAGCTTGCGGCAGCTGCAGATGCAGGTGGAGGAATGCACCCGTGTCCAGGCCGAAATCGCACGGGTGGCGTCCGCGGTGGAGGCAATGGGTGCGACGGTGTCAGACATGGGTCACAGTATGCAAAGCCTGGGACGTTCCATGCGGGCGACGTTCGTGGCCCAGGACACGGCTGCCCTTTCACAGTCAGCCATGAGCCAGAGCCAGCTTCCAGATCGCAGAGGTGCTCAACGCCGTGGCCCAGTCTCAGCAGGCAATGGCCCAGTCTCAGCAGGCCATGGCGCAGTCCCAGCAGGCAATGGCCCAGTCTCAGCAGGCCATGGCGCAGTCCTAGCAGGCCATGGCGCAGTCCCAGCAGGCAATGGCCCAGTCTCAGCAGGCCATGGCGCAGTCCCAGCAGGCCATGGCGCAGTCCCAGCAGGCAATGGCCTAGTCTCAGCAGGCCATGGCGCAGTCCCAGCAGGCAATGGCCCAGTCTCAGCATGCTATGGCGCAGTCCCAGCAGGCAATGGCCCAGTCTCTGCAGGCCATGGCGCAGTCCCAGCAGGCAATGGCCCAGTCTCAGCATGCTATGGCGCAGTCCCAGCAGGCAATGGCCCAGTCTCTGCAGGCCATGGCGCAGTCCCAGCAGGCAATGGCCCAGTCTCAGCATGCTATGGCGCAGTCCCAGCAGGCAATGGCCCAGTCTCAGCAGGCCATGGCGCAGTCCCAGCAGGCAATGGCCCAGTCTCAGCATGCTATGGCGCAGTCCCAGCAGGCAATGGCCCAGTCTCTACAGGCCATGGCGCAGTCCCAGCAGGCAATGGCCCAGTCTCTGCAGGCCATCGCTGAGGGCATCGGCGCCATTGCACAGGTGCTGGCCGGCGTCGCCCAGACACATACAGGGATGGCCAACTCCCTGAGCTCCATGGCTGCAAACTCGCAGACCCTTGTTGATAACAGAGCGGGCCTCCAGGACTGGCAGCGCCAGGTGTCGGGAGGGCGTCGGATGTTTGGTCCGTTCGCATCCCCGACCCATGTAGAGGCCCGGGGGTCATCGGGCACCCCGAGGGAGGAGGAGGTGCTGGGGCCCGTTCCGGGTCCCCCTGTAGGGGAGGTCCTGGATCACCTCAGACTCCCCCCCCCCCCCCCCCCCCTCCGTCCCAGGTGCATCTGGTGGGCAACGGGCAGGACAGGCTGCCCGTTGGATGTTTGGTCACTGAGTAAGTTGGCACGGGTGCAGGGCACAGATTAGTTCTGGGGCTAGGGCACGTGTATGAACTGTTTGTTATTAAAATCACTTTCACACCTACAGAATCTGCCTTTGTGCTCTGTCCGATGCATGCGGGGGTTTGGTGTGAGGTGAGCGGCAGTGTGTGTGTGAGGGGTGATACAACGTCGGACTCAGGTAAGTGTGCCCCCCCACCCCCCAGATCGCCCTCGCCATCCCCCCAGGCAGACGAAGGGACCGTGCGCTGCAGTGTCACAGCCGCATGCAGGGACGGTCCAGGTGGAGAGTGGTACTGTGGTCATGGGTCAGACATTGTCCAACGATGTAGAGCCCAGAGCTCATCGCAGAGCGGGTTGTCATCATCCTCCATGGTCTGCAATAGACACGCTTCCACCGGCGACCGTGTGAGCCCGGCCAGTTGTGCCGCAGGTGGATGTGCAATGGAGGGGTGGCGTGCATGCGGGTGGGGTGAGGCTGGTTGGTGGTGGGTGGGGTTAGGGTGGTAGGCTGGTGCCGTAGTGTGCAGTCTGTGCCCATACTCGGCGATTCCCACGCCCCCTAGTCCGTGAACCGGGCGGCTATCAGCCTGTCCCATGCCCGTTGGCCCAGCTGGTAACGGTGGGCAGCCTCACGTCCATGTTCAGCCTGTCTGTCCTGACCATTGTCCCCATCCTCCTCATCTGGGGTGGTCTGCGCCTTGTCTTGTTGCTCTTCCCCTTCCCCCTCCTCTGCCTGCGGCACATCGCCCCTCTGCTGGGCTATGTTGTGCAGGACGCAGCACACCACAACGATGCGGCCGACCCTATCTGGCGGGTACGGGAGGGCGCCCCCAGAGAGGTCCAGGCACCTGAAGCGCATCTTTAGCAGCCCAAAGTACCTCTCTATCACACCCCTGGTCGCTGCATGGGCATCGTAGCGGCTCTCCACGTCAGTCTGTGGCCTCCGTATAGGCGTCATCAGCACGACCGCAACGGGTAACCCCTGTCGCCAAGCAACCAGCCCCTCAGCCGGGGGGGGGGGCGTCCCTCGAACATGGTGGGGATGAAAGATTGCGCCAATACGAATGAGTCATGTACACTGCCCGGGTACCGGGCGCAGACGTGCAGGATCATCACGCGGTGGTCACAGACCACCTGAATGTTCATGGAATAGGTCCCCTTCCTATTTGTGATCACGGCCCTGTTATCCGCAGGTGGCTGCACGGCGACGTGCATCCCATCGATCGCCCCCTGGACCAGGGGCAGCCTGGCTGGCCCAGTGCACAGGGAACTGGATGTAGCGGTCCGCAATGGCATATAGGGCATCTGTCAAAGCACGGATGCACCGGAGCACCGATGCCTGCGAGATGGCGGACAGGTCCCCACTCGGCGCCTGGAATGAGCCCGTGGCATAGAGGTTCATGGCCACCGTAACCTTGACGGCCACGGGGAGAGGGTGTCCTTCCCCGGTGCCACGCGATGCCAGGTGTGCCATCAGGTGGCACACCTCCTGCATGCCCGGTCCGTGAGGTTCTGGTACGACGAGCGGGGCCAGTACACACGGGGCCTCATCGGACGCCTCCATTGCCGTGGGACCACCACCGCCTCCTCCTCCTCGTCCTCCCCTGCGGGCGGTCCTCCAGCCTGGGCGGCTGCCACCTGCCTCCCTGCGGCACGCTCCTCTGCGGCAGCCTCCGCCGCCTCCCTGGCACGCTCCTGCTCCAGCTTCCCCAGGGCAACATGTAGAAGTGCAGCTCCCGCCATGGCGGCCAACATCGCTGGTCAAACATAACGGCCTGCAGAGGGTGGGGGGTGAGGGTGGGGTGGGGAGAGACGACATGTCACCATTGCCCATACCCGCCTCCACCGCTGCCATGGGCTGCATGGTCGCGACTGTTGCCAGCTGGCACGTGGCCAGGCTGACCACCCCCCCCCCCCCCCCACCTCCTCCCCCTCCCCGGCAGGTTTGAGCCCGGGTCCCCAGAGAATTACTTTGGATCTCTGGATTACTAGTCCAGCGATAATAATAATAATCTTTATTGTCACAAGTAGGATTACATTAACACTGCAATGAAGTTACTGTGAAAATCGCCGAGTCGCCATGTTCCAGTGCCTGGTCTGGTACACAGAGGGAGAATTTAGAATGTGCAATTCACCTAACATCCCGTCTTTCGGGACTTGTGGGAAGAAACTGGAGCACCCGGAGGAAACCTACACAGACAGGGAGAACATGCAGACTCCACAGAGACAGTGACCCAAGCCGAGAATCGAACCCGTAATCCTGGAGCTATGAAGCAACAGTGCTACCCACTTATGCTACCGTGCTGCCCCGCTATAATACCAGAATACCACTCTGCCACTGCCTCCCCGTATGGTGAGATCAGACCTGCATGATGACTGTCATTGCGGTCACAAACCCAGGCGAGCATTCAGCAAGCACAATCCCTTTCCACTGATAAAGGCTGCAGAGTTTTCATGGGGAGCACACAAGGTCTTGTGTGTGCAGTCAATAGTACTTTGGAGCATGGCGAGCAAAACTTCACACTCACTATTCCTGTTGCTCATTGACAATGTGGAAATAGATTGGCTATTTCCCTTGGCACACAGAGCTTCAGTGATTTCCTTTATACATCAGTGTCCTGTAAAATGCTGCAAATGTCACCCCTACTGCAGCCTGAAAGGAGTTGATTCATTGAGGCTGAAAGCGATGGTATACCAGAAAGCAGTAGCTGATATATCTCAGTAACAACTGAGTTCATCAAGTTTGAAGCAGGAGAATACCTGAATACCTGCTGTTATTATGGTCTCCTGCAGAGTACCCTGCTCCTCATCCAACGTTCCTTGCTATATGGTGCCTTCCTTCATGCTCCCGGGCATACTTTTTATTATCATTGTGAGTCTTTGATGGGTTTGGATTTATAGATAATCTATGTGCTATAAACTGGTCTGTATCAGCTGTTTTCCCCCCAAAATTTCTTTTTTGCCTTGAATAAAGATTTTGTTTTGCTTTCTCTCTTCTGTCTGCCTTCTTATCTGTACAGCTTTTGATAGGGTCAAATCTTCCCTCAACTGCAGAAAATTTAATGGTGTCTCTTCTAAGACTCCCACAACAGTGCAATGCAAAATTAATTCATCTGGCAAGACTCCATATTCATAATCTTCCACTAATTGATTAATAAATTCAGAAAGGAATCTATGCTCTCCCTATGTCTTTGGGAGCACTTAGTAAATTTTGCTCTCTCTATAATGGTGTTTTTTGTGATGACTAAAGGAAGCATCAAAGGTTTTGATACTCTTTTCATGTCGCCATCTGTTTGTGCCGTCTGACCATGATGTCATCTGCACTACTGCCTATGGAATAGTGTACTGACCTGCTTGCTAATCTTTCCTGTTGGTCTCAATGCTGTTGTTGCCATTTCTCGGCTTGATCTGGGTCTTGCACTTGGTTGAAGCACTCTGATAAAGGTGGGATTTTGATCCATGACTGTTTTTTTTATGGCTGCCTTCTTTGGAGCTCAGTTTAATATTTTCCTGGTGTTGTCCTTGTGGTGCAGTCATTTCTCTTGTTTCTTATGGTCACTGGGTTCTTCACCTGTTGTTCCTTTTGTCATGCTTTTCAACTGTTACGATTTGTTATTATCATTGTGGTTCTTAGATTTGGGAGGCATGGGTATGGTACAGGTAACAGGCGCGATTCAACAAAAAAAATCTATGTCCGTTTTTTGCTGGGGTTAGCGGGGTGTTTCTCGGTGGCTGTACCGCCAAGAAACACCCCGCTATTCAATGGCACTTTGCCACTTGTTTTTGGCCTCGGTGAGTTTCTCTCCGCTCAGGCTGCACTTGAGTCATTTTCTGCTGCCGAGCCCTGCAGACTGGGCCGCCATTTTGTCTAGCTGCCATGATCTCCCCCCCCAATCCCATTTTGATGCACCCCGCTAACCTCAGCTAGGCCACCGGGAGCCCCCCTCACCTCCCTTCACCTGGTAAGGCACCACTGGCCCGATCACTGGCTGTGCCTACCCGGCACCCTGGCACTGCCAGGGTTCCAGGCAGGCAGTGCCAAGGTGCCCAGGTGTCAGAGGGAGTACCAGGGTGCCATCCTGCTCTGTCCCCCACTACCCAGGGGTCTCTAATGGCCTGGGAGACCACCCAGATGCCATTACAGCTGATCCACATTTGTGGAAACCAGTGCTCTGGTGAGGTGTCCCAAGTATGTCCGTAAGGTTCCGGGTGCTGGGAGAATGCCATGGAAGCATATTTAAATGAGCCCAATGGTTCATATAAATATGCAGATCTGGATCATGCCCAGTGAGGGTGAGTTCCAGATAACAACATCTCGTGAGATTTCTCTAAACCTCACGAGGCGTTTCGAGCGTCACCAATCTTGTGAGATTCAACGGCCTTGTCCCGACACCATGATGAAGCTGCTAAATCACACCCAATGTCACTGAACATTATACCATGTACAATACAGCCTCAGCATGATGATCTACATAGAACACTCTCCATGCTCTGTTGTCATGTGATCTTACATCACTAATGATGTCAACTATATATTTACAAATTTACCATCAGCTCCCTAGATTACGATGCTCTATTCCGGGAGGTAGCCCTGCCAAGCCTCCAATGTCAGGAGGTGAATCATTAACATAGAATTTACAGTGCAGAAGGAGGCCATTTGGCCCATCGAGTCTGCACCGGCTCTTGGAAAGAGCACCCTACCCAAGGTCAACACCTCCACCCTATCCCCATAACCCAGTAACCCCACCCAACACTAAGGGCAATTTTGGACACTAAGGGCAATTTATCATGGCCAATCCACCTAACCTGCACATCTTTGGACTGCGGGAGGAAACCGGAGCACCCGGAGGAAACCCACGCAGACACGGGGAGAACGTGCAGACTCCGCACAGACAGTGACCCAAGCCGGAATCGAACCTGGGACCCTGGAGCTGTGAAGCAATTGTGCTATCCACAATGCTACCATGCTGCCCGTAGGCTGTAACAGAAACAATACTGCAAAAGCAGTTGGAATACTCTCCAATCATTAATTAAACTTCTAACAGCCCCAGAACTTTAGAAAAAATATATAATAATTCAGCAGTTTACCAGTCACTCCTGCATAATCCCTACAAAATATCATTAGTAGGGGGGGATATTCATTCATAACATTACTTGTCATATTGTGGTGAGCGAGATCAGCACAGAACATCCGGTTAACTGGTGCCAGCCAAAATGGCAATCGCAATCTTAGATTATATTTCCTCACATAATATTGCTGCGGTGTATGAACCATAGAACCCCTACTATGCAAAAGGAGGCCATTCAACCCATTGAACCTGCACTGCCCCCCGCCCCCCCCCCAAAAAAGAGCAGCCCACCTAGGTCCACCCCCCACCCCATCCCCACAACCCAGAAAGCCCAGTTAACTTGCATTTATTTTGACACAAAGGCCAATTCAGCATGTTCAATCCACCTAACCTGCACATCTTTGGAATGTTGTATGTTCAATTTTTACATCGTGGATGCTCCATTGTTGATCATATTTAAGGCTGAGATAGACAGATTTCTGGTCTCTCAAGAATCCAGTGATATGGGAGCAGTTGGGAAGGTGGAGTTGAGACTGAATATCAGTTGTAATTGTATTGAATGGTGGAGCAGGCTTGATGGGCGGTAGGGACCACTGCTGTTTCTTTTGTTCTTATGTTCCCAGTGCGCATCTGCCACACAAGCTCACCTTTTTCTGAAGATGCTATGCTGTACCCGGGAAATGGTCAATACATAGCCCAATTTAACTCATGTGGTTGTTAATAATATGTTAATCAAATCTTAAAGAAGCACAGGTAAAGAGGCATTGTTTAATTAAGTACATAGGGTACATATAAATAGGGAGCAACTGGGACACTTGAGGTGTGATTTAACAAAAAGAAAACCAGAGTCCAATTGTGGGCACGTTTAGCGGGGTGTTTCCCGGTGCTTGGACCACCAGGAATGGCCCCACCATCGAATGGACGGTTATTTTGTCAAGCCTCACTGGGAAGGCCCCGTCAAGGCAGCACCTACCTTCTTTACTTCCATTTTTAAATGGCGCCCCGATCTCTCGATCCCCAGGTGACACCCTAACCCCCCCAATATACCTATTGGGGAGTTCAAGCCCCTCACACTCCACCTCTTAAAGGCAGGGCTCCCCCGGGCCTGATCCATGGTGCAAGTATTGGCAGTGCCAGGCTTGCACTGCCAGGGTGCCAGTGTCAAGTTACCCAGGTGGCATCAGCAGTGCCACCCTGCCCAGAGGCCAACCACCAGGGGGCCAACAATCGCCTGGGAGTTCCCCAAAGTGCCATTCTGCCTGGTCCCCATTTGCGGTGCCCAGTGTGGCCTCTTCGATGAGGGGTTCGATCCTGGGTGCTGGTTCGATCCAGCAAATGCATATTTAAGTGTGCCTAACTGCACACTTAAATATGCAAATTTAGATTCTGTCCATTGTGGGTGGACTCCAGATCGCGACGTCTTGAGAGATCACATTAGATCTCGCCAGACTTAGCAAGCCGGGTAAATCTTGCGAGAGGTCTATTGCTTATCTATGAATTTTCAAATCTTTCAGTATCAAAAAGGTGTGCAATATTTTTATATTATGCCCATTGAAATACATTGCTTTGGAAAATTTGCTGTATCAGTGAGATGGGCAAATTGCCATCACAAATGCGCCACAGCAGGACTGCAATAAATATCATAGACGGCATTGCAGACACAGGAGAGACCTGCGGTGTTAATGAGTTATTTATTTTAAAATTATATCTAAATGTTGCTACATTCTTTAGATTAAGCTGTATTGTAACTGATCTTCTTAGTCTTTGAAATTGTATTTTTCAATTCATTCACACACAAAATAACTGCAAGTTAAGTCTGTGTCTTTCACAATTAGTTGTAAAAATTGAGATAAAACAAAATCATCAACTAGTAAAATAAAACTACAACTTATTTTAAATCCATTCTGTCTTTTACTAATATTTAATTATATTTTCATAGAATTTAAATTTTTAACATTTTACTTATTGCAGCACAATCAATATATAGGCCAGAATTTCTTTTTTACGTGACGAGTATATTTTCGGTATCAGCTTTAATTTATTATAGGAGACATTAAGCAATGGCTATGGAGGAAACTTCTATTTTGGGAAAGTGAAGTGCGATTCTAAATAGCTGAGGATGAAGGGGAACAGAAATGGAAGTTAACATTTCAGGTTGATGACCTGACAGGAGGTCAGCAACCTGAAACATTAACTCAGTTTCTCTTTCTGGATGTATCCTGCCCTGCTGAGTATTTCCAGCATTTTCTGATTATGTTTCAGCATTTTGCTTTTGCATCCCACGCCAAACTGCAGCTACAACACTGGCATCTATCCAATAATGTGGAAAATTGACCAATTATATCTTCTGCATACAATACAAGACAAGTACAACCCAAATAGCCCACATTCTTAATCATCAGTAAAGTGATGGTAGGAGCTGTCAACAGTGCTATCAAATGGCTTACTCACCAATAACCAGCTCACCATTACACAGTTCAGGTTCTTCCAGGGCCATTACTTCCAATGCTCATTACAGCCTCACTTCTCTGTATTAAATTCAATCTCCATAGCTCATTACCTCACATTTTTCTGTACTAAGTTCAATGGTCTGCCCATTCTGCCAGCCTATGTCCTGTTGCAGTTGATTGGTATATTTCTCACCATTTGGCACGGTGTCAATGAATCTTTTAAAAATTTGACTCCCTATTTCAATATCAATGTATATAGTCATTTATATACATTAAAAAAGGCAGTGGTCCTAGCACTAACCCCACTGTCTACCATTTACTGTAACTTGCTGTTTTTCTGTCCTTAACTTTTTAAGTAAACTGACACTGACCCTCCGATCCCTCTCCTGCTGTCAGCCAAAGGCAAGGTCTGACCCACAGCGCCATGACCTCCACCACAGGTAGGGCAAGGCAACAGGTCCTAAATCCACCCCAGCCGGAATGGGAATCGAACCCCATGCTGTTGGCACCAAACGTATCCATACTGGCCATCCAGCCAACTGAGATAACTGATCATCAAAAGAGTCCGAATTGCTGTGGCGACATACAAGCTTGAATAATGATGGTAGTGGCTCCAATTTTCTTTCCTCACATAGCTGATCAGGAATCTATTCCACTCTACAGCCTGCTATTGGCATATGCTGGAAGGAGTTGCAGGTAATATTCAACCTATTTGGTCATATTATGAACACACCTTCCATTGCCCTTAAGCCCGGGGGTGGGACTTGAACCCAGAGCTTCTGGCTCAGAAGCAAGAATGCTAGTCACGCATCATAAGACCTCCCTCCTATTAAATGAAGGATAGTTCTGTTAACCAACCTTTTATGTGGTACTTTGTCAAATGCTTTCTTAAAATCCATGTAGACAACATCCACCGCATACCCCTCACGTTACTCCATCAAAAAATTAGTCAAGTGTGTTTTTTTGCAATTACCTTAATGAAATCAACTGCTGGTTAAATCTTCCCTGATTATTGTTTCCATAATCTTACCCACCACTGATGTTAAACTGACCAACATGTAGTTATTTTAAAAAAAATTTAGAGTACTCAATTCTTTTGACCAACATGTAGTTATTAGGAATTTCCTTACACTTCCTTGAACAAGGGTATCACATTTGTCACTTTCTAATCCTCTGGTATCACTTCTGTAGCTAGGGAAATTTCAACGATAATGGTCTGGATTCTCCATTGCAGCGCCTAAGTGCTGACGCCAGCGGAGGGTGTGTGTTTTTTTACGCCGAAAAAAATCTGTGTGAAATCCTCACCGATTCCGGGACCGGTGAGGGGCTAGCAAGCCGCCAGGTGAAACCGGCAGCTCCTGCGCCAAAAATGGCCGGAGAATAGCCGGGTCCCTGCCTGCGCATGCACACGGCTGACGACCTGCAGCGGTTCTACATGGTGCCGGTCGTGCGCAGACCCGACCCGTCAAATGCGACCCACCCCCGCCCACCAGTCCCCAGCCCTCACGGAAGCCCCCCCAGAGAGCGGCACAGATCCTGGCTGAGTATGGCGGTGCTGGATACAGTCCGCAGCCGCCACCCGGGTTCCCGCACAGCTGAGACCACACGTGTGCCGTCAGGAACTCGGCCCATCAAGGGAGGGCCGGCCGATGACACGCCAGTGCCATTGCAATGGCACACAGCATGTGATGATGCCATTTCAGAGGCAGCAGAGCATGGCTGACTGGCGTCAAACCGGCGCTGGCCCCGGAGCCCATTCTCCGCCCAATCGCCGATTATGATATCGGCGTCGGGCAATGGAGAATCCCGCTCGACATTCTGTCATTCCCCACCCCCCTACAGCAACCTGGAATTCAAGTCACTCGGGGAAGGTAGCATCTTTGCCAAGCATAGCCAGCCTTTCCAGTACATCCTGCCCATCCATTACTTTCTCCCATCTCCACTTCCACCAGTATTTAGTCAGTATCCTCTTCCAGAGTGAACACCGATGAAAGTACTCATTAAATATTCTGGAAGTATGATAGGCCCCACCCCACCCTTCATTCTCCAGGGAATGTAGAGCCATTTTACCCGATCTCTCCTCATTGGCCAATACTCTCATTCCAGAAATCAAACTAGCACACTCCCTCTAAGGTAGGTATATCCTTCTACAAGAGAAAGTCTACTGGGATGCTGGAAAATAAAAACATAAAATGCTCAATGTACTCTGCAGGGCGAGAAACTGTGGTCATGTTTCAGGTTCATGACCTTGGGTGGATTTAACGAGTTAGAGGACTGGCTGGAACCTAGGGTTGCTTCTCTTTAGGGAGCCTGGTGTAATAACCAAGTGATCACTTACTTGAGCAGCACAGATTGGCCATGGATTCCCCAGACAGGTCATGGTGGACAGGATTGGGAGAGTGGGGGGGGGGGGGTAAAGTCAGTGGGGGTCGGGCAGGAGATTGATTTGGGTCCATCAGTTGGGCACAGAGTGTCAGAGAGCTGGTAAACCTAAACAGGTTTGCTGGGCATGCACACAAGGTGGTGATTCCCATGTCCACTGCTAGTTGAATACCAGCGGTGGTGGGTGAGGCCTTTCAGCTGTCACCTAATTAAACTCAGGGGTGGGAAGGCTGCCACCGACCACTCCTGGTACTTGATTGAGGAGTCGGGGAAAGTGGCAGAGTCCCAATCTCACATCCCTTACGCCTGATCAAGAGGCACCCGCACGTTGGCACAGTGGTTAGCACTGTTGCTTCACAGCGCCAGGGTCCCAGGTTCAATTTCCGGCTTGGGTGAATGTCGGAGTCTGCACGTTTTCCCCGTGTCTGCATGCATTTCCTCCGGGTGCTCCGGTTTCCTTCCACAAGTCCCGAAAGACGTGCTGTTAGGTGAATTGGACATTCTGAATTCTCCCTCAGTATACCCGAACAGGCACCGGAGTGTGGCGACTCGGGGCTTTTCACAGTAACTTCATTGCAGTGTTAATGTAAGCCTACTTGTGACAATAAAGATTATTATTAAATGCACCTCGGGTTTGCATTAAATTCTGCTCCTCCTCTCAGGGGTCTGATGGAAGGGCACTGTTGTGGGAAAAATCAACCACTTCAGGAGTCAGACTTGCTGTGTTCAAATCAGTGCAGTTTTATTGTTACATGAAGCTTCGGGAGAAAGCGTACATACCCCGCGGTATGGTAGCCAGCCTTTCTCGTGGTTTGAATGGCAGTCATTCATTTTATACTTTGGGTTCACAATGAGCCCAGATACAAAACAATTATCACCTTGTTATCTTTGAACAGCCACTTCGGGTTCACAATGAGCCCAGATACAAAACAATTATCACCTTGTTATATTTAAACATTTTATAGATTGAACATCGCTATTTGTAAGCATTTTGCCATTTACACATGGTTATAGTTAAATAGGTTTTACAGGTTACAGGTAGCAGCAGGAAAGCAGTTTCGATTGTCCCTTTGTTTTAGGAAATGGCCCAAGACATTCGTATTAGCATATCATTGTGTACACCTTGGCTGAAGTCAGCTTTATTGAAGTGGTGTCCCGTATTTATGTATTTCTTAATCTTCCTGTCTGGTTCCCTTTGTCCTGGATCTGTTCCTATCTGTCCTACTGGTGCTTCGCTGGGTTCCAGGCATCAGTTATGTCTGCTTTATTCTCTGTATCTCCATCTTGTGTGTCAGGCAGCCATCTTCTGTCCCAAGTGCCCTTCTGAACCATTTCCCACTTCAACCCCGCCTTTTGGTCCGGGCTGTTGTCACCCCAACAGCCCCGTAGACCAACACCACAGTATCTCTCATAGGTACAGGTCCGCAACTTCCCGTCTTTCTCCGCATCTCCTAGAGTCTTCGGGGAATATCGTGGTTTCGTTAAGGGTGACACTGGCTCCTGACACAACCTTTGTTACGGTACTACAGCAGATTTTTAGACACCCAAAGTTAAGGCAGCACACCAGTGTGACCGATATGAGCATGACCAGTCCGTGTATTAAATAGGGTCCCCAGATATTTCCCACTAGCCACTCTAGCCAGCTACTTCCTTTTGTGGGTCCCTGTCTGAAGTTATCCAGTTGTTCCCTGATATTGTGAATGGCCTCTGTAATATTATAGGATTTGTCTATGACATGAGTTATACATTTATCTCCTATGATTGTACACACTCCCCCTTGTTGGGCTAACTGGTAGTCTACTGCATACCGTGTCTGTTGTGGATATAATCTGAGTTCAGCCATTTCTTGGTTGACAGCCTCTAGCGTTTTTGAGGTACTGTTTCCCAAGGTTGTTAATCCACAAACAATTAAATTTCTGTTCTTAGCACTAATCACTCCTGCTGCTCCCCCCAGAGATAGAGTCCCGAGGAACCCGTACCCCAGGGATGATCCTAATGTGCCCGGGGTTTCCCAATCAGCGCAGAATTCCTTGCTGATAGCCCGGGTCACTATTCTTCTCCGAACATGTCCCTTCTGAGGGCATGGTACGGTGAGTGGTCCTACGGTTCCCACTGCAAAAAGGCCTGGGAGATCTAGTGCTTCTGTTGCGTTCCATTGAAGAGGAAGACGTATCCCTCCTTTGACCGGTAGCATGTAGTGTCCTGATTATGAGTCTGCCTGTATTCCCAATTTCTCAGTTCCCCTGACTCCCTGTTTGATTCCACCACCTGGTAAGTTTCAAACGGGTATGTCCATGTGGCTGAGCTTACGTGAGTCCCATTGCACTGCCCACACATGAGCTGTCTTCCTGCGGTTATGTTCATGCATTTCAGTTCATTGCAGGTGCAAGTAAACTGTCCTTTATCAACCTGACAATGCTGGCGGATGCACTGCGTCTGAATGCAGGAATTATTTGTGGGGACCAGAGCATAGGCACATCCCCATCCCTGCCCTGTGAAACAAAGCGGATAGCTTGCTGTGTCTTGACCAGCTTTCCCTCCCTCCTTCTGGAGCTCCCAGCCCCCAGAGTCGGTGGGATTTACAAGTTTCACACATCTCCCCTGTATCCCCTTTTTATACTTTCCAATTTCGCCCTTACAGGGTGCACCTGATGTATCAACTATATATAAATTTCTCGGGATCCACCCAGGGGTGGCTACAAATAGGGCTTCTACCTACTGTGCTAATGGG
The DNA here is from genome assembly GCF_047496885.1 of Scyliorhinus torazame. NCBI lineage: Eukaryota > Metazoa > Chordata > Chondrichthyes > Carcharhiniformes > Scyliorhinidae > Scyliorhinus > Scyliorhinus torazame. The sequence continues at coordinate 203,829,731 of NC_092712.1, read as the reverse complement.
TAGCATACAGTTCGATTCCCGTGTAAGTTTATGTGGGCTTTGTAAATTAGTTTCTCTTCTAGCCCAGTCAAATTTACAGCCACGACAACGCAAAGTATCATAATCACACCCATGTATCAATTCTAACACTATAGTTTATAATCTGTCTGTATGCTTGGTTGCAGAACTGTTCTACACTTTCCGAGTACACTGGTCCTTCGCTCGCGGTCTCCTCCTGTGTTTGGGGGAAAGCAATCGGATTAGGTCATTCATGTTCAGGTTTATACAATTTTATCTGGGTCCAGTGTTTCCAGGTTCCCTTCCCTCTTATGTCAATACAGGCACAGGTGTCTCCACTAATTATGACTTCATATGGTCCATTACATTTTGGGGCAAATCCTGGCTTAACAGGTAGTGTTTTTATTAGGACGCGACTTCCCGCTGCTGGGACATCAGGGAATATTTCAAGCTCCCTTTGTGCGTCTTTTTGTTCCTGAATGTCTTTTACGAATTTGCGCATCCCTTTTAGCTGGGTGCTCAGTTCCGAAACATATCTCCTGATTCTGTCTTTTAGCGGACCTACATCGGTCCCACCTGTTATGATGCTTTGTGGTAACTGCATTGCCCGTCCTGTCATTAGCTCATAAGGGATTAATCCGGTTGTCCGGTTTGTTGTAGCTCTTAGCCTCATTAGTATAGTGGGCAACACCTCTGTCCACATTTTTCCCGATGTTTGCATGGCTTTAGCTAATGTATTCTTAAGTGTTCTATTCATACATTCCACCATCCCAGAACTCTGTGGATGATAGGGGATATGGAATTTTTGTTTTATCCCCATCAGTTTACATTCTGTTTTCATCACTTTCCCAGTGAAGTGTGTCCCCTGGTCCGAATGAATTTGTAGGGACATTCCCCATCCAGGGATTACTTTCTCTGCCGATATTCTGGCTACCGTGGTAGCAGTACAATTTCTGGTAGGGAATGCTTCTACCCACCGGGTGAATTGGTCTATGATGACCAGACAATAGGTTTTTCCATGGGATTGTGGTAGTGGCCCAGTGAAATCCATTTGCAGGTGTTCCCAGGGTCCCTTGGGTTTGGGTTGGTGTCCCATTTTAATTTTTATGGGTTTACCAGGGTTGTGTTGTGCACATATCACACATCGGTGACAGCGTCGGGCTACGTCTCTTCCCATCCCTTTCCACCATTCTCTTCCTAAGCTGGTTATCGTGGCCTCTCTACCCACATGCGAGAGCCCATGGTGTAATTCCAATAGGGTGTTCTGTACGCATTCCGGTGCTATCACCTTATCCTCTCGTCTCCAAACATTATCAGCCCCTTTGGCTGCACCCTGCACTTCCCATCTCTCTCTCTCCTCACTTGGGGTGTTCTCCTGTAATTCCCTAATATCTATATCTTCTTCTACTGGCTCTGTCGCTGCTATTGGTAGCTCGCTAATTGTTTTTTGTTCCAGAGCCAGTTGTGCTGCTGCATCAGCTGCTTGGTTTCCTTTGAAACTCAACCAATCCAGGTTGTCTCTTCCTGGCTCCTTCTGGTGCGCTTTAATTTTGATTACTGCGGCTTCTTGGGGTTTCTCACTGGCTTTTAATAGCGCCTTAATTCTTTGCTGATGTTTGATAGGGGTTCTGCCAGTGGTTATGAACCCTCTCCTTCCCCATGTTGTCATGTAATCATGTATAATTCCAAATGCATATCGGCTACCCGTGTATATGTTCATGGTTTTTCCCTCAGATAACTCTAGTGCCTGTGTGAGCGCCACTAGTTCAGCTACTTGGGCGGATTGACCTCCGTCAATCCTTCCTGACCGTATGGTTTCCAAGTGATTTGTAAGTTTCCCTATTTTAGTTTTCCGACCGTCCTGTCTTGGCCAAATCAATTCTCCCTTTCCACAATCTAGTAAAACTTTATATTCCTTCATTAAATCATTTCCCATAATTGTACGTTCGTTATTTTGGCATACATTGAATCTCATGGGTATATACAAATTATTTATTTCTATTAACGTGGTTTTGCTCAGGTAGGCGGGTGTTTTGTTCCCTCCTATCCGGTTAGGAGAATCATTTTGTTTGTATGGGGTAAGGGTAGGTTGGTAACAGATAGGGACGCTCCTGTGTCCACTAGCAACTCACATTGTCTGCCCCCTACTAGTGCAGACACATAAATTCTTCCCTCCCTTTTACCCTTGTGAGTGGGGGCTGCAGACAGACATGTAATCCTGGGACATAATCACTCCCATTTTTAGGATAGCCTGGTGGGCACTAGAGAGTCCATCTTTAAAAGCTTGGATGAACGCCCGATCCCCACGGCATGGGTTCCCTTGCCCTGAGCACTCTTGGTTATGTGGAACAATCGTTCCCCATATTCAGAAGCTCCTTCCCCTTTCTGCTGTCTTGTGGTAGTGGTCTTGCTCCAGTTAGTGGGAGCGTTCCCTAACACTCTCTCGATTTCCGTTTTAAATTGGGCGAAGGGGTCCTGCTGAGCATCTATCTCTGCTGTTAAAGCGACGACATGTGCCCACCGTCCTCTATTATAATCCTGGGCTGCAGGAGTGGCGGGTCCGCCAGCTACCTGCCTCCACTTATCTGCTGGACAGGCTGCCCTGACCAGCTGATGTACGTCTCTTGGGTGTAACTGGTGTCCTACCCAGATTGTGTCTAATTCTTCCCAGAATTTGGTGTTTGCGCTTCTAGGTTGTAATTTGCCCAGGGAAGCCATGATCTGTTCTCTCACCTGGGGTAAAGGGTTCATAATTTGTTTTTGGCTGCGCATCTGTTGGCGCTAAATTGTATTCTAACGCACCCCACCCTGCCGGAGGGGCGGTTGGCCCCTGCTGCGTGGGCTCGTAAGGGAGTAGGGGATCGGTTTCCCCCCTCCCTTGTTGTTCTCTCAACACGTGGTTGTGTTTCTCCCGTTCCCTTACTCTAGATTCTAATTCCCTGATCTTCTTTTTGTCTTCCTTCCACTTTTCAGTCGAGATGCCTATTTGTTCAATTAGTCCTGCTAACTGATGTACTAACATTATCCCTATCTTTTTAGTCTTGTTTCTCTTCTCTTTGTCTATCCAACCCCTCTGTTGTTCTAAGGTCTGGGAAGTGTCCCAGCCATCCTTCTTTCTCTTTTTTTATCAACGCTTGTCTGTCTGTCATATATGTCTCGATAAGAGAACCTGCAGATCCCCTTTTTATATCATTGCCTGCCATCTCGCAGACTTCAATACCCCCAGTTACTACAAGTAAAGTGTGCTCTCTACTGGAGGGACTTCACTACCCCCCAGCCACTATTACTACCCTAGCACCGTCTGTACGGCCGCAGCTGCCTCCTAGCAAAGTGTGCTCTCTACTGAAGGGACTTCACTACCCCCCAGCCACTATTACTATTCCAGCGCCGCGCTATCGCTACCGTCTCTCAGGGTTTTACTTATACTCACGGTGTCCACTATTACCACCTCGGCAACGCTCTAGGTCAGAATGAAATGAAATGAAAATCGCTTATTGTCACAAGTAGGCTTCAAATGAAGTTACTGTGAAAAGCCCCTAGTCGCCACATTCCGGCGTCTGTTCGGGGAGGCTGTTGCGGGAGAGTTGATCAGCTCCTTTTCCGCACCGCTAATAAGACATTGGACAGCCCAGTACCCAACTTATGCTCTACTTTCATACAAGAACTCTGCGTTTGTTCGCCACTACAGAGTTCGGGGTTAGCCGATTTCTGCCACTTGTGCTTCACAATCCTTAGTGCCTTTGGTGCCTCAATACCCACTTCAAATCCTGACCTTCGCTTGGGTGATTCCTCCTCTTGACAGCCAGTCTAAGGCTGGCCGTTTGCGGCAGCGCTACCTTGTCCGTTTGTTGATCAGCACAAGCCACAAATCCTTAATACTATCAGCAGTTAGTACCAAACCTGATCTATTATCATGTCACTATACAGTCAAGACTTATATCACTTTGCTTATCACTATAGGTGCCTTATTTTAAACTGCACCTTTTGACCTGTCTGACTCCTGCAGATTCAAAATGATCTTTAACCCGGCTTTCCGATCGAGGCCTTTGATCGGAACTCACCAGAAGTAAGACCCTGCCAGACTACGCCAATATGTTGTGGAAAAAATCAACCACTTCAGGAGTCAGACTTGCTGTATTCAAATCAGTGCAGTTTTATTGTTACACAAAGCTTCGGGAGAAAGTGTACGTACCCCGCGGTACGGTAGCCAGCCTTTCTCGTGGTTTGAATGGCAGTCATTCCTTTTATACTTTGGGTTCACAATGAGCCCAGATACAAAACAATTATCACCTTGTTATCTTTGAACAGCCACTTCGGGTTCACAATGAGCCCAGATACAAAACAATTATCACCTTGTTATCTTTAAACATTTTATAGATTGTACATCGCTATTTGTAAGCATTTTGCCATTTACACATGGTTATAGTTAAAGAGGTTTTACAGGTTACAGGTAGCAGCAGGAAAGCAGTATCAATTGTCCCTTTGTTTTAGGAAATGGCCCAAGACATTCGTATCAGCATATCATTGTGTACACCTTGGCTGAAGTCAGCTTTATTCAAGTGGTGTCCCGCATTTATGTATTTCTTAATCTTCCTGTCTGGCTCCCTTTGTCCTGGATCTGTTCCTATCTGTCCTACTGGCATCCCGCTGGGCTCCAGGCATCAGTTATGTCTGCTTTATTCTCTGTGTCTCCATCTTGTGTGTCAGGCAGCCATCTTCTGTGCCAAGTGCCCTTCTGAACCATTTCCCACTTCAGCACCTAATATGACATCAGGTTAAGGGAAGGAGTTGGACATTTTTAATTGTCTAGATTTGGGACAAGTCTTAAATTTATTCCTGTCAGTTTAGATAGTGGGCACTTCAGTCCTGTCGGATGCACATCATATACCCTGTGTGAACTCCTATTATGTGCTGGACAGCATGTGCATAAAGTGCCACCAGCTGGAGCTCAGGTTCCAGATCTTGGGAGTTCAAGCAATTTCTGGCATCACTGCGTGCATGCATGAGGCCAACAGCAGCTAGCAGGATTCGAGATGGTCATTTGGAAACTTAAGCGTACAAGCTGAAAGAGAATGTGTGACACCAGCAGCGCATTCTGCAGGCAGTGCAGGAATCCAGAGTGCATCTTGTTCTCTAATCTGTATGTAGTTCTGAATTGCAGTCAATGTGTATTTGTCATGAGCTAAGAGAGAGCACTCTGTCATGAACTATGTAGTTTCAACAGTTAAGGTGGACTGCAAGTTATGGGTTAGAAAAAGATGCATTAGAGTTGAAGTCTTGATGTTGCAAAGGAATGTTCAAGTTAACTTGGCGAAGCTAAAATCTCAAAGGACATCATAGGTCAAGAAACCAGGTTCAAGGAATGGAGAGAAGACTCCAGAAGTACTGAAATCCATGGGACAGACTGACCGAGATTGAACTTGTGTATCGTGCCGTGCCTCAACTAATGAAATGTTAAGCATTAATCTTTATTGTCCAACGTTTTTCTGGCATTCTAAATTCATGACTGTCCCTTTTACCAATATGGTTATTCCTCAACAAGAATTTTCTTACTTTGGGACTGATAGACTCCAAATTGGGGGACAGACATGCGCTTCTGTGGCAACAGATGAGATTCTGGGATGGCATGTTGCATCCGTGGTGCCAGGATTAAGGATATCACTGAGCAGCTGCAGAACATTCTGAGGGGAAGGGTGGATAGCCAAAGTTGTGAATCGTATAGGTAGATAAGAATCTGCAGGCAGATTTAGGGGGATAGAAAAGAAAATAAGCAGAATCCTAAATCAGCAATTTGCAAATTGCTCCCAGTATCACATTCCGGAGTTTGGAAATAGGAGGATAGTACAAATCAGGTGAGATGGTGTAAAGGGGGGGGGGGGGGGGGGGGGCGGGGGGCTTTAGTTCCCTAGGGCATTGGGACTGGTTCTGGGGGAGATGGGATCTATACCAGCTGGATAGTTTGCACCGTAACAGACCAGGACCAGAATATTGGCGGGTAGGTTTGCCAATGCTGCTAGGGACAGTTGACAGGGGGTTGTAAAACACTGTAGACGTAGTAGTGAGAGGTAAAGATGGAGATAGAAATCAGAATATTCTCAATCAGAGTGGGTGGAAACAAAGGTTAGAAAGTAGACAAAGGAGTTTGGTAGTACTTGGTATATGTCATGTGTTATGGGCGAGGCGCTTTCAGAACCCCAAAATGTATCATGGAGTTCAACCAACCTCTCCCTTTAATGTATTTGTTGCTTTTCCTAGCACACGGCTTGTTCCCTAGGTATGGGATTACAATTATGGACACGTGGGTTTTTAAACACAAATCACTGTTTATGCCATGAACTCAACTTAACATCTTAAATAAACATTGGATCTCTTAACACCCCTTACTTCAAAGATAACTCAGAAAATATTGCAACAGTAAATAATTCCTCAAAATGTTCCTTCAAACTTCCAAGAGACTTAACACCTTTAAACAGTATCACATCAGGTTAAAGGATATATATATTTTCTGTAGAATGGCAGAGATATATTAGCTTGGTTGATTTCAACTCCAGCACCTTGCTTTACTTCATGCAGCTCTCTGAAAACCCACAGACACATCCAAACTGCTTTCTCAAACCTGGCTTTCTACTTTTTAATCAGCTCACAGCAAAACAGCCAGGCACTTTTAAACTGCTCTCAGCAAAACCAGCCAGGTTCTTTTTTTAGCTGCTCTCAGCAAAATCAGCCAGGTTCTTTTCTTAGCTGCTCTCAGCAAAACCAGCCAGGTTCTTTTCAAAACTGAAACTAAAAACGTGCAAAACACCGACTGCAAAATGGCTGAACTGAGCTGAGCTCCACCCACTATATGACATCACTGTTTTCTTAAAGGTACATTGCTTAAACAGCCAGTTCTTAAAGGCACTCTCGCATGACACATGATATGCAGACATGCAGATAATGATATAAGAGAAGCACAGACAGGCAGCTAACGAACACAGAGAACAGGACATAACCAATGAGCAGGCAGGACACTCAGGGGTGGTATCTCACTATAAAAGGCACGAGGCACTCACACTCTGCCTCTTTCCACTGATGAACATCTACAGAGTGAGTCAGGGTGTATGTACAGTATCACACCTCCAGCATGTGGCTAAGTGCTAGTCTGGTTCAGTCAGACAGAGTAACCACACTTAGGTTCGCAGAAAGTCGAACTCATAGAGAACTGTGCTAACTGTGCTACTGGTTCAATAAATCAGACTGAACTAACTTCGAGGTCTGGAGTATCTTTTGGTTAAAGCTGCATCCAGTTGCAGCCTGTGTTATTCCAGAGTACATAACACGACATGCTACCAGGAGACTGCTTAATCTAGGTGGTTTACCTCAGTCCGTTCCGTGACAACCAGCAAATGTATCCCGGCACCATGGAGAAGATTCAGGCTCTTCACCAGCTCAGGACCTCCGGCAATCTCAGTGCTAACTGGCGGACATTCAAGCAAACGTTTCTGCTGTATATCGAAGCTTCAGATCTCGTGGGTGTGTCTGATGCAAGGAAGATCGCGCTTCTCCTCTCAACAGTGGGTGATCAACCATCAAACTCTTCAACTCTTTTCACTTCATCGAAGGCCAGGACAAGACAAAGTTTCAGACCATCCTGGACAAGTTTGACAGTCACTGTGAAGAAACACTGCCCTGCAAGAGGCAGGCAATGTTTAAACTGCAGGAAGCCTGGACACTATGCAGCCTTGTGCAGGTCTGCACCACCCGTCAGGGGCCAGCGCTCCCAATTCCGATGACGACGTGTTCAGAGTGTGCAACAACGATTACAGGATACTGATCAGCACAACGGATCCAGAGGAAGAATGCCTGGGCTCCGCCTACTGTGTGGGCATCATTACCAAATGTGAATATGCCACATCCAACTCATCACAAACTCAATCCACCCTTGCTGTGGATTCTGCGGATGAATGGCATGCGGTGATGCAGGTCAACCATTGCTCCATCCAGTTTAAGCTGGACACAGGTGCTTCTGCCAACCTCCTCTCACAGGCAGATTTCAAACACATCAAGAAGCCCCCCAAGGTCCTTCCAGCAGCCTGCAGGCTCCTGGACTACAACAGAAATGCCACCACGGCACTGGGATCCTGCCGGAGCACCCATGCACGGTTACCTTTTGAAATTGTCAAGCCAGACAGGGCATCCCTACTTGGCGCGCATGCCTGCAGCAGCTGAACCTCGTCCAGCGGGTTTACACAACGATATCCTCCAATGTGGATCTTCAGGCCGGCATTGACGACATCCTCGCTCAGTATCCGAATGTGTTTGACGTGATGGGTACGCTGCCATACCGATACAAGATTCTGCTATGATCTGATGCCAAGCCAGTGGTCCACGCACCACGCCGGGTCCCGGCTCTGCCGAGGGAACGCCTGAAGGCACAGCTCAAGGATCTTCAGCAACAGGACATCATTTCCAAGGTAACCGAACCGACTGACTGGGTCAGCTCGGTGGTATGTGTTAGAAAGCCTTCGGGAGACCTGCGCATCTGCATTGATCCCAAGAATCTCAATACGAATATAATGCGTGAACACTACCCCATCCCGAAGCGGGAGGAACTCACCAGTGAGATGGCACACGCACGTTTTTTCACCAAGTTAGATGCATCACATGGATTTTGGCAAATCCAGCTGGATGAGTCCAGCAGAAGGCTCTGCACCTTCAACACACCGTTTGGCAGATACTGCTACAATCGCATGCCGTTTGGCATTGTCTCGGCATCGGAGATCGTCCATCGCATCATGGAGCAGATGATGGGAGGGCATTGAACGGGTTCGTGTGTACGTGGATGACATCATCATATGGTCCACGACCCCTGAAGAGCATGTTTCCCGCCTCCAGCAGGTATTCCGCCATGTCCATGCCAATGGCCTGAAGCTTAACAGGTCCAAATGTTGCTTTGGCATGTCGACACTCAAGTTCCTCGGTGACCAGATCTCTCAGCAGGGCATGCACCCGGACACTGACGGGGTCAAGGCCATCAAAGCCATGCAGGTCCCTGAAGACAAGAAGGCGGTGTTGCGCTTCCTGGGCATGGTCAATTTTCTGGGCAAGTTCATCCCAAACCTGGCCTCACACACCACGGCCCTACGAAACCTGGTGAAAAAGTCCGCTGCCTTTGAGTGGAAGGCAGCACATTAGGCAGAGTGGTTGGAGCTGAAAGCCAAGCTCACCACTGCACCCGTCTTGGCATTTATCGACCCAGACAGGGAGATGAAGATCTCGACAGATGCGAGCCAGGATGGCATCGGTGCGGTGCTGCTTCAACGCGATGACACTTCATCCTGGGCACCGGTAGCCTTCGCATCGAGGGCCATGACGCCCACCGAAACAAGGTATGCGCAAATAGAGAAGGAATCCCTGGGTCTTTTCACTGGCATTCTCAAGTTTCACGACAAGTCTACGGCCTGCCGACATTCACTGCCGAGATGGATCATAGGTCTCTGGTCCACATTATCCGCAAGGTGCTGAACGACATGACACCTCGGTTGCAGCGCAGCCTCCTCAAACTCAGAAGGTATGACTTTGACTTAGTGTACACGTTTGGCAAGGAGATCATCATCGCTGATGCATTGTTCCGCTCCATCACATTGCCTAGTGAACCGCTGGAAATCATCCGGCAGATTGAATCACAGGTGCAGCTGTGTGCTAGCACCCACCCGGTGTCTGATGAGAAGGTGGTTCGTATCCGCGAGGAGACAGCCAAAGACCTCCTCTTGCAGCGTATCATGCGCCACCTCGCCAATGGCAGTGCCCTCAATTTTACAGTGTAACGAACGACCTGACGGTGATTGATGGTATCCTCCACAAGCTGGACCGGATTGTCATGCCAGTCTCCAGAGCTTGGTGCTCCGCCAAATCCATGAGGGACACCTGGGCGTCGATAAGTGCAGACGCAGTGCCAGGCAGGCTATTAGCCAGGACATCTTGAACATGGTCCTCAACTGTGCGACCTGTCACTGCTTCCAGCCAGCGCAGAGCAAGGAGACGCTCCAGCAGCATGAAATCAAAACCTCCCCGTGATTCAAGGTTGGCATCGACTTCTTTTGTGCGAATGGTCATGACTACGTGTTGATTATTGACTATTTCTACAATTACCCTGAAGTCGTGAAGCTCTCAGACCTCACATCTCGGACCATCATCAAGGCCTGTAAGGCGACGTTCTCCAGGCATGGTATCCCACTCACTGTCATGAGTGACAATAACCCGTGCTTCAACAGCCATGAGTGGTCTATGTTTGCCAAGTCATACCATTTCAAACATGTCACTTCCAGTCCACACTATCCGCAGTCCAATGGGAAGGTTGAAAAAGGGGTGCACATTGCGAAACAGCTCATCTGCAAGGCTGTGGATTCTGCTTCTGACATCTACTTTGCGCTGCTTGCGCACAGGGCGACCCCACTATCCACTGGCATGTCGCCGGCTCAACTCCTGATGAACAGGGAGCTACAGACGACACTTCTAGCCATACACTTGCCCAACCTGGATCACCTCCTGGTGTTGCAGAAGGTGCAGCAGCTCCAAAACCAGCAAAAGCAGGGCTATGATGCTTATGCCACCGATTTGCCCATGTTATCCCCGGCAGACACTGTCAGGATCAAGATACAGGATGGTGGCTGGTCTGCTCCAGCTGTCATTGTTTGACAGACTGCGCCACGCTCGTATGTTGTACGTATGGCTGATGGTTCTGTTGTGCGACGAAACAGACGGGCACTGCACAAAGTTGCCTGCCCGCAACCGCTTTCTTCTCCAATTCCGTCTGTTGTTTTGCCACCTCTTGATACCTCGAACTACGAGGCCACCAGTCAGGATTCCATCCCACCTGTCAAGGTGCCGTCCCCCCCACCACCACCTCTCCTGCGGTCGACAAGGATCAGTGGCATGCCCCAGGGACTGGACTTATGAACATTTGTTTTGTTTGCTATGTTCTGTTTTCTCACATTAGACAGCTGTCTTCACATGAAATATGTGCCACCACATGTAAGTATGTTCCGATGTGCCAACAAAACATTAAAAAAAGTTGAGATGTCATGATATGCAGACAATGATATACAGACAGACAGCTAACGAACACAGAGAACAGGACATGACCAATGAGCAGGCATGACACTCAGGGGTGGTATCTCACTATAACAGGCACGAGGCACTCACACTCTGCCTCTTTCCACTGATGAACATCTACAGAGTGAGTCAGGGTGTATGTACAGTATCACACCTCCAGCACGTGGCTAAGAGCTAGTCTGGTTCAGTCAGAGTAACACTCTTAGGTTAGCAGAGAGTCAAACTCAGAGAGAACTGTGCTAACTGTGCAACTGGTTCAATAAATCAGATTGAACTAACTTCAAGGTCTGGAGTATCTTTTGGTTAAAGCTGCATCCAGTTGTAGCCTGTGTTATCCCAGAGTACATAACACGGCAGTATATACTTAAGTGCAAGGAGTCTAGTGAACCAACAAGGCAGATGAACACAATACACAGGTAGACACTGGCATAACTATTACTGAAACATGGCTTAAAATAATTATAATCTTTCATTAGTGTCACAAGAATGCTTACATTGACATTGCAGTGAAGTTACTGTGAAAATCCCCACACGACGGCACTTGTTCGGATACACTGAGGGAGAATTCAGAATGTCCAATTCATCTAACATGTCTTTTGGGAGGAACCCGGAGGAAACGCATGCAGACAGAAGAGCGTGCAGACTCTGCACAGTTACCCAAGTCGGCAATCAAACCCGTGTCCCTGGTGCTGTGAGCAACAGTTCTAACCACTGTGCTACCAAAGATGGCAGGAACAGCAGTTCCTGCAGGGATTTTAGACAAGATGGAGAGAAAGATTTAAAAAAGGATGAGTGCAGGGTAGCAGTGTTGGTTAAAGAAACAATCATGGCTGTGAGAAGATATGTGTTGAAAAGATCATCAAAATGAGGCCTTATACGGGTTGTACTGAAGAACATAAAATGGCAATCGCATTGCTAGGAGTAAATGATGGAACCCTAAACATAGAAGGGACTAGAAGAGCAAATATGTGAGCACGTGTCATTTGAAATTTAAAAACGAATTGGTGGTTGCAACTAGTTTAAAGTTAATCAGGATAGAAGCAGTGTAAAAGTTACAATGGATAATTCTTAAATTGCAATCAGAAGAATATTTTTCACCAGTATGTAGCATGTCCAACAAAAGAGGCAGTACACTGCTAAGTTCTACTTTGGGCAGGTGGAAGGGTTTCAGGAGACCACTGGTAGAAGTGATCATAATTCAATTCGATTTCGTACAGTTATAGAGAAGGACAGAGAGAAAAAGATCTAATTTGAGGAATAGCCAATTTTACCAAGATTATGATTTAGCAAAAACAAACACTTGAAGGTAAGTCAGAGGCAGAACAGTGACAGGCGGCTTCAGAATATATTCACGCAAAGGAAAAGGGCTGGACTCCCAAATCTAGAGCACAATGGAAGTCAGAGTATACAGAGTAGGATTAGACAAAAAGAAGTTTACATCAAATACGGAACTCAAAATTACAAAAACCGATAGGAGAGTAGAAAGTGTAGTTTGAAATCAGATTAGGAAAGCATGAACAAGTATTGACATGTAAAATAAAGGAAAATCCAAAGATACCTTATAAATATCCTAAAAAAAAGTAAGAACCAAGGAAAGAGCAGGGCTTATTAAAGAGGCAGCAGTGGCAAGAACTGCATCGTCACAGCGCAAGGGACCCAGGTTTGATTCTGGCCTTGGGCGACTGACTGTGTGGAGTTTACATGTCCCCGTGTCTTTTGAGGGTTTCCTTTGGGTGCTCCAGTTTCTTTCTACAGTCTAAAGATGTGGTTAGGTGGATTTGCCATAATCAATGCGTGGTTACAGTGTTAGGACACGGGAGTGGGCCTAGATGGAATGCTCTCGGAGGGTCGGTGCAGATTCGATGGGCTGAATGGCATCCTTCTGCGCTGTAGGGACTCTTATGGGAAAGGCTAAAAGGGAATCTGCACGCGGAAGCAGAAAATTCATTCAAGGCCTCAACTGATGATACTTACAGCATATTATGCTGTCTCACAGCTGAGATTGTTTATTTAACAAATACTACTATCCTGCCTCCATTCTTTTTTTAAAAATTTCCCATTCCATGGTTCTTTGCATCTGTCTAATATTAAAGGGGATGATGCAGACGGTGTAACTAAGGTGGTGTGTGAAATATTAGATGGGATAATCAGTGAGTGGGGCAATAAACATTTAGCACCTTTGAAAGTAGATAAATTACCACGGTAGCACTGTTGCTTCACAGCGCCAGAGACCCGGGCTCGATTCTTGGCTTGGGTCACTGTGCGGAGTCTGCACATTCTCCCCGTGTCTGCGTGGGCTTCCTCCCCATAAGTCCCGAAAGACATGCTGTTAAGTGAATTGGACATTCTGAATTCTCCCCCCGTGTACCCGAATAGGAGCTGGAGTGTGGCGACTAGGGGATTTTCACAGTAATTTCATTGCAGTGTTAATGTAAGCCTACTAGTGACACTAAGATTATTAACATTCTTATAAATTATCAGACTTGGACAAAAGATACCCAAGGGTATCAAGGAAAGCATGGGAGGAAATAGTGGAGCTCCAATCGTCATTTTCCAATTCTCTCTGGTTATATGCATGGAACCAGAGGGCTGCTAATATTGTACCCAAGAAAGAAATTGAATAGTTACAGGTCAGTCAACCTCATCTCAGTGGTGAGTGAACTATTGGAAAAAATTCTGAGCAACAAGATTTTTTTGTCATTTAGAAAATAGTGGATTTACCAAGGACAGTTAGCATGCAATTGTTAAGGGAAGGCAGTGTCTGACCAACAGGATTCATTTTTTTTAGGCAATATCAAGGAAGATTAATAAAGATAGAACCTTTGATGTAGCAAAGCCTTTGAGAAAGTCCCACCCGTCAGGCTGGTCAGAAAATTAAGAGTCCATTGGATCCACAGATGACACAAAGTTGGGTTGGAGGGTGAGCTGTGTGGAGGTTGCAGAGATCTTTGTGTGATTTGGACAATACGAGGTTATTCACTTTGGTAGCAAAGAATTTTTTAAAATTAAATTTAGAGTACCCAATTATCTTTTTTCCAATTAAGGTGCAATTTAGCATGGCCAATCCAACTAACCTGCACATCTTTGGGTTGTGGGGGTGAAACCCACGCAAACACATGGAGAATGTGAAAACTCCACATGGGCAGTGACCCGGGTCCTCAGTGCCGTAGTCCCAGTGCTAACCACTACACCATGTGCTGCCCCTTGGTAGCAAAGAATAGCTTTACATTGAGAGGAAACGTGCAATGAAACGCGTGTCCTCACACACCAGTCAGTGAAAGTAAGCATGTAGCTGCAGTCGGCAGCAAAGGCAAATGGTATCTTGGCCTTCATAGCGAAATTTGAGTACAGGAGCGGGGCTGTCTTGCTGCAATAATAGAGCCATGGTGAAGCCACACCTGGAATATTGTGTGCAGTTTGACCTCCTTATCTGAAGAGGGATGTTCTTGCTGCAGAGGGAGTGCAGCAAAGGAATATCAGGTTGATTCCTGGGATGGCGGTACAGACGTATGAAGAGAGATTGAATCAGGATTGTACGCATTGAAGTTCACAAGAATGAGGGAGGGGATCTCATAGAAACCTATAAAATTCTAACAGGACTAGAAAAGGAAGATGCAAGAAGGTGGATGTGTGCAGAACCATAGGTCACAGTCTGAGGATACGGGGTAGACCATTTAGGATAGAAATGAGAATAGGGGCGGCACGATGGTGGTTAGCACTGCCGCATCATGGCTCGAAGGACCTGGATTCAATTCCGACCCAGGGTCACTGTCCGTGTCGTCTGCAGTGTGGGTGAATTGGCTATGCTAAATTGCCCCTTAATTGGGGGAAAAAATTGGATACTCTAAATTTATAAATAAGAAATGTATTTACCCAGAGTAGTGAGCCTGTCGAATTCATTACCACAAAGTAGTTGAGGCCAAAAATTGTAGGTTTTCAAGAAGCAGTTAGATAAAGCATTGGGGCGATGGATATCAAAGGATATCAGATGGGGGAGGGGGAGGGGAGAAGAAGCTGGATTAGGTAATTGAGTTTGATGATCAACCAGGTCATGAATGGCAGAGCAGGCTCGATGGGCCGAATGGCCTGCTCCTATTTTCTATGATTCCATTAAGGGCAAGTGACACGATTGATTCACAATTGGTTCAGCCAAGGATAACAGTAGACAGGTATTTTTCTTTGGTGGGGTCCCTCAGGACTCGGTATGAAACGAACTGATTTTCATGATTATGTACATCAATAATTTAGACTTAAATATAGAGGGCATGATCATTAAATTTGCAGATAATACCAAAATTGGTTGAGTAGTTGAAAACGAGGAAGAAAGCTGCAGACTGCAGAAAGATATCAATAGATTGGTCAAGTGGGCAGAAAAGAAGCAAATGGAATTAGAGTACCCAATTCATTTTTTTTCCAAGGGGCAATTTAGCGTGGCCAATCCACCTACCCTGCACATCTTTGGGTTGTGGGGGTGAAACCCATACAGACACGAGGAGAATGTGCAAATTCCACACAGTTTCCCAGGGCTGGGATCGAACCTGGGACCTCAGCACCGTAGGCAGCAGTGCTAACCACTGCACTACCATGCCATCCAGCAAATGGAATTCTGTCCAGAGAAGTGTGAGGTAATGTACTTGGGGAGGGCAAGCAAGGCCAGGGCATACATAAAACTTAGGCATGATAGTGAGAACCGTAGAGGAACAGAGAACTTGGAGTGCATGGCCACAGATCCCAGAAAGTAACCAGATAGGTAGACAAGGAGATGAAGGTGTCATACAGGATATTTTCCTTTATTAGCCAAAGCATTTAATAATAAGAGCAGGGAGATTGTTAGAACTGTATAACACACGAGTATAGCTAAAATATTACATAGTTATGATTACATCACAGGAAGATTGCAATTGCACCAGGGGTAGGTACGGATTGACCAGGATGTTACCAGTATTGAGAAAGGTTTGCTATCAGGAATGACTGGATAGGCTGGAAATGTTTTCTTAGGACCAGGGAAGACCAGACAAAATTTAAATGAGTAACATTACGAGGGGCCTAAATGGTGGATAAGGACGTATTTCAATTAGTGGAGGGGTCAATAATCTGGGGGTGTACAATTTAAGGTAATCAGCAGGATTAGAGAGAAGTTGATTTGAAACTCTTTCACCCAGAGTGAAAAGTGCCTGGAACTCATTGTCTATAAAGCTAGTTGAGGCAGAGACAGTTGAAAAACACTTGGCGATGAACCTGCAGTGCTGTAATCTACAAAGCAATGGACCAAGAGCTGGAAAGTGGGATTAGGGTATTGTTGGCCAAACACAATTGGCAAAATGGCCTCTTTTTTTGTAAATTTCTATGGTTCTCGCGTTCTATTTTCTCCTTCTATCAATTTATTGATTATCCATTGTCGATTTATAAATCACTTCCAAATCCTCAGGTTTACGAGACTTTTGAGAATATTTTAGGCTTCTTCCTTTAATCTAATACCATCCTCAATTTCTCTAATAAGCCTTGGTTTACCATTTTTCCAGAGTTCTTATTCTTCAAGAAAACGCATTCATTGAGAATTATTTCTTTAAATGTTTGCCATTATTCATCTATTGTCACATCTTTTAATCTAATTTCCAAATCTAATTCAGCAACTTTGTTCCTTATACCTCTGCAATTGTTTTCATTTGAAAATTTAATATGAAAATCTAACATGTTACGATCATTCTTCAACAGAGAATTTTTCACTCTAGGATTGCTAATTAATTCCATCTCATTACACAATAATCAAGGAATGAGTCTTTCAAAGAACAAAACATTTTACACTGCACATAAGTGTCTGAATGTTGGTGCATGTCAGTTTTGATCATTATTTAATCAAAACACCAGTTTTCAATGTTAGTCAACCAATCAAAGCTAACTCTTCTCGAGCAGACAAGAGTAGGGCGGGGGGGGGGGGGTAGCGGAAGTAAAAGTCATGGCAAAACACACACAAAATATAATTGATTTGCAGGATTTGTGTGGCATAGGAACAGATCATGTCCCATCTCTGTTATTGGTTGAGGAATAACAGGTGGTAATCCTTTTGGAATCTTAGACATAAATTGAACCAATCCCATCCAACAGGACAAGGGTAGCCACACAGTTGAAATTGCATTACTTCAGTTTGATTCTTGCCCTGCCCTCTGCAATGGAGGGCATCACTTACCAGTGCTGCCCCATTTAGTGAAACCTGGTGCATAAGGCAAAGGGCTGTGAGGAGGCAAGCATTAAATTTACTCTTTTGGAATGCCCCTGGAACTCCACAATGAAAGTCTGGGCTATTGTCCAGGTTCTATTCTTTTCCCATCCATGAAATCCTCCTGAAACTCCCCACCTGGAACTTGTGCACCAGCTGACCTGTAGCTACTGGCAGTCGATCAGGTATTTGTTTCAACCTGATAAATACTCAAGGATTAAAATAGCTTGGGCCTCAATTAGGCGAGGAAATTTGACATTTACCCTGACCTCCATCAAATTTACTCTCAGTAAAACCTTTTTATGCAGTTATGGTTGCCCAGATTAAGTTCATATGCTGCTAGTTCTGATGTTAAGGAGAACAAAGTTTACTTGGCAAACAGGAAAACAATTCTACTTTTGTTGGTAGCCAGTTCTCAATTAGCAATTAGATAGATTTACTTTGAGACAATGAGAAAGCGGTAGTGTAACATAATTAAGGAAGGCTCTGAATAATATTTGCTTCGAAATATAAAATTAGATATTTTCGGAATTGTGAGCGCTTTGAATGATATAAAATAAACTCAACACTAGGGCATTAACATTTTTCAGATTATCAGGGTCTTCCATTATACAAGTCTGGTTCGGACAACATCAGGGGCGGCATGCTCTGTAGCCCTACGCCAAAATCAGGCAGAGAATGGCTTCCGACGCCAGATCCGGGGCAGGCGCCAGTTTGCGATTCGCTGCCCCTCCAAATTGGCATGTTTGGGACGTGCGCTGCGCCATTTGCAAAGCTGTTGATGCTCCGCCCCTGATGGGCTGGGATCCCGACGGCGTGGGTCACATGTAATTACAGGAAACCTGATGTGCCGGCTGCGGACAGTGTCCAATGCCGCCACACTCGTCCGGGATCCGTGCTGCTGGCCAGGGGGCTGCTGCTAGGGCTGTGGGGTCGGGATTGGGGTGGGCGGGTTTCCAGCATGGTGCACGGTGCAGCTAGTCAGCCCTGTGCATGCATGATCTGGCGATTCTCCGGCTGTTTTACACATGATCCGCAGGTATTCCATGTGACGCCAGTGTTAGCTCCTCACCGGCACCAAAATCGGAGAGAGGTTCGTGCTGATTCTCCCTCGGCGGCGGCACTTAGCCTCAGGAACGGCTGGTGTTAAAAGCTGATGTATTTCAATTCATTATTAAAATGAAATGGAACTCAAGAAATCATTAGTGCATAACTAAACAGTTGGGCTGAAATGTATTTTTTGAATTTCAGTATTCCAAATCAGGATCAAAAGCCACAGAAGCAAATAAAGAAAATCCTGAAAATTAAGATCAATTGAATAGAAAACAGGAGCCGAAAGGGAGCATCTGTAAGTCAGAGCACCCACGTTCCATACACCATTTCTTCCAAAAAGGTTTTCGGATATTAAAAACAAAACCAAATACATATTTTCTGCAGCAGAGATTCTAATTATTTCCACTCTTAAGCTTGAGGTTTGGACTTTCATTTTCTGCTCGGTTTCCTCTGGTTTCATTGAGATTCAAAATAGCTCCAGGCAGACAACGGCTCTCAGGAGAATCATTTTAGAACTTGGGTGATCTTCAGCTGGTATAGACAATGAAAGTATTCAGCTCCAGCAAGTCTGGTTTTGGCTTACTGAAGTATTAATATAATTTATGTATGTAAAAAATTACACAGAGGAAAGTTAACTTAGATTGAGTCTCAGTATAAACATACTGGTGTTGATTATTCCAATTCCAATGCAATGAAAACAATCCTATAATTGCATAATGTGCATTTGAAATATTAAGTTACTAAGCATGATTTCATACCTTCTTAATCATAAACATCATCTATCTGGTAACTGTTTATATCTTGAAGGATCAAATCTCATGGTCCTAATACAGTTTATTTACATTTCTGTAAATATAAACAGCATACATCTCATGCTTACATTTGTTTATTTCTTTCTATGGAAGGATAAAGTGATGGTTGGAAGCATGAATTTGTGAATGAATCTCCAAAGAATTTTATTAACTTTTTGTTGTTGCTGGACATGGTTCCAACTGTGTCAGCAGCTAGTAGTACCTCATAAATGTTAACAGTACCACAGCTGAACCCAATTCTGATCATGTCTGCAGACATGCACTTTCTAGCAGGGATTACAAGATAGCAAGCAGGTGCCGGACCCTGGCCAATTTTCCTCGTGATTGCCTCAGGAGGTACTGAGGCCTCCTGTCACTCTCTCCCACTGATATCAGCCACCTTAGCATCAGTTCAAATTGAGCTTGTAATCGTCTGATTTGTATGGCATAATGCTATACCAGTTGCTGCATGTATACATTAAGGCTAGGCTGTTGGAGCAGCAGGGACGAGAAAACATCCAATTCAACACTGACAGGCAATTTTTAAAGTCAGGGAGAGAATTGGGGAGAAGGTGGGGATACCGATTTGTTGGTCAGTTAGCTGCCATCTTCATCGTTATATCTAGATGTAATAGCTCTCAGTGCTCATTATTTGCAAATGTGAATCCATAAACTCTTAATCTGCTTTGAGATATGCGCATTAATATTTAAGTGTGGAAAGTTATTTTGAACCAATACAGAAAACGCACCAATCCTTTACTTGTGCAACTAAAAGTCGCAGAAGCTCAATTGTTTACTGTTTTGATTAGGTCTTTGTCAACTTAATGCACACAGTCATACAAAACCATCTTGTGGCAGCAGGAGCCCAACACTGCTTTGTACAAAAGCTGAACATACTCGCCATTGCCACAAACAGCTGGACAAAAACTAAGTAAAAACTATTGTGATTTTTCAACTATTGCTCATTAAATAAAGTTTCATGATCAGTGTTTTTAATTACAATGTGTGGTTTCCGATAAACTGACATTCTAAATTTAATTTTCCAAAGAAAAAGGTAGCAATTACAGTGGTTACAGACCAGTGGCTGTACAACTTTGGTAGAGATCAACATTCTTTGAATATGTAATATGAATGGGGCCAATGAAGTCTCAACAATAACGGATAGAACTTAAAAACCATTTTGAACAGCTCATCCTCAAGTCCTAATATTGTCTAAAGTCTTAACAAAACATCAAAATTAAGATGCAGCCTTTTCTTTTTGAGAATTCTCTGCATCAATAAAGCAGCCATAGATATTTTAATACAATACTCTTATTTGACTAAAGCATGACCACTGACACAACTGTGTTTTGAAACAGGCAATTGTAGAATTTGAAACAATCAGAGGCTTAAAGCCCTCAATCAATTTGTTTTAAGGTTACATGTTTGATCATTTTGTAAATTTTAAGCAGGTCCTAATGCTGTATAATATTAAAGTAAAAAAAAAACTGCCCTATTACATAACCCACAACAAAATACACTGAACTGAGACTCAAATAGAGAAATTCAAATAAGGCAAAACAGTTACTTAAAAAGGATTTGGGGTTTCACTCCCACACTTGCTGCAAAATAAAACCTGTTCCCTGTAATTACAAATATTCTGCCAATTCATTCCTTATTCCCTGAATAAAGACAATTCTATTGCATCAGGTCATCATTCTACTCGGGTTTTAAAGTCTCTAGCATGGTTTCCCTTACATTTTTCAACAGTTTCAACCCTTGCACATTGGCTGGCATTACAAGCATTTTCAAACTTTGACCGTACACAGTGAACACAGACAACTAAAACTTAAACCAGCAAAGAGGTATTACTTATTATTTCGGTAACAAATATGGGTCGTGCATGACCCATCATGTCATAATCTTCAATTTTTTCAATGTGAATTTCCTATCTACTGTCAGATATCAATAGTTTATTGTTTACGCTACAATAACAAAGCTCATCAAGAGTTCTGACTAGACTTATGCAAATAAAAGACTGTTGCATTTAAAACCTGTTATAGGAATGCTTGTTTCATTCCCTTCCCCTTCACCCCAACCCATTCCCCTTTTCAATTCAACGAGAAGCAGCTCATTTCCATCGGAGACAAAAGTCGGTAGGACTGGTAACCATCCAGTTTATGTGGCATATTTCTTGGTCCACTGTCTTGCTATTCTGTCATGTTCAGCCCTGTTAGTCATATACTGCGTGGCTATGCTCCCAACCAAAGGGTCCGCTGCAATGAAACAGAAAATATTGATTATCAGTTTACTGTAAGATAAGATACAAGTTATAACAGCCAATTTATTTTTCCTAGTTCCCATTTGTCTTGCCACAATCCAGCCTTGAAGTAGCAGCTTGTAGCTGTGCAACTCACATAGGTGGCAATGAATGTGATCATACCTCATTTACTGGCCTCGCATTTGATTGTTAATGGCCTATTTAACTGCGTGACAAATCATAAAGTTCAATTATGTCCTCATTAAATGTCCACAGCAACACATCCACAGATACCAATGGATAGTAACCCAGGGCAGAAATCTCAAGTGATGGTATCCTTTGGCAAAGCAGAGCAAGTCCACTACAGTGCTTTCACAGCTATCTCAATAGAGATGGCAAATTTAGAGCAGCTAAATGTTATTGTGCAAATTAAACAAATGGCATAATATTCCACAATAACACTATAAATCTTATCAGCAGATATGACAATGTGATAAAATATTTTTATAACATGCTAATCAGATATTTAGATGAACACAATCCTTAATTTTGTTGCAAGGTGGTTTTTTGACCATTTTCTTTTCCTTTCAAGTCTCCCTCTAGTACAAGTCTCACATCAAGATTCAAAAAATATGTATTTCTTATACATCTGGCAATACCATGCCTTGAATAACCCAGGACTTCTCAATTATCCTTTTTATCCTTCATCCATGCCTGTTTTTTTTTTCAAGCAAAGAATGAGAATTCACTGGACAGGTAATCAGTTATGAACCTGCATAACAGCACCCCACACCACTCCCACAGACACACACAAAGCTGAGTGGGGCACACTGCCCTATTCAGCTGCTCTCAGATAGTTTATTGTTCAATATTCATAAAAGCAGAATTATGCAATACAATATGCTTGCATTTTTCTTAATTAATTTTGGACATGAAGAAGAAATTACAAACTTCCTCTGAAACAATCAAATAAGTGCGATAGATTTGGGTAGAATTGATGTGGGCGGCACGGTAGCACAGTGGTTTACACTTCTACTTCACAGTGCCTGGGTCGCTGGTTCGATTCCCGGCTTGGGTCACTGCCTGCACGTTCTCCCCGTGTCTACGTGGGCTTCCTCCGGGTGATCCGGTTTCCTCCCACACGTCCCGAAAGATGTGCTGTTAGGTAATTTGGACATTCTGAATTCTCCTTGTGTACCCGAACAGGCGTCGGAATGTGGCGACTGGGGGCTTTTCACAGTAATTTCATTTCAGTGTTAATGTAAGCCTACTTGTGACAATAAAGATTGTTAAAAACTATGTATGCTACGTGGAGGCCAAATGGTGAAAGGCCAAACGGCCTTTCCTCCCGGCGCCTGGCATCTATTGTCCTCCCCCTGCCCCACCCCATCCCTATTATTGAACAACCCACAACCACTCATAACCAGGAGGAATTGATCAAATCAGATAAGATTATAGACTATAATTCCTCTTACCAGGATTGCAATCTGTGAGAAGAGAACAAATTGACAGAAGAACCTTCGAGATGGTCAGTGCTGGGCTCCAGTTATCCTTCAGGATATCCAGACAGATCACTCCTTGACTGTTGATATTGCAATGATAGATCCTTGTTCGGAAAGTCACCTGTCAAATTGAGGTAAAAATTAACATGCATAGTCGAGAAATGAGAAAACCTGATCCATTCAACATATTCCAGTAATATAGTCCGGAAGCATTCTCAAACAAAACAGTAAAACAATAATTTTATGTGCCTTACATTATAAATAGCTGAATGACAGACAGGAATTCACAAATGATAATTCTTTCATTCGTGTGAACTACGGTTAGTGGACATATCAATATTTCCTATTGTACAGTTTAATGATCACAGTCACAGGTCAAAAGCAACTCTATTAACACAGCTAATGATCATTTATGATTTGATTATGCATTGAGCTATCCCGACAGCCCGTGAACTGACATAGTAAATCACACTACAAAGTGTATGCATAACAACCCACTAACCAAATAAAGCAGCACTCCTAAACACTGGGAATTGCAATGTCACTGCAGTTTCTGTTTTGGGGAATGTCATCCTACTTTCCTGTCATGATCACGATATCCGCTAAGCCTTTCTTTTTTAATGTTGCAATACATACATTTTTTAAAAAGTCAGTTAATTTATTACTGACAGTTTATAATGCTTTCAAGTGGTGTAATGAGGTTTTGGAATCCCCCTCACTATTTATTCATCATAGAAATCAAACATTAACGGTAGAAAATTGATATGGAACAAGGTAATTGTGGGAGGAAACCAGAGTACCCGGAGGAAACCCACGCGGAGAGAACATGCGGATTCCACACAGACAGTGACCCATGCCGGGAATCGAACCTGGGATCCTGGAGCTGTGAAGCAATAGCGCTGCCCACTGTGCTACCATGCCGGCCAACCTTCGTTTTTTCAGACATTCAGAACACCAAGGGGATTTTCCGGCTGTTTTTGTCAGCAGGATCTTCCCGTCCCGCTGATGTCAAACACCACTGCGGGTTTCCTGGCGGTTGGGGGTGGAATCAATGGGAAATCTATTGACAGCGACGGAATCAGAAGATCTTGCCGCTGGGCTAACGGCGGACTACCTCCCGCTGCCGAGGAACAGCTTTTGGGGGGGGGTTGCTGAATCTCTCCCTTGCCTCCCCGGGCGGTTTGATATACAGCATCTCAAATGAACCTTAATTTTGTAGCTATTAAAATCGGGAAATACCCCAGGCAACTTACAAGGCCACACTCCAAATTCTACCAATGCCGCACAAAGATGCTCCACAGCCTTATTATAACAGCACTTGAGAATCAGGTCAGTTCTAGGTGGCATTATATTGAAGATCTCATTTATTGAGACTGACATTATCATATACTGCTCCCTGAAGAGCAGTGCTTAAATTTAATGCCTTGCTTCAAATTGCAAGTTTGATGCTGGGCGATTTCAATTATTCTGATCTTACTGTACTTTAAAAAACTTGGCTGTATCCATAATCGGCAGAGTATGTTCAAATCATCAGAGTAAGTAACTTCATAAAAAATAAAAATGGGCTTGATAGTAGTGATAAACTTTAAACCAATTTAAGCATCACAACCAGGTTTCAAATTGTTTGATTATTTGATTTTAGTGATGGGGAAGTTGGGGGGGGGTGGGGGGGAGAACATCAATGAAACTTCAGAACACAAGCATCAATACAACAATCGTAATCACATTGCTTTATTTTTATTACTTCCATATTGGACAGTATCTAGTCACTTAAATTCCTATGTTCACTCAATTTTAGGTTGTGATATTAGGTGTGATACTAAAGTCCTTCAATGTTTGACAAAATTTGCAAACTGGAAAATAAAGTTCTCAAGTTTTTGACTTAAAATGTGAATTTTATGAGTTATTTTTTTCTGCAAGGTTGAATATAGTTTCATGGCCCAACAACCTATTCTCATCTGCACCAAGTTTTCACAACTGCCAGAGAAATCAATGAAACTACTAAATGCCTATTGACAAGTGTCCATTTTCAAAACATGTATCTTTACACTCACACTGCTTTCCCTTTTGGGGGGGGGATCATGGTGGAAGTGATGTAATGGAAGGATTCTATGCTGATTATCAGTCCGATGATCCGCACTATCGACGCTCCTTCCATGGCCAGGTCCGAGGGTTGGACTCTAACCCGGAACTTCTGGTCCAGCGATGGGTGCACTCCCACTGAGCCACATGACCTCCCCATAAACCTGCATAACCCAACCACAGCTTCCAGGCCAAATAATGGTGAACAGGGTAGCTCGGTGGCACAGTGCGTAGCACTGCTGCCTCAGTGCCAGGGACCCGAGTTTGATTCCGATCTCGGGTGACTGTCTATGTGGTGTTTGCGCATTCTCCCAGTGTTTGCATGGGTTTCTTCCGGGTGCTGCAGTTTCCTGCCAGTCTAAAGATGTGCAGGTTAGGTAGATTGGCCACTCTAAATTGCCCCTAAGTGTCCAAAAGGTTAGGTGGGGTTATGGGGAAAGGGTAGGGGATTGGGCTTAGGTAGGGTGGTCTTTCGCAGGGTCAGTGCAGACTCGATGGGCTGAATGGCCTCCTTCTGCACTGGAAGGATTTTATTCTATTTACAACCTCCAGCTGCTCAGCAACAGAGTTGCAAGACCAGGTCGATTTGAACGAATGGTAAGTTACTACCTACCAATGATACAGCAGGAGGTGTCAGAAACTAAATAGGCACTTTATATACCAGTATCCCTGCACTTTTATTAGCTGCAGTTTTTCACTTTCAGAGTCAAAACTCTTCCTCGTACAACGTAAATCCAATTTACACCCAAAGGCATTTCAGTCTTTATTGATGCTTTTTCAAAGTGCAAAGTAAATGTGAAACATTTTATTGCTTTTATCCTCATACAGACTTTAGTACAATCCTTCATGGCAACAATTCAGAACCATATCCATACGTCAGTCAGAAAGAGCATAAAAACAAATGCAATCAAAACACAACACTGTCTCTAATCAGTTTCATGTGTCAACATTTATACTGATTACAAAGGCAGTGCAACGTCAACTACCAAAGTAGAGCCTGGGATATTTGTCAATTACATTATATCCTCTCATTATTCAAATACAGTCCCATTAAATGGAGTAGAAATCAATTAGAACACCTGGGGAGACTATGGAGGGTAGAATAATCTCAAACAGTAATTGTGCATATAAACCCAACTTTTGTTAAAAAGTGAAATTTTACCGAATCACTAAATAAGCTCACTCAATGGCCTTGTGGGTGAAGTGACC
The DNA here is from genome assembly GCF_047496885.1 of Scyliorhinus torazame. NCBI lineage: Eukaryota > Metazoa > Chordata > Chondrichthyes > Carcharhiniformes > Scyliorhinidae > Scyliorhinus > Scyliorhinus torazame. The sequence continues at coordinate 203,803,547 of NC_092712.1, read as the reverse complement.
ATCTGATATAGCACCATCTCATAGAAATTGCGAACATTGTAAACTCCACCTACAATCTATGCCATATCAAAATGATGTTAGTTCGCCGAGGACCGGTGTTCGATCCCGGTCCCGGGACACTGACCGTGTGGAGTTTGCACATTCTCCCAATGTCTGTGTGGGCCTCACCCCCACAACCCAAAGATGTGCAGGATAGGTGGATTGGCCATGCTAAATTGCCCCTTAATTGGAAAAATAAAATAAATAATTGGGTACTTTAAATTTATAAAACAAAAATGTTAGTTAGTCTGTACATTAGTACAAATAATAAAATTGATCTTGTGCCTTAGGATGGATGGGCAGGGGGGGGGGGGGACACGACAACGACAAATATGAACGGGTAAAAATATAGTCAGAGTTTCCATTTCTCCAACTTGTTGAAAAGAGTGTGACAGAAAAATGTATCCGGCTTGACTATCATGTCCTCCCAGAATCAAACAGCTTCTGGGCATCCACGACTCGCATGGTCAATGACCACTTGGTCATAGCAGAGAAGAAAGCCCAGTATATGCTGAGTCATACTCTTGTGAGCGAGTATCTTCATGACAGGAGAGGAAGCAACAAAGAAACATCAAAACATCTTACTGAACAGTGGAAATTTCATTCTACGGCCCGTTACTTACTCAGTTAGTTATAGGTACAGGAATTCATTCAAAGGTTTACAGGCATTGGTGTTTACAAATGAAATGGTGAACTAGACCTGGACCTGAAATGTGGCTAAACAAATGTTAACTGGCGAGTCTTAAAGGTTTAAACCCATCCCAACTTAATAATACTTGGATATTGGAATACAGAGGAATATTGAAAAATTTGTCTATGATACCAAATTTTGCAAAGTTTAGGATAGTACCTATTCACTTGCAATAGGACACAAGAAGCTAGCAGAATGAGCAGACGGCAAGTGAAATTTAATGCAGAGAAGTGTGAGGTGATGCATTTTGGCAGAAGGGATAGCGAGGAAATAGGGACTTACAGCACGGTTCTAAAAAGTATGCAGGGACCTGCGTGCTCAGGTGCATATATCTTTGAAGACAGCAGGATATATTGAGAGATTTATTAGAAAGGCATATCGGATCCTGGGCTTCACAAGTAATCGAGTAGAAAAGCAGGGAATTTATTCTGAACCTTTATAAAGCTCTGCTTCAGCCACAACTGCACCCAGTTCTCGTCACCACGTCACCACAATTTAGGAAGCATGCGAGGGGTCCATGAGATTTCCCTGAATCGTTCCAGGGATGACGGACTCTAGCTCGAAGTTAAGTTGAAGAATTTATTTTTGCAGCAACTGGTAATGACCTACAACTCGCTGGTCACGGGGGTGGTGGAAGGGCAGCCTATGATTTCAAAAGGAAACCGGATGGGCACTTGAGGGCTACAGGGATAGTGTGGGGGAATGGAACTCAGTGATGAGTCAGTACATGGCTGGCATGGACTCAATGGGCAAATGGCCCCTGTGCCACAATGGCTCTATGATTTTAAATCTAAATTGACTTTAATCTAAATTTTGATTTGAAGAAGGCAGGATTGGTATTCAGACCTGTAATAAATGCTATAAATGTAGAGTAATTGTGGGTGTGCGGGAGTGGGATAAGTTAGACACAGCCCTCGAATATCAAGGGTGAACACTACATACTTTTCTAATATTACTAAGTACTCTGAAGCAAAGCTCTGAAAAACCCTGGAATGCTGGTGCTGCAACAATAGCACACTAAAATTCAACTTTACCACAAACATTTCATTATTTCTCTACTAGACTCCTTGCAGTGGAGCAGCATCCTCTCATGGTAAGAGAAACCGATGTAATCAGCAACACTGCTACTGCTGCCTTCTATATATACTCTTAAAATCCACCTGTATGACCCAGTGTCAGCAGTGGCATCCACAGCCAAACTGGCACGAGCATAATCTCAACACTTCTTAATCACATCTCAAACACTCAAATGAGAAGTGGTTCTTATAACACAGCTTTCAGAAACGAGCACAGAAAAATTTTAAACTATTATGGCAACAAGTTATAAATAAACTCATCATATTGTCAAATTATAAACACACTCTCACATGTGAAAACATTGTGAAAAAAGTCCTCTTACCTTGGGTGGTTTGAAAGGATATTCTGCTGAAAATACAATGTCAAGGAAGAACACACCACCTTCATAAACTGACCCAGGGGGCCCCAGAATCGTTGACCTCCATTCATAAATATTATCGCCTTTTGGTCCAGCACTGAAAAGCAAAAAGGAAATTGTAATACATTTTTAAAAAGATTGAAGAGAAATCACAAACTGTATTAAGAAATAATTGGTTATTTTGCATAAGCAGGTGTCCCTCAATTTTTTATGACCTAAGCATTCAAGGAACTGGTGGAAAGAAACTTCTGTTTAGAATTGAAGAGAGGGGGGATGCGGACTGGGGAGGGGGGGACCGGGCAGGGGTGGGAGGTGGACCGAGGGGGACAGAGGCAGGTGGCAGTCAGACAAGGTTGCAGACAGGATTTATTTAAGCTACAAGATGTAGGCGAGTTACCTCTTCCAAATATAAAGATCCAAAATTTCTCCCCCTTAAGGCAATTCAGTAAAATTCTAGATAAAATCTACTCATTACATTTTTACATTCCTTTGTGCTTTCAAATACACGGACAGGATGGGAATAGAGGGATACGGACCCTGGAAGTGTAGAAGGTTTTAGGTTAGTCAGGCAGCATGGTCAGCGCAGGCTTGGAGTGCCGAAGGGCCTGTTCCTGTGCTATACCTTTCTTTGTTCTTTAGAATAAAAGGGCAGCGTCACTCACAAAGAAGTTGATCATCTAAAAGTTTATATTTGTCCCATTAATCTTCAATGATGCTCTTAACCAGATGGTCTTGCAAATTTCTCTTTAAAAGTTGTGAATGAGATGCAGTTATCAGCATGGAGGGAATGATCTATTAATTGTATTTTGCATTACATCTTCTAGTTTTGTAATCATATAACTTAAGCAACCTACATTATCTGCACTAATGAGTATTCTAACCCTTAGATTAAAACTGATGAGTCAGGACATGGCTGGGATCTTGGAACCACCAAAGCATCAAGCAGTTATGCTTCCTCTGGTGCAGGAGGGTCAGAGCAAAGTCTTGACGTGATGGTATGCATCATTAGACCACAAAGACCTAGAATTGTTCAAAATCTGCTTTTGGACAGTGGACCCCTACTCCAAAACAGATGGTGGGACTTTAAAGCATAGAAGAAAAACTGGTATGTAAAAACAAAAGCAGATCTAAAGTTGTTAGAATAGTGATAACGAACAAAAAATTGAAACTAGAGAACATGCACTGTAATTTATACGTAATTGCTTGTTGTACAGGTAATTACAATAACGAAGCTATTCTTGACATCGGAGGATCTCCATTGTTAGAATCAAACCGGTTTAGCGCCCCAGCTGAAATTTGACGACTGGCTTCAGGAGACCAAAATTATTTTGTAATCTTTTCTTCAAAGATAGGATGCTGAATTCTTAAAGCTCTTCACAATTTAAAAGAACCAATCTAGCCATTCTTCTCTGAACACTTCTCCAATACACCCTTGCCCTATTCATAAGATCGCTATGGATGAAGATGATCATCCAGCCCATCTTAATTTACGCTTCCAGAAAGATCCTGAACTCTTCTTCCGTAGCATCCAATTACTGAAGTTATTCTGGGTTTCTGCACAGGGGCTTTATTCAGAAAGTCAATGGCTGAACACTTTTGGAAAATGTAGAGGTAGTCTGACTTCTGTTGCTTGGCTGGTGATTCAAGATAATAACATTAAATATCTAGGAGTTTCATATATAAAAAACAAAAAGCTGGACATAAACAGGAGGCTAGTTATCTCCAGGGGAAAAATGGTTTTCCTGTTAGCAGATGCCGATTGGTTATGTAGCTGTAATTCAAATTTCCAGTATTCACGGGTTTTTCTTAATCAATGACCTCCACATTTTCCATTGACGACCAGACACTGACTTGATTTCAGATTCACCATGCTGGACTTTGACCGTATGACTTCATGACAACCATCAATTTCTTTTTTTTAAAAAAAACTCAGCATGGATTTTTCTCTCTCTCCAGAATGCATAAGTTTGTTTTGGAACCCTGCAGTTTACATTTGCCCAAAGTATGCAGGAGAAGCATGAAAATAATTTCCATTTTAACCTGCATTCCTGACATTTCGATTTTCTGCTGTATACATTCCTGAGAAGTATCTATTTAAAACTGCATTAACGATGGCTTGCAGCTGGTTCAGAATTTTAAAATCTGCCCGAGGATCTAAAAAAAAAAATGACAAAAAAAAATGACAGGCTAAGTTCTGATTACATTCTGTACTACGTTCACTTTAAAATGCATTGTGAACTTTCCAAAACAGTCCCAGAGATCTCCTGACCTTTCTTACTATTACCCAAAGAAAAAAAGTGTTATTTTATTGGTTCACTGATCAGTCTCTTATGAGATCAGTCTCTACACACAGGTAGTGGAGTCTTTTTAATTTATTCTGGGCAAGCAGGGTTAAGAGGGTGGAGAATAACGGGGGCAAAATGCGAGGGCAGAGGCAGTGAAAAGGGAAAATGAGCAGACAGCAATGCTGAAAGAAGAATTCAAATCAGCAAGGGTAGAAGAACTGAGGCATGAAACAGCCAACCTGCTTGAATTGGGGGTGGTTGGGGTATAGTGTGGTGGGTGGTGTGGAACTGTAGTTAGGGGAAGGGCTTGAGAAAAGGAAAAAATTAAGCAGGATAGGGGATAACGTGTGAGGGGCAATGAAGATTGGCCAGGGAAGACATTTTGCTCAAGGGATGGGGGCTGGCCTTATGTTGGCTCAGTGGCTACGGTACCTCTCACTTTAAAAAAAAAAACTTTTCTGTTTTCCATCAGTCTCGGTTTCTTGCTCAAGGAGCGTTTCAAGGCCAAACCTTCCTCAGGTCAAGGAGTGGATGTGATGACTGGAAGACTCTAGGAATATTGGATTCTAAGTATTGGGAAATTTAAGGGTTGAAAGCCCGGGATTAGAGTGTGTTTGACTGCAGTGGCCATGCTTTTTAGAAAAATAAAGTTCTGTTTTGCAGGGTCTGGGGCTTTTAACAGGCAGAAGGTGAAATTGATAAAGTAATACGTGTTTCAGTCTGGACTAATGGACTGTGGTTTGAATGGGAAAGTCAATGTGCTTTGCAGGCTGCAGAGATAATTTGTTTTTTTAGCTTGGGGAAATGAAGTAATTGCTGGGTGGAGCCAAGGAATGCAGAGAGATATTTTGAAAAGCAGGTTTTTTGAAGAAAGTTTTGGAGAGGAGTTGAATTTTGATCTGCTTGATACTGAGTCCACAATTCTCCCACAGTAAGATAGATTGAGGGCTGTATGTTTCTTGTTGTTCAATGGGAAATTGAGTTGTAGTGGTTAAGGGATAAGCTGTTCTTTTTGGGTGTGAAATTAAAAAGTTAATATTGTACTCATAATAAAGTTTTGTTTTTAATAATACCAAAACCCTATTTCTTCATGCAATCACTCCTGGGCTGAATCATTCTTTCCGCAGTCTTAAAAATAAACTAAAATATTTGGCCCAGTATCCTAGCCACTGTTGAGGTCTGGTCTCGGATCGTAATAATAGTTAGTACTTCAATCTTGAGTAATTCACGACTTATCTTCCCATTGTTACAATTTTAACAAAATCCAGGAATGATTGACACCCCTTTCTTTAAAAAAATTCATCATGGGATAAGGGCATTGCTGGCTGGGCCAGCATCTAACTGTCCTTGAACTGAGTGCATTTCAGAGGGCATTTAAGAGTCAACCACATGTAGGAGTCATGTGTAGGCCAGGCTAGGTGAGGGCAGCTGATTTCCTTCCTTCAAAAGGACATTAATGAACCAGATGGGCTTTTACAACAACCGACAATGGTTTCATGGTCGTCATCAGACTTTTAATTACAGATTTTTTTTGGATTGAATTCAAATTGCAGCATCTGGTGGGATTCCATACCAGATCCCCAAAGCATTACCCTGGGTGTCTGGATTACTAGTCTAGTGACAATACCACCACCTCCCCATGTGTTCAGTTATGGACTGTCACTTTATTTTGACTTGAGCCTCATAAGCAGTTGGCTATATTTATAATGCCTTTAGACAGTGCTACTTTTAACATTTAATAAATACAACAATGTTACTAAGTAAACAATTACAGAAAAGTTAAAGAGACATGGAGCATAGAATTATTGAGCAAGGGCTTTTGATATGTGACGCTGCCTGTCCCAGATGGACAGAAACCCTGTGACCCCTTCAGTCCTAAACTACTCACAATGGGCTTTTTCTAGGACCCTTAACCCCAATTTGATCAAACAAAACAGTGGGCGACAGCCACTTAATGCACACACATCCATCTTTCACCTTCATAACCTGCTTGTGAGCTTGTCAGTTTTCAAGTTTGGACTGAAACAGTACGACATATTTTCCACAAATATAACTTTTTCCTCTATGCTTAGAATCTCAAAGAGTGAAGAGGGAAATCAAATATTTGGGGTGAATATCATTACACTGTTGACACGGAACAAAAATGATTAATTGCAACAAATCCTAATTAGCTGAAATTCAGATTAGCAATTTGCGCTGGGAATGACATGAGATGCAAGTCCAATCAAAAATGATGTACAAATTCCATTCTGCATGTTCCCTATCCCGTTTCCTTCTCTCACTGAATCACACATCCACCTCTCAATCTTCCATCAATACTAGTGCAAATTAGTCTCCAGGGAGCACACATATGAAGCCCTGTCCAAGACCCTGCCACCTCAAAATAGAATTTAGTCAAATCACCAGCAGTGATCAAACGGAGAGGATAAAATCTAATTAGACAATTACTGTATCATTAGCAAGTGTATTTTCTGATGTCAGGTCAGCAAACCAGCAGTGCAGCAAAAATCGCAGATGCCAAAATAAATCCCACTACTTTGTGGAAATTGAAGTTAATGCTCCACCTTTCCACCAAGATACACATTTGTTTAGAAATAATCATAACTTCTTTTGGTGTGCATTAATCTTCTGACTTGTTGCAATTTGAAAGTTAAGTAAAAAACACTTCTATAATGAGACTCATTACCAAAAAATACAGAAATCAAAACCACAGTAATTCAATGGATATGATTAAAGCTAATTAGACATTGGGGGAGCTTAAACGGGACAAAAACAGAGTGCGTTTACTGGGGTGCTTCTCGGCACTGTAAACACCTCTATTTAACGGCACCGTTTATTTTGGCCTAGGCCCACTGCACCCAACTTAGCTCTTACGGGGTCCTCGAGCCCCTCCTCACCTCACCTCTTAAGGGCAAGGCACCACTGGGCCTGACCCCTGGCACTGCCGGGCAGTGCCAAGGTGTCCAGGTGGCAGTGGGAGTGCCAGGATACCAGCCTGCCCACACCAGAGCACGGTAACCCCGGCATCTCCAATGGCCTGGGAGACGCCGCAGGTGCCATTACGCCTGATCCATGTTTGTGGAAACCAATGCTAAACAGCATCCTGGCAAGGTCTCCCAGGCGTGCCCATTAGTTCCGGTACTCCAGTAGAATATGGCGTAGACGTATTTAAATGAGCCTAACTGTTAGCTTAAATACGCTAATCTGGATCTCGCCCAGCAAGGGAGAGATGCAGCTTGCGATGTCTCGCGAGATTCAATGGCCTCATCCTGTCACCAGGTCTGGTGTGACAAGGCCATTAAATCGCACACAGTTACTCTATCACACTTGGAGACTTCAAATATTTACAGAAGCTGAACCGCTGTATGCAATCTTAATCTTGTGCTCAACTTCGAGATGAGCTTCTGCTCACCGAGTCGCCCCATCAGCAAGACTGTGTACTTCCACCTTGATAACATTGCTCATCCCCGACTCTGCCTCAGCTCATCTGTTCCTGCCTTTGTTACACCTCGGTGAGAATATACCAATGCTTCCTGGCCGGTCCCCCATTTACATCCCACATAAATTTGAACGCATCTAAAATTCTGCTGCCTTTACCTTAACTCACAAAGTCCTGTTCTCTTATCATCCCCCAGTCCTTGGTGGTCTACACTGGCTCATGGTTTGACTCACAGCTACCAGACTCCTCAACGACTCTCCCTTGGACTGATCTGTTCCCCGTAAGAACACTATTGACGACACCCTGTGCTGCTCTTGTTTGGCCCTTGTTTCGCACTGTGACCAATCACGATTTGTTGACGTACCAATGTACGTACTCTGTACGTTCCCTTGGCCGCAGAAAAATACTTTTCACAGTACTTCAGTACCTGTGACAATAAATATCAATCAATCAATCTAGTGAAGAGTCTGCAGCATTTACACAACAAAATGGCATCTGGCATATTCGAACCACCCGGTATCATCCCTCCTCCAAAGGTCTGGCTGGAAGGGGGGGTCCAAACTTTCAATATGGGTATTTAAAAAAACAAACCATGTTCATGGACATGCAGCTGGCATGGTTCCATTTTAACTACCGTACAACACCACAAGTGACAACAGGAATCGCCCCTGCAAAACTGTTGATGGGCCGATGACTTAGAAACCGGTTTGAGTCTCACATTTCTAAACCTCGGCAGGAAAGCAGAGGTGAAGCAGGAGACTAAAGCGGCACCACGACTGGAGGACACCAGGGCAGTAATTGCACTTCGGGGATGAGGTCCATGCCTGCAACTTTGGAGATGTGGCACTTTGGCTCCCAGGTGTAATGTTGGAGAGAGCGGGTTCCGTCTTGTACAATGTTCAGATCCGGGGGGAGTTCAGCAGAAGCATTTGGACCACCTGAAGAAGCGAGAGCACGTGCTTCACGATGTCCAACTGACAGCACCGACGTCTGCTCCATACCAAGACCGGTCCCCGAGTCTAGCGACCTAACCATCTAGATCCCAGAGTCCGGGCCAGCAGGAAGAGGATGACTCCGGTTTGGAGATGGACATGGAAGTGTCAGTGCTTATGGACAACTTGTGTCTGTGACCAAGGTCCCGGCAATAACACTCCGGTGGCCGGCCAGAAAACAATGGTCAATGAACCGACACACCCCGCCCGACCAGAGCCGCAGCATTGATCCTGACCCCCACGAGAACCAAGGGGAAACCTTTGTTGAACTCCCCGTAGGTCTCGTAGAGTGCGAGCCGCCCAGCTGAAGCTTTTTACAAACTTAAATAAAAGCAGGCCTAAAGCAAGGCTTGGTGTGGTTAGTTCCCCAAACAAGGACTGGACTGGGAGCGAGTTACTGCTTGGAGCAGGATTTTGTCTATAGTTAAATAAACCTCTGTTCTATTACTGCTAACTTCCTCAAGTTATTACAGAAAACATTATTCGGAATCAATGCTTTTGTTGCGTATATTCAAGTTGAAAGAAATCTTCTGAACTATTCTTGAGGCATAATTAAAGTTTAAAAATTATATAAACAAATCAGAAACTGCAGAAACAATAAATTTGGAGCAAGTTATGGGATAATTTATTTGCTTATGAAAATTTATTTTTATTAAGGTTGTGCAAGTTGAGAATTTCACTCAATGCCGTTAGGAACGCACGCCCAGCCCGTGTATTGATTTTAACAAGCAGAAAATTTACATTTAATAGTTTAAATTAAGAACCAAAGACAGGAATTGGCCGGCGATGAGGAAAGTGAAGGACAGAAATAAAGCAGGAGTAAACATTTTGAACTGGGGGCATTGCCAAATCAAGATTCCCTGGTTATCTGGAAAATATAGGGGAAGCTCAAACAGAAAAAGAAAGTCTCCGATAGATACAAAGAACTAAGCACTACAGATAGCCTAGACAAGTATAGGAAGTGCAGGGACAAAGTCAAAAAGGAAAAGAGAGGCCACGAAAAAAGATTAACAAGTAAAGTTAAAGCAAACCCAAAGATGTTTTACCAATATATTATTGGTAAAAGCTAGTTAAGGAAAAAGTGAGACCTATCAAAGATGAAGAAGGGAACTTGTGTGCAGATGCAGAGGCGGTGCGAAGAGTTTTAAATTAATATTTTGTCTCCGTGTTTGCAAAGGAAATGGATGATGCAGATATAGTAGTCCAGGAGGAACACTGAGATACTGGATGGGATAATCATAAAGAGAGGAAGTACTCGAAGGGTTGGAATCCTTGAAAATTGATCAGTTGCCAGCGCCAGGTGGATTGTTTCAGAGGGTATTGAAGGAGGTCAGGGAGGAGATAGCAGATGCTCTGAGGATGATTTTACAATCCTCACTCGATACAGGGGAAGTACCGGAGGACTGGAGAAATTCATTGTTTAAAAAGGGATTGAAGGAAATGCCAAACAATTATAAGCCAGTTAGTCTTACGTCTGGTGGGCAAGTTAGTAGAATCAATCCTGAGATATAGGATTAATGGTCACATAGAACGGCATGGACGAGTCAGAGACAGTCAGCATGGATTTGTTAAAGGATTTTGGATTTGTCACGTGTACCGAGGTATATTGAAAAGTATTGTTGGGCGTACAGTCAAGACAAATCATTCCATACATGAAAAACATAGGACATACGATAAGTACACAAAGTAATACACAGACATCAACGTTGGATTAAACATAGGGAGTGTAGTGCTACTCAGTAGAGAAGATCTGTGGAGTGATTAGTTTAATCCATAAGAGGGTCATTCAGGAGTCTGGTAACAGCGGGGTAGAAGCTGTTTTTGAAATTTGTTAGTGCATCTCAGATGATCATGCCTCACAAATTTGATTGAATTCTTTGAGGAGCTGACAAGAACATAGAACATTACAGCGCAGTACAGGCCCTTTGGCCCTTGATGTTGAAGGGTTGATGAAGGTAGTGCCGTGGATGTTGTGTACATGGATTTTAGCAAGGCGTTTGACAAAGTTCAAATAAAAGCCCATGGGATAAAGGGCAATGTTGCAAACTGGGGGGAGGGGGGGGGAAAGAGTCCCCCGACCAGGCTGATTACATGGAACATCAGAGGGTTGAATGGGCCAGTCAAGAGGGCTCGCATGTTTGCGCATTTGAGGGGGCTGAAGGTGGACGTGGCAATGCTACAAGAGACACACATAAAGGTTATAGACCAGACGAAATTGAGAAAGGGGTGGGTTGGCCAAGTATTCCACTCAGGGCTGGACTCAAAGACCAGGGGGTAGCGATCTTGATCAATAAACGAGTGGCATTTGAGGCAGGGAGAATCGTGTCAGACAAGGGGGGTAGGTACATAATGGTGAGTGGGAAGCTGGAGGGGGTGCGGGTGGTACTCGTGAACATATATGCTCCGAATTGGGACGATGTGGAATTTATGAGGCGGGTGTTAAGTAAGATCCCAGACAGAGTCACATAACCTGAATATGGGAGGAGATTTTAACACCGTCATTGATCCGGAATTGGACTGGTCAAAATCCAGGATCGGGAGGAGGCTGGCCATGGCAAAGGAATTGAAGGGGTTTATGGAGTTTTCTTTTTTCTCACATGTCCACAAGGTATACTCTCGCATCGACTTTTTTGTTCTGAGTAGGGCGCTAATACCGAGGGTGGTGGACACTGAGTACTCGGCAATAGCAGTGTCGGATCATGCCCCACATTGGGTGGACCTACGGGTTAGTGTGGAGAGAGGGCAACGCCTGCTGTGGAGAGTGGATGTGGGGTGCTAGCAGACGAAGCAATCTGTGGGCGGGTTAACAAGTCCATCCAGAACTACCAGGAAACAAATGATATGGGGAGGTCTCTGCAGCGACGGTTTGGGAAGCTTTGAAGGCAGTGGTCAGAGGGGAATTAATCTTGATACGGGCCCACAGAGAAAAGGCGGAATAGGCTGAGAGGGATAGGTTAGTGGAGGAGATACTCCAGGTGGACAGGAGATACTCGGAGGCCCTGGACGCGGGCTACTGAGGGAGCGGCGGAGGTTACAGACGGAGTTTGGGCTGTTGACTACAGGGAAAGCAGTGGAACAGTTGAGGAAGGCAAGGGGGTGGCCAGTGAGATAGGGAAAGTGACAAGTAGAGGCGGGAATACCGTCCTGGACCCAGTGGGGGTGAATGATGGGTTTAAGGACTTTTATAGTAAATTATATGAGTTGGAACCCCCGGCTGGGGTGGAGGGGATGAGGCAGTTTTTGGATCAGTTGAGGTTTCCAAGGGTAGATGAGGATCTGGTGGCAGGACTAGGAGCCCCAATTGAGATTGTGGAAATAATCGAGGGGCTGGAGGGCATGCATTCTGGCAAGGCCCCGGGGCCTGATGGCTATCCGGTGGAATTCTGTAAGAAGTTTTCAGAGATATTGAGCCCACTACTGGTGAGGACAATTAATAAAGCACGAGAGAAGGAAGTCCTCCCCCCCCCCCCAACAGTGTGCCAGGCCTCGATTTCATTGATCTAGAAACGGGAAAAGGATCCAGAGCAATGCGGGTCAAACAGGCCAATTTCTGTACCGAACGTGGACGCCAACTGCTGGCTAAGATACTGGCCACAAGAATAGAGGACTGTGTCCCGGGGGTGATAGGGAAAGACCAGACGGGATTTGTAAAGGGCAGACAACTCAAGGCCAATCCCCAGATTTCGGTTTGTCTTTCAGTGCCTCCCCATCTTCATCCCAAAGGCCTTTTTAAGCGGGTGAATAAGGTTATTTCGGGCTTTGTGTGGGCGGGTAAAACCCCGTTGAGTGAAGAAAGTGTTGCTCGAGTACAGTCGGGGGGAGGGTGGGTTGGCGCTGCCGAACTTCTGCAATTACTACTGGGAGACTAATATAGCCATGATTAGGAAGTGGGTAGTGGTGGGGGGGGGGATTGGTGTGGGAGCGGATGGAGGCGGCGTCATACAAAGACATAAGTTTGGGAGCACTAATAACGGCACCTCTTCTGTTCTCACCGGCCCGATACTCCACAAGTCCTGTGGTGGTGGCGGCTCTGAGAACCTAGGGGCAATGGAGGAGATATAAGAGAGTGGAGGGAGCATTGGTTTGGACCCCGATTTATCATAATCATCAGTTTGTACCGGGTAGGCTGGATGGCGGGTTCCGGAGTTGGCAAAGGGCAGGAATTAGAAGGATGGGGGATCTATTTATAGACGGGAGCTTCCCCAGCTTGAAAGCCTTGGAGGATAAATTTGAATTGCCAGCAGGGAATGGGTTCAGGTACTTGCAGGTGCGAGACTTCCTGAGAAAGCAGGTTCCGGCCTTTCCGCTGCTGCCACCATGGGGGATACAGGACAGAGTAGTCTCCAGTACCTGGGTGGGAGAGGGGAAGGTACTGGATATTTACCAGGAGCTTTCGGAGGTGGAGGAAACTCCAGTGGAGGAGCTTAAGGGCAAGTGGGAGGACGAACTCGGAGGAGAGATAGAGGCGGGTATGTTGGCGGATGCCCTAAGCAGGGTTAATACCTCCTCATCGTGCGCCAGGTGTAGCCTGATACAATTTAAGGTAGTCCACCGGGCACACATGACAATGGCTAGGATGAGCCAAGTTTTTCAGGGTAGAAGACAGGTGTGCAAGGTGTAAATCATATCCACTGGCAATGTCCACGGTACTAAAAACACGGGTGGTGCCGAGTCCGGAGGTGGCGATCTTTGGTGTCGGAAGAGCCGGGCGTTCAGGGGGCGAAATAGGCTGACGTCTTGGCCTTTGCCTCCCTGGTAGCCCGGAGACGGATCTTGTTAACGTGGAGGGACTCGAAGCCCCCCCCCCCCCCCCCCGCCCCCACCACACGGCGTAGAGACCTGGATTAGTGACATGGCTGGATTTCTCAGTCTCGAGAAGATAAAGTTTGCCTTAAGAGGGTCAATGGTTGGGTTCCCCCGGAGGTGGAAGCCGTTCGTCAACTTTCTCGGGGAAAATTAAAATGTCAGCAGATGCAGTATTCCGGGGGGGGAGGGGGGGGGGGGGGGGGGGGGGTTGTTGTTTTATGGTTGGGGTGTGTGAAGATTGGGATGTGGGTGAAATGTTTATTATAACATGTTTATGTCATTGTTATAGAATCATAGAATTTACAGTGCAGGAGGCCATTCGGCCCATCAAATCTACACCGGCTTTTGGAACGAGCACCCTACCCAGCCCACATCTCCACCCTATCCCCATAACCCAATAAACCCACCTAACACTAAGGGCAATTTTGGACACTAAGGGCAACTTAGCATGGCCAATCCACCTAACCTGCACGTCTGTTGACTGTGGGAGGAAACCGGAGCACCCAGAGGAAACCCATGGACATGCGGGGAGAACATGCAGACTCCGCACAGGCAGTGACACAAGCCGGGAATTGAACCTGGGACCCTGGAACTGTGAAGCAATTGTGCTAACCAATATGATACCTTGCTGCCCACGGTTATTAGAAAAATTTTCAAATACCTTAATAAAAAAATAATTGAATCAAGGAAAGTTTAGGTTCAACTTTCCTGAATCTCCTCCCCCCCCCCACCGTCCCCAAATAGATCCCAGCAATGCAACTGTTTCAAGACCCATACAGTCCTGCTGGATTTCAGGAACACCATCCTCAAATTCAGTTCCTGTGACAACCCCCAGCCTCCACGACCAACACACCCCAACCCAGCCACCTGCTCAATACCCATGACTCCCTCCAATATTCTAAGAACTCATTCCCAAGGTTCATGTCAGGAAGTACTTCCTCATGTAAAATGTGATCAACAAATACTTGGAATGGTCTTCTAGGTAGTGGATCAGACAAGCCATTGCAGAGGCTAGAGAACTATATTTTCCTGAATGATGAACTAGCCTGGTTCAAGTCCCTCATCTGTATATTAATGATCCAGTACTGCAGGTGACACAAACAGAGGAGCGCTCATTCTAAACGTTGAAGTTGGGGAATTTCTCGGAGTCTCAAATTGCAGCACAATATTTCCATGACAAATCAGTGTGTCGTCAGTCAGTGAAATATCTGCAAATATTACACTGATTTAATAAGCAGCAAACAAAATCCTTTTTGTCTTGTAAAAGATGTCCTTTGCTGTACCCATTTATCCTCTTTATTTCCCTACATTAGCTCAAATCCTGCCTCCCGGGTAAATCCTGCTTCCCGGGGCTCAAATTACACCAATACATAAACTATCAGTTCTAAATGCAGCGGCTCAAGCAAATTTACATGTGCCTTGAATACCAAGAGCCAAATGTTGGCTTGGGAAATATTTATACTCTAAACATGAAAGCATACATGCACAGATCTTTCTTGGAACATTATATAGTGCAAAGTCAAATTCTCTAAACCAACTTCACACAATTATTGTGCAAACAGCTTGAAAGTGAATTTATCAATAAATATAACGTACTATAAAACAGGGATTCTTAACTGGGTCCCACAACAAGATTTTAAGGGACCCACCCAAAAGAAATGTCTGCAGCTATTTAAACTGGTGCTTAATGATCCGACCCAGAATATTGCTGCCGCCAAGTGGCTCCCTCCGGAACCACAGCTATTAAAGATCTAACATTCAGGCTAGTTTATTCACTTTATCAGAAGCCATGAAGAAGTGTGTAAGTGGGTAGGATTTGTGGGGCAGAGGATGAAGAAAGAGTCCTGGTGGAACTCATATTTTTGAATGGTTCACAGTGCCCAAATAATTGCCCAATCCTTACCTGGGAACCTCCGTGGGGTTGGGGTGTTCCCTACAGCATCTTTGGGGGTACCCACCAGATACACTGCCATGGAGCTAAGAAGTCACAGCCCGATATTAAATGTAATGTGATACTCAGGGTAGCTTCATTCAAGAAAGGGGACATGTTGAGGGAGAGCGAAACAAGAATTCAAACTCCTCGGTTCTGTATAGGAATGGACAAAATTAAAGATTTGGAACTTGTGCTGGAGCAGAACGGGGCAGGGGAAAATGAGAGATCAATGAGATCTTTTGGCTGTTAATGCCGGCGGGATATTCCGGTCGCAGGTTTCCCAGCGGCGTGAGGTGGATTCAATGGGAAATCCCATTGATAGTGGCAGGACCAGAAGATCCCGTCGCTGGCCAACGCTGTCTTCTGCTGCTGTGAAACATGTCATAATCTCATCCAATGTTTCCAATGAATCACTTTCAAGAGACAAAGACAGGATACAGATGTATTCCAAACAGTAGCCCTTGTAGCCCGGCTGTCCTGATCTGACTGCAGAGGGTTTAGGGACGTATTTACAGAATTGAGCCAAATGTCTCCAATGGAGAGCATTTACTGGGGACCTGACAATGGAGGGAAACGCATGACAGCAACACGCACGGCCAACCTGCATGACTTTCCCCCTTGATTTTATGGGCAGCAAACCTGAATAAGATGCCGCCGGTGATGTTGTCTCATCAGGACTGCTCGTGCCCCTAGAGTTGCTGGCCCAGTCAGAAGGCCAGAAGCTCAGCAGCGCGACTACATATGCTAGTCTCCTCTTTGAACACAAAAATACTTACCCGTTTCCCACCCAGACTACTGTGCGAAGGTTACCTGCATTCAGCTGGTAATTCGCTGTTGACAAAATGTTGATAGCCTCTAAACGGCCCTTGATTGGGCATTTGAATATTTAACTTTGCTTCCAGCCGCTTTGGGGTAGGTTGGTGGCCCCACAGTCAGTAACATTCCCGACGGGGCATGGTGGGGAGCTGATTTGCTATAGCACTAATCCTGTCCCCTATTTTACACACCCCCCCCCCGTATCTGATCGACGAGTTCACCCAACAAACTGGACCATTTCCCAGCACAGAGTGCTGGGATGGTTCCCGGCTGGTTCAGTCTCCAGCAACCATCTGCCCAAGTCTCTCAATTTCTCCTTTAGCTACAAGGGGAGTGTAGTAACTTCAGCCAAATAGGCCACATCGCTCGTTTGGAAAAAACATTTCTCCCTTTTGAGATGTAGCCCTGCTTTCAAAAATCACCACAAGACCTCATCCTAGTTTGCCCAGTGCTCTGTTCAAATGTCCCTCTGATCAGAATGTCACCCAACTACATCACCGCTTTGCGTAATCCTTGATGTGTGTTCTTCATGACCCATTGTGCACACTGACAAGACCATAAGACATAGGAGCAGAATTAGGCCACTCAGCCCATCGAGTCTGCTCCACCATTCAATCATGGCTATTTTTCTCATCCCATTCTCCTGCCTTCTCCCCATAACCCCTGATCCCCTTATTAATCAAGAACCTATCTATCTCTATCTTAAAGACAGTCAGTGATTTGGCCTCCACAGCTTTCTGGGGCAATGAGTTCCACAGATTCACCGCCGTCTGGCTGAAGAAATTCCTCCTTATCTCGGTTTTAAAGGATCGTCCCTTTAGTCTGAGATGGTGTCCACTGGTTCTAGTTTTTCCTACAAGTGGAAACATCCTCTCCATGTCCACTCTATCCAGGCCTCGTAGTATCCTGTAAGTTTCAATAAGATTCCCCCCTCATCCTTCTAAACTCCAACGAGTACAGATCCAGAGTCCTCAACCATTTCTCATACGACAAGCTGTTCATTCCAGGGATCATTCTTGTGAATCTCCTCTGGACCCTTTCCAAAGCCAGCACATCGTTCCTTAGATACAGGGCCCAAAACTGCTCACAATACTCCAAATGGGATCTGACCAGAGCCTTATACAGCCTCAGAAGTACATCCCTGCTCTTGTATTATAGCCCTCTCGACATGAATGCTAACATTGCATTTGCCTTCTTAACTGCCAACTGAACCTGCACGTTAACCTTAAGAGAATCATGATCAAACTTAGCTATAGTGCTTTCAGTTCCTTCTTTCAGATCATTTATGTATATTGTGAGAAGTTGTGGTTCCAGCACAGACCCGTGAGGCACACCACTAGTCACCGGCTGCCATCCTGAAAAAGACCCCTTTATCCCCACTCTCTGCCTTCTGCCAGTCAGCCAATCCTCTATCCATGCCAGGATCTTACCCTTAACACCATGGGCTCATAACTTATTTAACAATCTCCTATGCGGCACCTTGTCAAAGGCCTTCTGGAAATCTAAATAAATTATGTACACTGGTTCTCCTTTGTCTAACTTCCTTGTTTACTCCTCAAAGAACTCTAACAGATTTGGCAGACATGACCTCTCTTTGACAAAGCCAAATAGGACTTAGTCCTATTTTACCATGCACTTTCAAGTACCCACGATCTCATCTTTAATAACGGACTCTAAAATCTTACCGATGACTGAAGTCAAGCTAACTGGCCTATAATTTCCAGTCTTCTGCCTCCCTCCCTTCTTAAACAGTGGTGTTACATTAGCCACTTTCCAATCCTCTGGGCCCCTTCCTGCCTCCAGTGATTCCTGAAAAATCACAACCAATGCCTCCACAATCTCCTCAGCTTCCCTTTTAGGACCTTGGGATGTAGTCCATCTGGTCCAGGTAATGTATCCACCTTCAGATCTTTCAGTTTCCCCAGAACCTTCTCCTTAGTGATGGGCACTGCACTCACCTCTGCCCCCTGATTCTCCTGGAGCTCTGGCATCCCACTGGTATATTCCACCGTGAAGACTGATGCAAAGTAACTTTTCAGTTTGTCTGCCATTTCTTTGTTTCCTATTATTGCTTCTCCAGCCACGTTTTCCAGTGATCCAATGTCTATTTTTGCCTCGCTCTTACCTTTTATATATTGAAAGAAACTCTTCCTATCTTCTTTTATATTACTAGACCCTGAAAGGCAAGAGAGGATACTCATAAAGGCCTTTATGCGAGTTGACTGTGAGGTTTTTGTGCGAAGACTCACCTAATTAGAACTTACTGAACATCTGCCCACCTGCGTGTTTGGTATATTAGGTCTTCTATTCGCAGCATTCAAAAACCTGATTGACCGTAGGCTTATAACCCCCGCAAAGTCGGAAAAATTTGTCCGGTTTAAGGATGGAGACGACAGGCACTGTGTGAATTGTACAGGTCTTATTATACCGAGACATTCCAGGCATCCAAGTTCGGTCTTTACGTTCACCAACAATACAGAACTGGTCTTGCTCCGGTCACGACTGACATGTTTTGGCTCCAGCTCCTCTTTCCCCCTCAAGGCCCTTGATAACTTTGTACAGTCCTCCAACACCAATGTGTGAAAGTCTCTAGCCAGTTCAGCCTAATCCGCTGGAGCCAATCTCTCTCCATAAGACTTGGTCCCTGTCCTCGCACAACAATGAGTGAAATTGGGGCTGATTGCTGTCTGTAGGCACTGGGATCATTGTCATGCCCTTAATCTGCAACGGTTCTCCCGTGTAGATGGTTAATCTGGCTCTAGCATCTTTCAAACTCAAGGGCTGGATACCAGTTTGGAGTGAATCAAATGTCTGTTCCCCAATGGCGGAGACAGTATTCCCCGTGTCCACCATCTCTAATGGATGACCATTTACTAGTATCAGGGCAACCTTGGTCATGGCGATGCTGATTAATTGCACTGTCTCTTTGGCTGGGAGTGGGTTGACCTGCATGGTATGAGCCTGTGCTGGCCTTGGCTTCTTCCCTGAGTAGCACGTATATTGCCAATTCCTATAGCCTTGCCTTGGTTGTGCTCTATTACAGTGTTTGTAGTAGCCCATCATCTGGCATCTGCATTCTTCTGGAGCGAGTTCCCTAGCATCCTTAGGCAGGTCAGTGCACACTTGATGGGCCAAATGGCCTCCTTCTGCACTGTAGGGATTCCATTGATTTTCATGAAATTTTCTTGACTGCTGGGGGATACTGGCTCTGCTAGTAATTTCTTTTGAGTTGTGACATTGTTTACTCCACACACCAATCTGCCTTACAACATCTCGATCAGGGATGGGCTGAATTCAATGTTCTGCCAGTTTCGCAACCTGGTTAAAAATTCAGTGACGGGTTCCAGCAGAGCTCTCCCCACCGTATTAAAGCGGTATCACTGGAGAATGATAGAGGACTTCGGGTCATAGTGATTTCATACTCGGCCTTCAAGCTCATCAAAAGTTTGAGTCATGGGGCATCTGGGTAAGTCAGTCTTTTTATTACGCCGAATGCGGGATTCCACATGCTGCCAGCAGAATCACTTTCTGCATCTCATCTCCCCTTATGTTATTATCCAAGAAGTAATATATGTGCTCTGCATATTGAGCCCAGTCTTCTCGGTTAACTTTATATGGTTCAAGTATACCGGAAAGAGGTATTTTGTTTCTTACCGGAGAAGCTACTGGTATTCAACTCTGAAGTCTGTTCAGAAAAACTTCTCGTCGCCAGTGTAATAATTTAATCAAGGCCAGTCTTCTGTCAATCACTCCCTACTATGGCTTACAACACTTACGCGCTAGCCCAGGGACCCACAGGTTGGAACTGCGGGTTTTAAACTCCCACTTTGCATCTCCTATTGGGCGAGCCTTCGACCGCTCAATAGGGGAAGTTGTATTCTATGAAGTCCATGGAGGGATCTATTACCGCACCCCTCCCCCGTGCTCTTCGTGGCCACCATAACAGTGGGGCAACAGCTGTCAGTATAATGGGTGGCGTTCCACAGGGCCGGTGGCACCTTGATGTTCCCAATGTTCAAATCTATTAAACTCACTCACCACCAACTACAATTTGGGAAATACGCAGCCTCATGTCAGGGGTTCTGTTAACATGCAGTTCGGTAAATAGAGTCAGTCTGCTTGTCAGGAGCAGAGTTTGGAATCACTATCTGGTTGTTCAATCAATGCTTTCTTTTACCCAGCATCTCCACTCTGTCAAACAAATTCCTTTTTTGCGTGATTTCTACTTGTAATTTGGTTGTGAATTAAATAAGTATAAGCCGAGGGAGTCCTTCTGCTGCATAGCTAGAAGTTGGGGCGGCACAGCCGGACAGTGGTTAGCACTGCTGCCTCACAGCTTCAGGGACCCCGGTTCAATTCTGGCCTCGGTTGACTGTCTGTGTGGAGTTTGCACTTTCTCCCCGTGTCTGCGTGGGTTTCCTCCGGGTGCTCTGGTTTCCTCCCACAGTCCAAAGATGTGCAGGTTAGATGTATTGGCCATGCTAAATTGCCCTTTAGTGTCCAAAGGGTTATGTGGGGTTACTGGGTTACAGGAGTTGGGTGGAGGCATGAGCTTAAGTAGGGTGCTCTTTCCAAGGGCCTGTGCAGATTCTAAGATATCGCTGCCTTGACAAAAAGTTGTTGCTTACCACCAGCAAGTAATCATATATTTAACATGTTTAATTTATAACTAATTACTCAAAAGTAGATGTGATAATAATAATCTTTATTGTCACAAGGCGGCTTACATTGCTTCACAGCTCCAGGGTCCCAGGTTCGATTCCTGGCTTGGGTCACTGTCTGTGTGGAGTCTGCACGTTCTCCCAGTGTCTGCGTGGGTTTCCTCCGGGTGCTCCGGTTTCCTCCCACAAGTCCCAAAAGACGGGTTTGTTAGGTAAATTGGACGTTCTGAATTCTCCCTCTGTGTACCTGAACAGGCACTGGAGTGTGGCGACTAGGGGATTCTCACAGAATCATCATTGCAGTGTTAATGTAAGCCTATTTGTGACACTAATAAAGATTATTTTATCAAGGTGATGTTATTCTGGGGCAAAGGAGGTTGGTCGTAGATCAATAAGAAAAACTTAAATCCAGACATTTATGGGATACCAATAGATTCTAAATTCATCCATTTGACATTCAATCTTCAATCTTAATGAATCATTATGATATCTTTAGCATTGCACAGATATTTTACTTTATAACACCTACTCGCATAATTAAAATGCTTTTGTAAAAGAAAACAAAAAATTACACCACGCCCACAATAACCCAAGATGACTGACACTTCGTGCTCACTATATTTACTGACTGTAACTCTTATCGATTGACCACCTCAAAGGCTGTGAAACTTGTGAAAACGACTCCAATGGAGTGGTTAGAGGCTGCGATGCAAAAACCATATGGCAAGTAAAAAGAAATGGAAGTCTTCTACATTATCTGTCACATTTTGCAACATGTTCTTGGTTCTGCTTCTAACCTAATTTCTGGGATTTTCCCCATTGATTTGGTGGGTAGCAAAATTGGCCTCAATCATCCTGGAGAAAAGGAGGAGAAAATAAAAGCCAAGTCAGAATTTCAACTGCTCCGTCATCTAGTGATGTCTGGTTGTGGAATTGTAAAGAAGTTAGATACGGATTTGATTGAATGCTTACTACAGGAACACACAGATGATGTTTACTAGCTAGGATCACAGAAAGATAGAAGAACATATTTCACGGACTCGAGACACCACAAAGTGCTTCACAGCCAAATGGCATGCGGTAATGTCTCACGAACAACAATGGAATAATTGACCAGAAATAAATTAAATACATGTATTGATTGAATATGTATTGACCAGGACACCAGTTGCTTCTTTTTTCCACTTGAAAGGACAGATACTTCTCATCTGAAGAGTGCACTTGACAGTACTGGGGAGTGTCAGTCTTGGTTTTGTGCTCAACGCATGGGTATGATGGAGCTGGAACCCATGACTTTCTAACCAGAAGTGAGCACATCACTAACTGAGCTGATGCACAAGAGGATTGGTTACTTGGGCAACATGCAAGACCTCAGTACCCATGGAATCACATCATTAGTAGGAGTCTCTCAACAGAGCAAGGTTGATTTAATTTATGTTTCTAATTTTAAAAAATTCCAAGAGAAACTCAAAATTTTGTTTCTTTTTAATTTAAATCTTGTCCAAGGGCACCATCTGAAAGATACAAACACTACCTACGATAAAGTATTCGATAACACACATTTTTTTGCCAGTTTTCAAACAGCTTGCATTTGTATTTTAATGTAAGGCAATTCCTATCGGAAAAGAATGATTTAAGGGTATTGACCAAGATTATATTCTCAAACTGCATAAAGAATTGACTTCCACGGAATTTTAAGGTAGCATTCAGGTGCAAAACCATCCGCGATTCACACCGAACTCTTCCCAATTAGTCTCGGAGTAAATTGTGAAGCAAACAACTAGAAAAACAGTTCTCCAACAAGCCCTCATTTGTTATTTTTATTTAATCATTTCGGGGATGTGGGCATTGATGGCAAGTTATTGCCCATCCCCAACTGCACTCAAAAACTTGGTGAGACATCTTCTCTTAAAAGGAACTTTTCATGGCGTGCAGATGTCGCTGACTGGGCCAGAATTTATTGCCCGTCTCTAATTGCCTTTAAGGGGGCAGTTAAGAGTCAACCATATGGCTGTGGATCTGGAGTCACGTGAAGGCCGGATCAGGTGCGAATGTCAGATTTCCCTCCGCAAAGGGCATTAGTGAACTAGATCAGTTTTTATGACAATTGTTTCATTGTTGTTTGATTGAATTTAAATTCCACCATCTCCATGGTGGGATTCGAACCCGAGCGTTACTCCTGGGTCACTGGATTACTAGTCCAGTGACAATACCACAACCCCACTGCTTCTCAGAGTTTTTGGTAGAGCTTTTGGCACAACTGAGCAGTCTGTTGGGGGAGTGTAGAGGGTAAGTTAAGAAAGAGTTAAGCTCATTGATGTGCATCAGACTAGGAAAGGACAGCAAGTAATAATAATATAATAATCTTTATTAGTGTCACAAGTAGGCTTATATTAACATTGGAATAAAGTTACTGTGAAAATCTCCATGCTGCCACACTACGATGTCTGTTCGGGTACACAGAGGAAGAATTCAGAATGTCCAATTCATCTCACAAACATGTCTTCCAGGACTTGTGGGAGGAAACCAGAGCACCCGGAGAAAACCCACGCAGACACGGGGTGAACGTGCAGACTCCGCACAGACAGTGACCCAAGCAAAGGCCAGAACGCCTGCCTCTTTCTCCTCCTGGATTCCCAGGTCTTCCGACACCCCGAAAATCGCCACCTCTGGACTCAGTGCCACCCTTATTTTTAACACCGTGGACATGACATCTGCAAACCCCTGCCAAAATCCCCTAAGCTTCGGACATGCCCAAAACATGTGGACATGGTTCACTGGTCCTCCCTCACATTTTGCACACCTATCTTCCACCCCAAAGAATCTGCTCATCTAGGCCGCTGTATGAACCCGGTGAACGACCTTGAATTGTACCAGGCTGAGCCTGGCACATGTTGCGGATGCGTTGACTCTACTCAACGCGTCTGCCCATACACCATCCTCCATCTCTCCTCCCACTTGCACTTCAGCTCCTCGGTCTGCATCTCCTCTGACCCCACAAGCTCTTGTAAACGTCAGAGACACTCCCTTCTCCTACCCACCCTCTGGAAACTGCCCTCGTACTCGGAAGGCTCCCCTCTATAAACATATCCTCCATCCTCTCAATCCCTGCTCTCCGCCATATCCGGAACCCCCCATCCATACTTCCCGGGGCAAACAGGTGATTATTACAGATTGGGGACCAGACCACCTCGGTGGGTTTTTAACCACAATCCAAATAGTGCCATGGCCACTTTTATTGATACTATGGTGTGATTCTCCCAAGGATTTCGAAGTATGGTAGCGAGCAGGAATGGCTGCGAACTTCCCGGCGCAGCCAGGAATGCTATTCAACATTAATTGGTCCAATTAACGAGGCCCCACGGGCTTTTCGCTGCAAATGAAGGCTCGCCAGCCGATTCGTCGGGACCGTGCTTGCCAGCCCTCCTGCTAACAAGGTCAAGCAGCACTTAAACAGTACTTGCACAGCCAACCCCACTCAGCTTGCAGCCATGGTGCCGAGATGACCAGCCCCACGATTAGGGGATGCCGAACTGGGGCGGCTCCGCGATGCAGTGGAGGACAGGAGGGATGTCCTGTTCCCCGAGGATCCCAGAGGGTGAGCCGCAGGGTAGCCAGTGTCGCATGGGATGAAGTGGCGGTGTCCGTGAGCTCGGGGAGTGTGACCAGGAGGACTGGCCTCCAGTGTCGCAAAAGGTCAACGGCCTACACCGGGCAGCACGGGTGAGTTGACAACAATGCGCCCCTGCAACCCACCCCCCACATGAGCTCCACAACCCCCCAAACCTCCCTTCACCTCCCCAACCCTTCCTTCACACCTCTCTCTCTCCCCCCACCCCCACCCCCCCACTGTGAACCACGCATGCGGCTAACGATGCCTCTCTGTGTCTTCGCAGGAGAAGCTCGCCCACAATCGCCGGGAGAACACCCAGACTGGCGGAGGGGTGCCGGACTTAGGAATCCTCACCACCTTCGAGGAACGGGCCCTGGAGGTGACGGGGGTAGCCGAGGCCAGAGTGGTCACCAATGCGGAGGTCGACGCACACCGTTGAGGTGAAGATCCACTGGGCTGCAGCCAGAGGGCCCCAGAGAATGCCCGCCAGGGGCATCGAAGGCCACAGGACGTTGTACGCCGCTGGCTGCCTCCACCTCAGATGTGCATCCTGGGGACATGCCTAGACGTAATGGTAGAGCAAGGCAGGTTAAGCACGATGAGGATCGTTGAGGGGGGAGAGGAGGTAGGGGGTGAGGTGTTGGTGAGAAAAGTGGGGCGGCACCATCGGGAGAGTGGAGAATTGTTGGGACACCGGTGACACATTAAAAACACTTGAACAAAGCAGTTATGACCCCTGTCAATTTCTTCCGCAATGCAGCCCGGTCTTCGAACTTTTGGCCTATCTCCCCTTCCCAGGGCACACTGTGTGCAGGTGATGGGAGTGAGCGAGCACTCAGCAGACAGGCAGGGGTCAGACTGGCATAGATTGAGGAGCACTGGCACTCAGATCTCTGCAGGTTATCACCACCCTTCTGCCCTCGGCTGACCCACTGACAACACAGTCCCAGCACCCTGGCGTGCTGGGAGGGTAGAAAATTAGGGGTGTGGGGAGTGTGGGTAAGATATCGATGACGAACCAAGCAACATCCTATTTGATGCGGGCGAGTAGGAGGGAGTCTCTGGCCCTCCGGCCGGATCCTCGCCACTGCGACTGGTCCTTCGGTTCCTCGCCAGGATCATCCTCCAGCCCCTGCTGGTCCGGCACCTCCTCATCATCCTCGTCCTCCTCCTCGGAGGTGGGCACATGTTCCTCATCCCCAAATTCCAGCACAGGTTGTGAAGGACACAGCGGACAACCGCAATGCGGGCAACCCTCCGGGCAGTGTAGTGCAGGGCACCACCGGAGGGGTCGGGGCATCGGAACCGCATTTTGAGCAGTCCGATGCAATGCTCAACGACAGCCCACGTGGCCACATGGACTTGTTGTGCCAGGTCTCCGCTTCGGTCTCCGGCCTCCGGACTGGCGTCATTAACCAAGTCCCCAGCGGGTACCCCTTATCCCCCAAGAGCCAGCTGCCCATCCTCAGATGGTCCTCGAAGAGGCCGGGGATGTCTGACTGCCCCAGGATGTGGTTGTTATGCACACTCCCTCAGAAGCATGCCCATACGTGCATGATCTTCATGTGGTGGTCACACACAAGCTGAAATGTTTAGGGAGTGGAAGCCTTCCTGTTAACATAGGGGTACTCCCAGATGGCCTTGAGCATGCAAGGCGACATGCGTGCAGTCGCGACATGCGTGTAGTCTATCAGTCCCTGGACCTGGGCATCCTGGCGATGGCGGAGAATCCTGCTGCCCAGACATCATGGGGTCTGGACATTCAGCCCATGTCAAAGTTGATATAGTTTTCCGGGCAAACAGGGTATCCGTGACCTGTCAGATGTACCCGTGGGCTGCAGCCTGCAAGATGCCCCACAGGTTCCCCCACGAGCCCTGGAATGATCCCGAGGCGTTAAAGTTCAGGGCTGCAGTGACCTTGACGGCCACCGGGAGCAAGTGTCCTCCTCCTCCACGTAGTGCCCAAGTCCGCGAGGACATGGGTGTCGCACAGTCTCCTTGTTGAGGCGGAGCCTCCTGCAGCATGCGCTGTCCATCATTTGTTCAAACGACCAGCAATGCCTGTGCACCCTGGGCCGTCGTGAGCCTCCCCCCCCCTCTGGGTCCCGCCTGATGGACGGCTGGGTCCTCAGAGTGTGTGGTTGGTCCTTGCACGTGGGCTGCCACCTTGAGCATCTGCAGATGGTGCTTCTGCCGCCAGCTCAGAGATCCGGCTGCCCGGTTTACCAGCAGCATGATTATGGCCTGTTAGGTCCAAAATACCATCAATAAACCTGTTCAATATCTGCAAGGAATTGGGAGAGGGTGTTAGACTGACAAACAAAGGTGGCTCCCACCTCGGGACCCTCAATCTCCCCATTGATCCCGCCTCCCCACACCCAGACCTCCCTGCCCACCCACCCACTCAGACCCTGCACCTTAGACACCTGCACATAACGTCCCCTGGACCGGGCGCTGGTCCCCACCCCGTTGCACTCACCCACCCATCAGCCGTGGACATGTCCCCAGAACTGTGTCCCATCAGATGGGTGTTCAGATATTGGCTGCTGCATGTGTGGTGTTGCCTCCCAGAGTGTCCAGGCATCGCGGTCTAATTGGGCTGCTAGATAATGATTCTCACATGCTACATGGCCCACCCACCCATGGGAATCCACTTGGGTTCCGTGAAGTGCTTATTAAACTACGATTGGCAATTCATATAAGTAATAGCCTTCAGCCGCATGACCAGAGGCCTCGACAGTTGGTGGGGCTTATGGGTAGACGGGCAGAGACAAAAGTTGCCCCCAGAGCGAGTACACATGATCCAATGGTTGGCA